>NC_081345.1:16985258-17112110 GCF_029784015.1 Lycium ferocissimum
TACCATCATTTCCAACTAACACCCCTATTTCATGCATACAACTTATATTCACACATCTACATCACCCTTAATACATGACAAGAAAAGTTAGATCTTACCTTGACAACTTGACTTCTCTACTTGGCTAGAGTTGGTGACTTGAGATGGAAATGGTTCTTGTTGCTCCAAAGACTATCTTCACGTTTTAGGGACCTTCTAAAGGGTTGAAACACCTTAAAACTCCTCATATACTAGGAGATATGCCTCCTACAATATAGGCTAAAATCGGGTCAAATTTCTTGAAATTATTCCGATTCATTTCGTTTAACCCAATCTCTTCCAACCTCATGTAACCTCTTATACATACATATACACGATCATTTACATCATAACAATTCATATACATGTCTCGAAGGTCCGTAGAATCACAATAACCATATAGTAGAACTCGCAAGCTTGCGAAACTCCAATCGAAAAAGTATATTCCTATCTTTTGTCCGTCTTCTATATCATTACTAATAATCTCAAATACTTTAAAAGGTCACTCACATTACCTCATATACATACTCATAACGCGATTTCAAATCCTTTAGGTTTACCGAGTCACCTCGAGATACTTCAAGACAACCATATTTATAACGATATTCTTACTAACTCGATTAACTTTCCTTGAACCTTCTTAACTCATTCTTTCTTGTTTTAATACAAGTAGCAAGGATTATTATGGAGTGTGACATTCTCCCCTCCTTTAGAACATTCGTCCTCGCATGTCAAATGAGGACTAAAACTCGTCGATTAAATAACCGAATCACCCGTTATCGCGGACTATAGGCAGTGAAGATTTGACCACGAAAAGGGTGTTTTTAGGAATATTATGCCTAAAAGTGCTAAACGACCAAATGGGTCGTTACATTGCCGAATGTAGGGAAAACACCTACTGCCTTGACTAAATATTCACTGCATTGGACATTGTCCAAATGACTCGACGAGCTGGTTGTTATGGTTATGTTCTGCACAGTGGTATGCATGTTTAGAGTCGTGTGCTGAGTTGTGCTAGCTTATTTGTGTTGAGCCTTGGTCAAGTTGCTTAATGAAGTAAGATATAGAGAGCCTGTGCGTATCTTTATGATCATATGATAGTGTTTGCTTTGGCTAAATTGGGTGTGTATACATAAGGTATACTTCAAATATATATAGAATATACATGATCGGCTGATTCGTTTGAGTTTGTATTTCATATGTTTAATATAATTCATTGACCGCATACTAATCCTTTTCTTTCATTTTTTTGCATGAACCTCGCATACGAGTCCGAGGGACTCGTCTTCCACATTCGTTGTTGGGCTAAAACCAAACATAATATTATCGAGTCATTCTTTGGGCCGAAGCCCAACAGCAGCAGCCACATATAAAAAATTTACTGGGCCGAAGCCCAATAGCAAATGGAACGCAGCAGCAGTCCCTAAGAATCGGCTGAACACATTTCACTTATTTATTCCTCCATTTTACTCTTTTTATGCATTTAATTTGTATTGCATGACTAGTACTTTGTTTGTTAATTTAGATGAGCGTTAATAAAGTTAGTGGGTTTTAGTTTTAGTAATGGGTAGTTAATTTAAGGAAAACTGATAATTAATTCCATAAGTTTCATTCTCGTTTTTTTATTTTACGTTAAAATTATTTATAATACCTATAACATTTATCTTTCTTAGAATAATTGATTTATAAAGTGGCATAATTATATATTTAAGCTAAAGGGAATCATGATTCATATTTACTATCTTAAGGATTTCGAAACGTCACTAATATGTAGATAATAATGTAAGTATATGTTATGAAATATTGTTTTCAAGATCCATCCAACTAAACATATTTTATCCGAGCCTAGTCAAATAAAGTTAGGAAAATAGAAAGAAAATTCATCACCCTTTGCATTCTAAAAAAAAGAAAATTAGATTAGACCAAGCATATCTAATCAATAGAATTTTGAAGCTTCATTTACATTATTTTAACCTCTTGCACTCTATTTATAATAAGTCTAGATTTTCTACATATAATGTAATTTTATCTCAAGCTTAAATTGGATAATCTTTTCTTAACAGCTTCTAATTATGTGAAATTTATATTTTGCAAGTTTCAATGGCATATTATTTCAAAACTTAGCAACATTTATAAGTTTTATTTAAAACCTTTTTTATATAAATTATTATATTTCCTATAATTCTTTATTTTAGATGGCGTTATTATATTTAAAAGCTTTAACAATATTTGTAAGTCTTATTTTAAAATATCATCTAAAATATTCTTTTATGCAAAATATTATATTTTATATAAGTCTTATTCTAAGATGACAATACTATTTTCATTTTAAGTTTTAACAGCATTTATAAGTCCCATTTTAAAAGCATTTCCTTTATGCAAATTACTATATTTTTCTACAAGCTAGTTTAGACGGCATTATTATATCTCCTTTAAAACCTTAGTAATATGTACAAGCTATTTTCTTAAAATTTAAGCACTGTATTTAACCTTAATTAATTAACCTAAGTTTGGCCGGTAAACCGTAGTTAACGGATCCTAGAGGATGCCTAATCCCTTTCCTTTAGGATAATTAGAACCCTTACCTAGAATTAAAATTAAGCAAACCATTAACGGAGGTTTAGTTAGCTTTACCTTAGTTAATAATTAGGTGCCCTAATTCACCTTAAAATCAATTAGGTGGCGACTCCTAAAATAAAACAAAAATAGGGATCTCCAATATGTTGTACTCTAATTTAACCCGTTTAAATGGGGTATAACAGTCAAGACCCTTATGCAAGGGCACACTTACAGATTCGTTTGGCTTGAGTAGGATAATATCAGGGTCCTCTGGAGCAAGGCCTTGTTGGATATATAATGTATTGCGGTTTCTTCATATGCAAGAGACTTGGGTGACTTAAGTATGACATCTTAGTGGTTATGATGCCTGAAAAGCGAGAGTCTAGTAAGTTATCGAGGTACAAGGTTACTCCTTTTAAAGAGGTAGGTATTGAGAGAGAGCATAGGTTGATCGGCATATTGAACTACGCCTCAAAGTACAGGAGTAGAAAGTTGGAACTTTATGTTGATTATTACATGATTTGGCACATGGGTAAGTAGTCAGTGAATTCTCTGTAGTAGGTAGGATTGTTGTACAGTTTTTTGGTATAGTGTTGAGTAGCTGCAGAGCTTAAAATGAAGTTTTGATGATTTGACAAACAACGTACCCAAAGACAATCAACTTCAACAACAAAATACCCAATGAGCTTTGGTATGAACCACTTTGTCTAAATTAGGGGCACTTCCCTCTTGATATGTTCACGATCGCCACACTCAAAATACCCTTTATGAGCCATGGATTGATGAGATAGATGGGAATGGCCAGAATGCCCTCCAAGGCCTAAAGGCCTAGAATATGCACCCTGAGAAGCCTACCCCAAACTGGACACACTGCGCTTTGGATAAACCACCCTCAGATATGCGGTATGATTGGACTACTGAACTAGGGGTGATGACCTTTCTCTGAGTACCCCTAATCCTAGTTGAAGCACCAATGTAGCTACCAAAATCACGAGCCATATTTCCCTTACGATCCTTATAACCTTGATACCGAATCATCTCTATATCCTTGGCGGCATCCGCCACACTCTAAAACGAAGCCCCAATAGTTGCAACCTGAGAAGCATCCAACCGAATTGGAATAATCAACCGCTTGATGAACCTCCTCACCCTTTCAGTGTCGATGGGAAATAACATAAATTCATGGTGACCTAAGGCATGGAACTCACCTCGTACTCAGTAACCGATATGCCATCTTATCATAATCCTTCAAGGTGGTCCCTTTTGCTCTCTCACACTATGGGAAACAAACTTCTCCAGAAACATCTACAAAAACTGACCCAAGTAATTAAAGGTAATCCAGTTGTTTTGTTGTCAATATAATCTCTTCACCACTAGTTGGCAGGGCTAATCATCTGAAATGCAGTATAGTCAACTATGTGGGATCATACCAATCCCATGTTGTGGAACCTCTTATGACAACTAATAAGAAACTTATATGCATTCTCACTCAGATCCTTAGTAAAGGTTTGATGGTTTGTCATTCGGAACTGACCAAACATCTTTGCTCCTCAATGGTCATAGTATGCCTATTGGTTGGATAGGATGCAACACCCAACAATACCCCCATCATCAAATCGATGAGCTACAATAGCAACTAGCTGAGCCCATGGAGTCTGATACCTTAGAGCAAGAATCTAATCTGGATTCTGACCTTTGGCTCTAGTTTGTGAGCCATCTAGAGTGATAGGCAAAATGGCCGCCTGAACCATACCCTGAAAAAATCCCAGGATATGAACCAATGTGTCCTAAAGTAATGGAGTAGCAATAAAACCAGGCGGTGCCTATACTAGCCCATACTCATCCATCTGAATTGGATCATCCTCAGGAACTACATGGAAATCGTGAGATATTGCTCGAGTATGGCCCTAAGCAGTTATCGATGCTCAACCTCTAGTAGGTACTGCAACACAGGCTCTATCCAAACCTCCCCTACCTCTTCCTCGTGTAACGCCACTAGCAGAAGGTACAGGGAGGGGTTCCTAATCTCTAACTACGGTCAAACGATTCCTCATCATCTATGTGTCACGACCCAACCGGAGGGTCATGACGAGCACTCGGTGCTAACCCACCCAGACACCTCTTATCGTACATTTTCATTTACATCTAGGTGAGCCATATAGCTTAGTCATAATTTCCATTCATCATTCATGCTAATCTCACGGGGCAACAATACATTTATACCATCATCGACACAATGCCCATATACGTGTACGCTAGCCGACGAGGCTAACAAAATAATATACAAAATATAGGCCGCCAAGGCGACAAAGCATCTAACCATATACACATGTCTACGAGCCTCTAAGAAGAGTATGTCACATCATATAGGCGGGACAGGACCCCGCCGTGCCCATAAGTATGTACACAAAAGAATAAATACCAAAAGCTGTAGCTCCAGATGAAATGGAGCTCCTCTAGGTAGTCCCTAAATAGGAGTCTATGGATCAAGCCTGTCTCCCTGTCCACCTACGGGCATGACGCAGCGTCCAACAATAAAAGGACGTTAGTACGAAGAATGTACTTAGTATGTAAAGCATAATCAACATCATCATAAAAGCATAAGAACGTCATAAGAAATAGCATAAAATGGGAGATAGTAGAACCATCATTCATAAATACTTACTTGTCTTTCATAGGGACCTTCCATTTCTAATGCATGCTTGTTTACATACACATATACATATACATACATCCATATATGTATCCGTATTCGTACCCGTATTCATATACATTTCCATATCCATATTCCATAACTATATTCATAACCATAGCATACCCGACCATGAAGGTTCGGTGGTTCACGTACCCGGCCATGAAAGCGTTCGATGCAATACATACCTAGCCCTACCAAGGCTCAGTGTTAACCGTACCTAACTACAGTGGTGTGCGCGCAATAAATATCATACCCGGCCATATAAGCTCAGTGTTACATAATAGTAATACATAGACACATATATATAAGAGCTCATAAGTATCATCGACCATCATTACTATTATCGTTTCATTACATCTATCCTTAGAGGATCACCTATCATATAAGGAAATTAGTAGAATCGTAAAAATATCGAGGGTCATGAGCTTTAGTAGCTTTAAAGATAGAATCATTTGGAGGAAATTATAGAACTCATGAAAGGATATATATAGCCAAGGAACCGTGCCTTTTTGAAAGAAGAGTTAGCCTTACATACCTTTATGTCTTCTTAACTACTTAACGTTCACCGTTGAAGCTTGAATAATCTATATTTAGAAGAATTCGTACCATGGTTAAACCTTAACGATAATATTAAATTCAAACTAGAATCATTCATGATCTAAAGAAAATTGGGCAGCATTTCCCCTATTTAGTCAACTTCCACTATCTTACAAAACAAGTCCCAATAGCCACAATATCATCCACAAAACACTCATAATATCATAGTTAAGTAATCACACTACATTAGCCTTCAAATTTCATCCTTATGTTCAACTTATGCCAACAAATTCACACCTATTTTAGCACATTTTCATTTAATGCTTCTTCATCACCATTATTACCTTCCACAACTTCATTATATCCATCTCATACTAGGAATCATGACTCACTTTAGTTTACTACTTATAAACATCATAAAAGTTACATTTAACCCTCATTTTCTACTTTCTTCTTCTACCCAAACTTTGCTACAACCAAGCATTCTCAATAACATGAAATAAACATGAAAACTAACCTTTTATCTCATGGGAATGAGATTTGGAGCAGCTATGAACTTACGTGAAAACCCTAGCTTCAATACTCAAGAATCTCTTGTAACCTACAAACCCTAGGAAACCTTCTAACGTATGAACACTTTGATTCTTGCCTCTTGATCTTTGTTTCCTCTTGGATTGGGGTGGAATATGTTTAGAGAAGGATTTTGAGCTCTCAATATTTGTGGAAGATAAAAAATGAAATAAAAGAACCAAGGGCATCTATTTATACAAAACTTAAAAATCTGCCCGGTGGATTTTATAGGGACCACTTATACGGTCCGTATAATATTATACGGTCCACTTATACGGACCGTATAACACCACTATGGAAATGCCCCTTTCTGTAAATGTCGAGTTAAATGGACCCCTCTTATACGGACCGTATAAGTAGTCGTATAACTCCCAGTTGCGCGGAACTTTCTCTCATTGATTCTTTTGACTTCTAACCCTCGTGGAGCCTTCTTGACACTTACATAATACTTCATTAACCATGAAATAGGCCTTATAGTAGCCCCTCAAGGCATCACAAAATAATTATTAGCTCAATCATAGCAAAACCTTTCCGAACGCGACTTATATTTCACTTCCTCCATTGAACTACATTTCACGTATTCGTATAACTTCGAAATCTTATAGTATGAACCCTAAGCTATCCAATACTTCCATTAATCTCATAAGGATTTCACAATCACTTTAAGCTCACATTACCTATCCACAAGGCAACACATACAAAATTTCCGAGGTGTAAGATTCTTCCCCCCCCCCCCCTAAAGAACATTCGCCCTCGAATGTTAGGTTCTTAGGGATTCTATAAAAATTTCGCCAGAGGTTTTCCTATAATATGGCACTACCATCCTGCACAGCAACCCAAAATACATCACCTCACAGGGCTACATCACCTCAAGAAAAGCATTACATACCTGAGGATAATGGCGTCTCTGCCTGAGTCTCCTCTGAAGGTGAAAATAAATGTGGGTACCGAAATTTCATGTCTTCTTCGGCTTCCCAAGTCATTTCCACTCTATTATTATTCTTCCATAAAACCTTAACCGAAGCTACCTCTTTGGTTCTAAGCTTTCATACTTGCCTATCTAAAATGGCAATGGGGAAGTATTCATCAGATAATTGTTTAGCAACTTAGACTTCATCTATTGGCACTATTTTAGACGGATCTCCAATGCATTTACGAAGCATCGATACATGGAAAACTGGGTGAACTGACTCCAAATCATAGGGTAGATCTAATTCGTAAGCCACTTTGCCTACCTTGCGCACAATCTTATAAGGCCCAATGTATCGGGGACTAAGCTTTCCCTTTTTGCCAAATCTCATAACGCCTTTCATTGGCGACACTTTTAAGAATACCCAATCATTCACTTGGAACTCTAAGTCCCTTCGACGATTATCTGCATAGGATTTTTTGTCGACTGCGAGTACACGCCTCAATCCCGTATAAGCTTGACCTTCTCATACTTGACCAAGTCCGGCCCTATCAATTTAGTCTCTCCTACTTCGAACCACCCAATTGGGGATCTGCACTTTCGCCCATATAAAGCCTCATACGGTGTCATTTGGATGCTAGAATGATAACTATTATTATAAGCAAATTCAATAAGTGGTAAGTGATCATCCCAATTACCTCCAAAATCCAACATGCATGCTCGTAGCATATCCTCAAGAGTCTGAATGGTACGTTCAGCTTGTCCACCAGTCTGTGGGTGAAATGCCGAGCTAAGACTCACACAGTCCCCAAATCTTCTTGGAAAGATTTTCAAAAATTAGCGTTAAACTGAGTTCCTCTATCGGAGATAATAGAAACTGGAAAGTCGCACTATCTCTTTAACATAAAGCTTAGCATAATCTTCTGCTACATATGCAGTTCTGACCGGTAAGAAGTGAGGGCGACTTCGTAAGTCTATCCACAATCACCCATATAGAATCATACTTTCGTCGGGAACGGGTTAAGCCTGTAATGAAGTCCATGTTAATTACTTCCCATTTCCAAGTTGGAATTTCTATAGCTTGCAATAATCTGCCCGGCTTTTGATGCTCAATTTTCACTTGTTGACAGTTGGGACATTGAGCTACAAATTCCGCTATATCTTTCTTCATCCCATTCCACCAATATATAGATTTAAGATCATAATACATTTTCGTTGCTCCAAGATGGACAGAATAATGGGAACAATGGGCTTCTTTTAAAATCTGCTGAGGTAACCCTACAACATTGGGGACACACAACCTGCCTCGACATCGGAGAACTCCATCTCCAGAAATCTCAAATGATGACTTCTCCTTCTGAGGGAGTGCATCTCTGTAATGAATTAGCATGGGATCTTCGTACTATCGCTCTTTCACTTCCAGTACTAGCGACAAGACTGCTGAATTCTGAATGGTGGCTCCCATATTACCTGAGTCCACTACTCGAACTCCTAAGCTAGCTAACTGCCAGAGCTCACGAGCTATCTCTCTTTTCTCTGGCCGAACATCATACAAACTTCCCATAGATCTACGGCTAAGGGCATCAGCCACGACATTCGCTTTTCCGGGATGATACAGGATATCAACATCATAGTCTTTCAACAATTCCAACCACCGTCGTTGCCGTAAATTCATAAATTCAACTCTCTCTGCTTGAAGATATACTGAAGGCTCTTATGATCGGTGTAACTATCAATGTGGACACCATATAAATAATGTGTCCACATCTTCAATGCATGAATCACTGCAGCCAATTCAAGATCATGGGTCGGATAGTTTTTCTCACGTTTTCACAACTATCTTGAAGCATATGCAATCACTTTACCATGTTGCATCAACAGACAGCCTAACCCAACGCCTGATACATCACAATAGACAACATAACCTTCCAATCCCTCTAGAAGTGTCAGGACTGGGGCAGAAGTTAATCTATCCTTCAGCTCTTGGAAACTACATTCACAAGCATCTGTCCATTAAAACTTAGCTGATTTCTGGGTCAGCTTTCTGGGTCTGTCCATCGATAAATACAATCACAAATAAATCTCGGAAGGGCCTGAACACATTGTTCATCAAATTCATAAAGACTGCCGGTGCATTAGCTAGCCCAAACGACATCACCCGGAACTCAAAATGGCCGTATTTGGTTCTGAAGGCTGTCTTGGGAATATCTTTCTCCCTACCCGGATCTCAAATCTATCTTTGAAAATCATTTGGCACTTGTAATTGGTCAAATAAATAATCAACCCTCGGAAGAGGATATTTATTCTTAATCGTCACTTTATTTAGCTGTCGATAGTCAATACACATTCGCAAGGAGCCATCTTTCTTTCGGACAAATAACACGGATGCTCCCCACGGGGAAGAACTAGGCCTAATAAAGCCTTTCTCAAGTAAGTCTTTCAATTGCTCCTTCAATTCTTTCAACTCTGCGGGAGCCATTCTGTAAGGTGGAATAGATATGGGCTTTGTATTCGGTAGCACATCTAACCATATACACATGGCTACGAACCTCTAAGAAGAGTATGTCACATCATATAGGCTGGACAGGACACCGCCGTGCCCATAAGTATGTACACAAAAGAATGAATACCAAAAGCTGTAGCTCCGAATGAAACGGAGCTCCTCTATGTAGTCCCTGAATAGGAGTCTATGGACCAAGCCTATCTCCCTGTCCACCTGCAGGCATGATGCAGCGTTCACAAACAAAAGGACGTCAGTACGAAGAATGTACTGAGTATGTAAAGCATAATCAACATCATCATAGAAGCATAAGAACGTCATAAGAAATAGCATAAGATGGGAGATAGTAGAACCATCATTCATAAATACTTACTTGTCTTTCATAGGGACCTTCCATTTCTAATGCGTGCTTGTGTACATACACATATACATATACATACATCCATATTTGTATTCGTATTCGTACCCGTGTTCATATACATTTCCATATCCATATTCCATTACCATATTCATAACCATAGCATACCCGACCATGAGGTTCGGTGGTTCACGTACCCGGCCAAGACAGTGCTCGGTGCAATACATACCTGGCCCTATCAAGGCCCAGTGTTAACCATACCTAACTACAGTGGTGTGCGCGCAATAAATATCATACCCAACCATATAAGCTCGGTGTTACATAATAGTCATACATAGACACATATATATAAAATATCATGAGTATCGTCGACTATCGTTACTATCATCATTTCATTACATCTATCCTTAGAGGATCACCTATCATATGAGGAAATTAGTAGAATCATAAAAGTATCGAGGATCATGAGCTTTAGTAGCTTTAAAGATAGAATCATTTGGAGGACATTATAGAACTAAATAGGAATTTCACAATCACTTTAAGCTCACATTAGCCTATCCACAAGGCAATACATACAGAATTTCCGAGGTGTAACACTATGAGAGAATGAAACAATGAAATTTAGAATTCAATAGGGTCGAGTAGGCACGATAAGGAATGCAAGATTATAAGTTTCCTAAATGTCCTATAGCATCTCAGAGATAGGTGCAAAGCTTAACGTACCGATCTGCAAGACTCAACTAGATATTGTTCTTGTACTTGTGAGACTAGTGAACCTAGGGCTCTGATACAAAATTATCACGACCCAAAAATTTAATAGCAATGAAGACACCTACCCCCACTCAGTAAGTAAGCCAAAATTAATTAAAAACCAATTCATTCAAGTTAATTATGCGAAAATTAAAGTGATAAGGCATAGTCTTTATAATAAACCAAGTGCACAATAAACAAAATACCACCCAAGATTGGTGTCATGTGTACAAGAGCTACTATGAGTATCACAACAATTTTGAATGACCAAATACACTTTCTAGGGAAATAAGAAAGACAGAAATAGATAAAATGATAAAGGGAGAAAGGCATTTCAAATCAGCCAGAGAGTTCACCATGATCTCCGAAAGTCAAATGCCTCAAACTTATACTGCTCCGCGGGACTTACTCATACTCAGAATGGAATTTGCACCACAAAGAGAGCAGCAAGTGTAGGATGATTACAGGAAGCAAATGTGCTCAATATATCTCGTAGACTGGCAACGATAAAGTAGTGTAATGACCCGTTTGGTCATTAAGGCCTTTTGACCCCTATTAACCCTTCCCCTAGCTTTGTTAGAGCATGTTTGACTCTAGGGATGGGTAGCGTGATTCCCTAGGCGATCCGAATTGGTTTTGAGGAAATTAGAGCCTTAAGATGAAAAATGTTTGACCAATAGTTGACTTTTGGGTAAACAAACTTTTTCTAGAATTTTGTTGATTCTGTAAGGTCTGGAGGGTCGTTTATGACTTGGTGGGGGTGATTGGTTCGGTTCTCGGGGCACTTGGGAGCATTTTGCGTCTTTGGTTGGAAACTTATCTTTGGGATTTTAGGGGTTGATAGAGTCAAGGTGACCTCAGTTGGAATTTCTAAGGCTAAGGTTGATTTTATAGCGCATTTTTACGTATGTCTGCATATCTGGTTTGTATTAGGGAGGTCTCAGATGGATGTCGGGATTTTGGGAAGAACTTGGGGAAAACCAGATTTTCTAGGAAAGAAAGAGAAAGATGTAAATATATTGATATTATTATTGATCCGAGGTATGTGCTGACGTATAGTGGCAGAGTCACATCTGGGCTTTGTGCGAAGTGACTAGTACATGGACACCGCGAGTCCCCCATTCGTCATGACTATTGAGACGTTGATATTTCTGTCTTTAGTATGTGTATACGGGTTTAAGTTATTGGCCATTGCATTGCACGACATTCATCTCATTTGCATTGCATTCCTCATTATCCCATTATACATTTGATCCATTTGACTTGTTGGTTGCATTCATGCTGTCGTTTACTTTGAGGAATAATTGAGGACTTGACAAACTTGTGGTGTAGAAGCTTAACCTTAGGTTATGACTTGTTTTATGATAGTTGTACTTGATATTTATTGGTTATCTATCTGTTAACTTGTTGATTCTATGTTTTCATATGCGAGAACTAATCTTGGACGACCTATAATGCTTACTGGTATGTATGTGTACTGATGCTACTCTTGTTGTACTTTTTCTGAGTGCAGAGTTTAAGGCAGGACCTTCATCGAGACCTCGCTTCTAGTCTTGAGGCTATTCTGCTGAGATGTCTAAGGGTGAGCTACCTGCCAGTCTGCAGCCCAGGAGTCTATCTTTATTGTCTATTACTCATTCCATTAGACAGTGTTCCTTATGTATTTCAAACTAATGTATTATTCCTAGATATGTTTTGGATAGTCGTTCTTGTACTGTGACTTCATTTCTTGTGAGGTGTATTATGACTTAGTATTTTCCGCATATTCAAAGATTTATGATATGACTTAGACTTATTATTGATTGTTCGTATAATTTATGTTGATTCATAAATTGATTAAGTAAATGCTTAAGGGGATTGTACGCCCACCAGGGGGGTTTAGTGTGGGTGCCACCACGACTGTGACTTGGGTTGTGGCAAGCAGTGATAAAGTTAATAAGAAAGCCTTATCTATCCTTACCAATTTACCTTAACTCTGAACCGTTCAATTAACATAAAAACAAATAAGTCCATTATCAGGTAGGGCCAGATAGTCAATTAATTAGGTAATCAAATAATCTATTAAATAAAATGTACAATGCAATACAATGTGCTCCTAGTATACACACGGAGCTCCACGAGACTATACAAAAGATATGAACCATGGGGGATTCACGAGGTCCATATACCACCCGGAAACTAAATCTCCAAGATCACATCGGGCAATTAACGATATAAGTCTGAAATATCCATGAAATAACCTTGAAACAATTTTCATTTCCCCCGGAACCAGATCTTCTTAATCACATCGGGCTAAATAACAATACTCCTAACCAACCTATCTTAAACTATCACATCGAGCCATAACTGCATGATTCCTCATCATGTATCAATATGGAAGATCACATAAGCATGAATATTAAATGTAATTCCGTTATAACCATGTACCGTGCAAAATTACACAACTAGCTCGATTAAGACAAGTATACTGGTTTAATGGAGTGATATGTGCACATGCAAATCAAGTCAAACAACTATCAGCTAATGCCCTCATGCTTTGACATTCCTGGATTTCAATTTGTAGTTACACGACCACCCTTAACATGGAACCGGTACCCCTACCAATGCCCGTCACATCACGAACTCGAGACCCCCTCTTTCACCCCTACCCCTTATTATTATCATTAATATCAGGTTGTTATCGAAAGCATAGCCCAAACAAAGTCTAGGAAAACCTTAACATACCTCAAAGCTGAGCAAACGAAACCACATAAGAGCTTTCCCTTTCTAGAGTGCTTCAGAACACTCTCAATCTTTCAACTATGCGATGTGTAAGTAAACTAGTCGGCAGACACCCATATTGCTTTATTAATAGTCCGGGCCTAAAAAGTCAACTCAAAAGTCAAACCGAGCCCCCAAGGAAATTTTATTTGAAATTTGGTCTATCCATAATTTATAAAGTCAAAATCCATAAAATAACCTAAATCCAACCTCAAATCGACTTTCGAATCGAAGAATATCATGATCTTAACTTTAGGGCTAAAAATCCCATTTCTACCAACCTAATTATAAACTAAACGCTAATTAATAGAAGTGATCAATAGGAAACAACAAAACAAGGATTAGAAACTCACCTCCGAGCCAAATTATGCAAAATGTCATTGGAATCACCTCAAATCGAGCTCTAGAACTCATATTATAAAGTTATGAAATGTTTCTTGGATTGGGGAATTAAAGACTGCCACCTCCAGTGCCTTTTTTGTGATTGCGAGGCCCATTTCCCAATCACGAAGCACTACCAACTCTGCTCGTTACATTACCCTACTCGATCGCAACATACCCCACCGCGATCACGATGCATTGCCCCAGTACCCTTCACGATCGTGGTAAAGGTATTCGATGACCACACCAGTAACCGAAAAATCTGGTACTTCATTTTACCACCGGATGTTGACCGTGGCCAACTCTAATTCATGAATTTAACTAGTTTCTCAACCAAGAATTTAGATCACACCCGAGCGCTCGGGGACTCGTCTAAAACACTTGACTAAGTTATAAATCACGTTCTGGACCTCATTGAACTGTTGAAACTCATATCTGAGTTCGTTCACCTCTGCTGTTGACTTTGGTCAAACCTTTTCCTTTCCTAACTTAAGACTCCCAAAATTAAATTTTCTCCTCCCATACTCATCCAATTGCCTCGGGAACCAGTTCATCCATCCTGAAAGTTACAAAAACCATTTTAAAGCTATAGGAAGGGTCTTTTAGGAAAAAAGAGTCTAAAAGCTCAAAACGACCTAGCCGGTTGTTACAACATTGTTGCATATGGTTATGAAGGTACTACAAAATTATGAAGAAATATCAGGAGAAAAATAAATAAAGAGAAGAGTTCTTATTTATATCAGAAACAAGCAGAAGAGGTTATACAATCTGTGGACGTCGTCATTGGTTTCTCGATGAAGGAATTTCCTCTTTCATATCCTGGGTGCCCTGTTTCATATGGGAAATTATTTTCATGATAATTTTATTGGAAAAGTCCTTTTAAGATCACTACGCCCAAGGCCGTAGTATGAGCATTATGAATTGAAATAAGATATCTTTGGACGGTTTTCCGCATTCAATTTTGAGTTTACTGTTATAAATCCATTAATAGTATGCACATCATTTTCCATTTTGGAATATTAATCCGTGATCATAGATGTCAGTTTAATATGTGTTTGACGACTAATTTCCTAATTAATTTAACCATAAGACATTAAATAAGTTCGAATCATGGTAAGTTTTTAACCATCAATTGACAGTATATTCTCCTTCTTGAGAGTTTCCGTAATGAAAAGGTTTAAGCTGAAATTCAGGACTCAAAATTTTCGAGAGTCGAGACACTAAAATGCATCCTTTTTATCAGTATTAAATTCTCAATGTTCGACCATTGTATGTGACATGAACATTTAGCACCAAATGCAAAAAATAGCGCACATTATTTTGATTGGGCATACTATTTGCTTTTTGGACAATCCTATCAACTATTGTTCGATTTCAATTGTATCAGTATTCATAATCTCAGTCATAAAAATTATCACAAAATAATCTAACAAACATCACTCTCAAATGAGAGGATTTACCACAAAATGTGGGATTCATACATATGCTAACTTTCACTCACTACTATTAAGTTGGCTAGAGATTCAAACCAGTCATAGTATGGAAAAAGTCAAACGAGCAGTAGACAATCAAAAAGAAGTATTTTCAGGTAAACTCATAACAATAGGATACAAGAATATCATATCCCTTTTTTGCGTGGATTGCCCTTCATTTGGGATGGTCTTTAATTTTTGCCCTTCAAATTAGTGGTCTTTAAGTTTTGCCCCTCGCCTAACACCCCGAGGTTGTGGGTTCGAACTCCAACTAAAAAAAAATAAAAAATAAAAAATATCGCACGTCAGAATTTTCGCGAGGCAGAAGTTGCAAAATTCTGCCTATTTGGGTATTAAGACAGAATTTCTGCCTGAAGGGCAAAATTTAACGACCACCATTCTGAGGGGTAAAAATTAAAGACCACTCCCAGCAAAGGGTAATCCTGCAAATTGCCCATATCATATTACCATTGAGACTAAAAAGACACAAACATTATTCAGGATTCTGGATGAAAAAAAGAACAACAATAGTATCTCATTTGTCGACAGAAAGACATATATAGATATAGAGAGCTAACTCTTAATCTTAAGAGGCATCTGAGTCAATACCGAACCATCACCTCTACTTTGGTTCTTTCTTGACTCCCCCTGCTTTCTTTAACCATTACATAGTGTTTTTTTTTTTTTTTTTTTTTTTTTAAACTAATTTATTTTCGATTTTGCACACCACCCCCACCCCCGCCCCCTCCCCACCCGCCTCTCACCGGACCCAAAATAAGGAAAAAAATCAATGACTCAAAAGAGTTAATGAACTAACGGATAGCAATTAGCCTTGGAGTATCATTTGCACTTGAGCAGTCTTGATACCATGAATTCTACAAGAGATGAGATCATTTACTGTTTTGGCTGACTCCATAGAAAGCTTTGTGGCAGGAAAGCTGTTCACTAATACTTGGAACCCAATAGTCACCAATGACCCACTACAACTAAAGCAATTATCTTTCTTCGCAAAACTTTTGTTGCAGTCCTTAGCCCTAAAAAAATCTTTACAATAATCAGGAACTATTGCAATTCCAGATGGCAAGAGAGCCACAGAAGAAGAGTCCCCCCCATTCATCACCACATTCATTGCTGGACAATCAATTGGTGCATACACTAAAAGGGATCCTGTTGCATCCGTGCAAGTGTCTTGCAAGATCAGCATTTTTTGTTGATCAGCATTGGTGTCATCTCCCTACATTCCAAAACAAAAGAAAATCTTATCATGAAATCAATGATTAATTACAAGAACTTATGATGTGATGCTTCCAGAAAACACAGCACTTATCACTCACGTTAGCACGAAAAAGAGAGATGCTACTATCAAAATTTTGACCCTTGAAAATGTGGAGCATTGGTTGCATGGGACCACTACTGGACAAGACATCCCATTGGCTCCTCGTTTGTTCATTCATTAAGAAATCATACAAACGTTGTTGTTCCATCGGCAACCAGATGGTCTTTGTAGCACTCAACACTAAACCAATAGGTTCACCAGGGTCGCTAATGTTCTTCCTTATCATCAACTTTGCATCTTCTCCATTTGATAATTGTATTGTTTTCCACTTGTGAATGGTTGCACAAACACCAGCGCAAAAGTTGTGAATCATGCGTTGAGTCAGCATCCTTATACTTCTCTGACCACTTGTACATACTGCCACTAATGGAACTTCATCAGAATCCAAAACTTTTTTTAACAGTATTCAAAAGTGTAAAACAAATGGCACAATAATGTAAACTGTATGATCACCTGTTGGGCCAACAGAAGACATCATCACTGTTGAGAAATTAGATTGCCTTTGTAGAGTGGCCAACCACCTTAGTGCACCAAACCCTAGGCCAATTCTGACCAAAGGTTGGTACAAATGATGGACAAAATTTTCATTATATTCCACGTGCTCGATCCAAGTAACCTGAAAATATTACCTCAATTTCGCAAAACCACTAGATAGAAAAAATATGAGCATGCACGAAATATTGACCTAATTATCAATTAAAGAAAAATGTCCATCGTTGTATAAAACTTCAAAACTTAACCATCAAATTAAGGACTCAATTTCAAGAGATATATCATCAAAAGTGAATGTGCATAGTCCTTACATGTTGGAATGACACGAGAGCAAAATAGAGGAAGATTGTATGCAATTCTTTGTAAAAGGAAGCAACAAATTGGTGTATCTAAATATATCATTTAAAATGAACTTGGAAGCGAGCATAACAAGATTGGACAATAAGGATTTAATTGCAAGGTTAGAAGGTCAAGCATAGAAGATATTTTCTTTTTCAAGAAAGGATAGAGCATATTCCATAAAATTATTAAACAAATTCATTCATGAAAGCCAAAAGAAAGTTGGTATTTCTCATTCTTGATAGAAAAAAGTATAAGCTATATAAGGTGATCGACAAATAGAATTAGTATATCTTGTTAATGAAGACTAATGCATAGAAAACATAGCTCAAGCAAGGTGTGGGATCACAACCACCTATGATGGAGGTGGGAGAAAGATGCATCAATGTGTAGCTTATACATCAGAGATGAAAATATTGAGGCTTTACCTTCATAGAAAGATCATAAACTAATAAATTCAAATTACATAATACCTATGATGAACTCATATATACTTAAAAGTGGGCTAATCAAGCAAACACAAAAATGTAGCTTTGAAATTAGATGATAGTGTAATATCACGATCCACAGAAGAATCTTCACAGATAAAATATTAGTAGAAGGTTCAAATTATTAGGATACAACTATCAAGGTACTCTACTGACTTCATCGCATAAACCGTCAGGAAAAAAATGAAAATTAGAAGAAAATGTCAAGAGAATCAAACTGCAAAAGCCTAATTTAGGATGAACCGACAGCATCCACCCAAAAAGGACCAGATACACCTTACAAAATATAATTAAATAAAAGAAAATCAACAAGCAGAAAATTAATTCAAGATGAGCAACCTAGCTCATTAAATTTCAGAAAATTGTGAAACCCTGCTTGGGATGCAAAATGGAAAGACAATTAAAGTTGAATTACCTGGGAGTAACCATTAGGCATATCTCGCACAATACAACCAGAAGGGAGCCTCCTGCAATTTCCTATTTGGCATTGTTGTGAACTTTTTTGGATTGTGTCAACAGACACATCCACGATAGCCCAACCTACATCATGTCGCTGGCAGAAGCGAAGAAATTTTGTTTCGCGGACAGGAACCAAATCAGAAATAATTTGCAATTCAGTTTGAATCTGCCAATCAATAATTTCAATCTCTTAGTGCAGGAAACAACAAAATTAACAAAATATGTGACTTCGAACAAATTAATGGGTAAGAAGAAGTACCAATAACAGAGTACCGCTCCTGCTTCCCCCTATGCCAGTGGAAATCACATCAAAAGTAGAGGTTTTCCCGATAATACATGAGAACATCTCCACCCATCGACTCTGCATATAGAAAAGCACAGTACATGAAAAGAAACAAGAAATAACTGGTTAGCACATATTTGTTCTCTTGAATTGAAAGTTAAACTTAATTGACTTAAAAATATGCAGCAACTAATTGCAGCACCACTAAAGCAAAAAGGAAAGAAATATGTCAAACATAGTAAAAGGAAGAGTAGAACTAAATCTAAAATACAAAAATGAAGCAACAATTATGCACGCCAAGCAAGGGCTAAGTGATAAACAGATAAAAGTTCTTAACATATTTTAATAGGGGGAGAAAAACACTGAATTCAGGATGAAGAACCTACATACCTTGTCCATTAATGTCTCCACCAATGTCAGACTGTCGTTAAGAACTATACCAGATGCCCTTGTGGCTTCTGTTATGAAATGTCCAGGTTTCATGTCAATAAATGTGGTAGATAATCTAGCGTACTCATGAAGATTCAATGTTTCTGCACTTCCATTCAAGCTTTTGACCCAAAGAGGTTCACCAGTATCAGCCAACTTAAGCAGCTCATTCATAGAAGCAAATGCTAGATCCATTAACATTGACATGTCATATTTTACATCTTTAACAGTCAAGCTTGTGGTGGGCCGAGGGGAAATTACTGGCAGAGGACTTGACAGGCCATTTTCGAAATCAAGCCCCATTGGAGATGCAATGTCCACAACATTTACACCACCAAATTCATTTCTTCCCGCAAGAAATTCCAAAGCAGAAATTTTCATCATGGAATTCATTGATCCTTCAAAGAAGGCTGAAGGCCCTAATAATTTGTCCGCCAAGATTTTTATCCTCTTGACTTCATCTTGCAACCTGTCATGTTCAATATTTGTTTTATGCTCGTCAACATTTATGCCAGCGATAGTATCCTGCTGACTACAACGGTCGCAAGTTGGATTTCTCATGGCTTTCTTCAATGCAATATGCTCCATGCGAAGCTTATCATTTTCTTCTTTCAACATTCGAGTTTTACAGCGTTCCAATTGCGACTGATTAAACAATATAATTCACTTTCAGAATAATTACACAAATTTCACACAAGGATAACATGAATTAAATAAAAGAAGACAGATGATGCATTACCTTCATTTGGGTTCTTCTATTCTGGAACCAAGATTTCACTTGGTTGCTATCCATGGACAGTTTCATTCCAAGTTCTAGTCTTGCTTTTTCGTCAGGATGTGGATTCTCTTTGAAATAACTGCTACGAAAGATACAAACAAATGAACAAATTTTGGAATTAACATGAATGAATTAACAAGTACAAAAGTAAATGGAACGATGCACACGCTTCAAGCTGTTGAATTTGGTTGGCATTATGCCTATTGAATTTCCTCCTATTTGGTTGGAACGATCCAGAGGCATCACCATCTAGGTTGTCACCAACCAACCTGCTCTCATTTTCATCCTGTCTAGGGACTCCTATTACAACTTTATCCAAACTTTCTCCTCTCTCACCCATGTCACTATGACCTTTTATCTTTGATTTCTGCACCAATTCAGCATGTATCCATTCAAATGAATATCACATGTGACCATAGAAACACCAACATTCAAAAGCATTTTTTTTATAACGGTTGAACAGATGGAAAAAAAAAAAATTACATATAGTGTTTTTTTTTTTTTTTATCTTGAGATTATAAACTTGATTTTCATAGTGTTTACCAACTTCATTGACCGCTAGATTATACATAACCAGCAAAAACATATATCAAGTGAAAATAAAGAGAGAATTGTATGGTAATGTTGGATTCCGTATTCTAGAAGGGCAAAGGTGTAAATATAACTCCCAACTTTACGATTTAGTGCGGATATACCTCTCGTTACAAAAGTGGTGTATATATACCTTTGCTGTTATAAAATGGTGCAAATATATTCATGCTTTTACAAAATGATGCAAATATACCCTTTTTCGCTGATGGGGTTTTTAAAAAAAATCATTTAGGTTATTTTTTAATTAAAAAATGCTACATGACTTTAAAAAAAGTCTACTTGCTTTTTTTTAGTAGACATACTTTTCTAAAGCCACATAGTAATTTTTTTCTGATGGGTCGGGTTACGGTTAGTTTAAAAAAATGGGTAGGCTTATTTTTTTTTAAAGTCATGAATTTTTTTTTTAAACGAACCATACCCTACACACCAGAAAAAAAATTACCATGGCTTTAGAAAAATGTGTCCACTCAGAAAAAAAAAATCGGTAGACTTTTTTAAAGTCACGTGGCATTTTTTTAATTAAAAAATAACCTACATGGTTTTTTTTTAAAAACTCCCGTCAACAAAAAGAGTATATTTGCACCATTTTATAACGGCAGGTGTATATTTGCATCATTTTGTAGCGACGAGAATATATATACACTATTTTTGTAACGAGAGGTATATCTGCTCTAAATCGCAAAGTTGAGGGTATATTAGCACCTTTGCTCGTTCTAGAATAAGGCAAAAAAATATTATTTTGATAAAAGCCTACTTTTTTAATTTTTTTAATTTTTTATTTCATAGCGAGTAGGGGAACGAAAAATGGGAAAGGGAATTAAAATATGATAATTTAAACCCTCACCAACAAGATGAAAGTTCAGCTATCCGACCAGCTGAGCTACTAGATTCCCACGGCAGAAGCCCGCTAAAGAAAGACAGACCGGGGAAAAGTACTTAAATACAGTATAGTATAGGTTAGGCCATAGATGGAGTGAGCAGTTGTAGCTCGAAGGTGGGAGTAGTTATCACGTTATTGTCTGGACTACCAATCTATGATCTTGAATCTAGATAACCACTCCATTTCCACTACTAATCCTACTAATGAAGCCTTCAAAATTCATCAATAAAAAAACAATTTCCTTCTTCTGTTACAATTAACAAGGGACGAACTCAATTCACCAACTCAAACCTGTTATTATCAACAAATTTAAGTTAGGTCTTATGCTTTAGATGAATCATACAGTTATAGATCTAAGATGAGGTTAAATATGATTAGTGAAAACTTATAGTCAATTCAAGTTTTTTCGAAGTTGAGGCGTAGTTGTCCTTATTTTGATGGCACAAGAAGCAAATTGAGTTCAACGACCCACCTTCTCTCTACGAAAATGGGAGAAGGATGAGAAAATAAAACCTAGGTGACATTTTATTACAACTGTTTGCTTAGAAATTTAAGGACCATGATTAAAATCCAGTCAACTATATGAATCAATACCAATTTGACAAGATAGACAAGCTTTAGGAAGTATTTTTGGGTTTTCCTTCTCATTGTAAAAGTTTATCATAAAAATATTTCTAAAGACTTAGGGTGTGTTCGGTATGGAGGAAAATATTTTCCCCGAAAACATTTTCCTGAAAAATTGTGTTCTTAGAAAATAAGTGAATTTCTATTTATTTTCTCATGTTTGATTAGGTAGCGAAAAATAAGTGAATTTCTTCCTTATTTTCTCATGTTCGATTGGTTGGTAAAAAATATTTTTCAAAAATACCCACCTAAGCCCGACCAATCCCACCCCAACCCCACCACCCCACGCCACACCCACCCCTACCTCCACCACCCACCACCCATCGCAAGCACCCACCCCCAACCATCCACCCCCACCCAACCACCATTCTCAAACACCCTTCATCTTCACCCACCCGCTTACCACCACCCCTACCCACACCAAATATAATCACGCAAACTTCCCATTTTATAAATTTTCTATAAAGTAAAACTTAATAGATGAAGTAGAAAATTCGGAAGGGGGGAGAGCGTAGGGGTGGTAAAAAAAAAAAAAAAAAAATTAAATTTTGTTTTGGGGGGAGGGGGCTTGGTGGTGGGGGTGTTGGGTCGCGGGAGGGGGAGGGGGGGGGGAGGCCAGGGTGTAGAAAACCAAAAAACAAATTAATAATTGAAAAAAAAAAATTGGGGGGTGTGATGGGTTGGGTTGTGGTAGGGTGATTGCTGGAATGCCGCTTGTGGACTTATTTTTAATCTCCTATTTTTGCTGCCAACTGAAAAAAAGGATAGAGGAAGTCTATTTTTCCGGAGGAGGAAGCAAGTCTACCAATTTCTGAATGCCATGTTCGCCTTCTTCTAGCAACATCAATAAGAAAAGATGAAACAGAGAACAATTGGATTTAGGGGATTATTTTAGTTAAACACATATTGACCCTTAGATCTATAAGTGAACCGATGAGATAAATTTACCAATGCACTAAATGAACTGTACGGAGGCTCTACCGGAAGGGTATTGCATCTAGTATAACCTTAGACTAGAGTCACACCAAATAAATATATGAGCAAAGATGCAAATATATCCCTCAATTTTGCGATTTAGAATAAATATATCTCTTATTACAAAAGTGATGTATATATACCCCTGCCGTTATAAAATGATACAAATATGCCCGTGCCATTACAAAATGGTGCAAATATACCCTTTTCGCTAACGAGATTTTAAAAAAAAAAAATCATTTAGGTAAATATTTAATTAAAAAAATGCTACGTGACTTTAAAAAAAAAGTCTACCCATTTTTTTTAGTAGATACTTTTCTAAAGCGACATAGTAATTTTTTTTCTGGTGGGTCGGATCTGGTTCGTTTAAAAAAATAGGTGGTCTTATTTTTTTCAAGTTACGGAAATATTTTTTTAAACGAACCAAAATCGAGGCACCAGAAAAAAATTACCTTGTGGCTTTAGAAAAATATGTCCACTTAAAAAAATAGGTAGGGTTTTTTTAAAGTCACGTGGCTTTTTTTTTTAATAAAAAATAACCTAAATGATTTTTTAAAAAATTTCATCACCGAAAAGGGTATATTTGCACCATTTTGTAACGGTAAGGGTAAATTTGCGCCACTTTCTACAGCATGGGTATATATACACCACTTCTGTAACGAGGGGTATATCTACTCTAAATCGCAAAGTTGAGAGGTATATCTGCACCTTTGCCCTAAATAGATTAAGAGATAGAACGCTTCTTATCGAAAAATTATTTATTCTTGAGCTTAAATTTAAACCCACCTATCTCGATATATTTTTTCATTGAATGTCCCCGAAGAGACCCCTAATATCTCTATTTAAAGAAAAAAATCAATGATCTCATTAAAGCTACATTAGTAAATTTTTGGGATCTATCAGATATCACAAAGTCACAAACCAACAAAAGAACTAGACTTAATAACCCTGTTGACCCACAAAACAATTCTTTTCTTATTTCTCCCACTGTTATATCCCAAATTAAAAGTCATGTTTAAATGAAAAGGACATCACATTTTAAAATTGAGAAATTCTCATAAGCTGGAATTAAAAAAAGAACGTGTAAACATGAACAGAAAAGCTCAGACTTTGGTACCTTCAAAATCCAGATATACATACATACATACATAGATTTGTGTCTATATATACACGCGCACACACATACACAAACACACACAACCCCTTCCCCCCGATGATACATATAGAGTAATTAATTTAATGAGTTCACAAATACCATACAAAAAATGATAATTAATTAGAGATTAATAGTTTACTTACAGTGAGACCACGCCTCGCTGAGTTATTGGAGAAATCGAAAAGCAGGCTCAAGAATACAACAAATAGATCAACTCTACTTCAGGATGGTAATAAAAATGTGATTAGTGGTAGCTATATATACTACAACTTTTGCATAGACCGGAGGAGAAATGGGTCCACTTTATGTGGCTTCCTACTCAGTTACCAAAACACAATGTTTAAGTAGGAGTGTCAAATGGATGGGCTGGACTGAATTTGAGTGGGTCAAAATGGGCTGAGTTAATAAATGAGTTGGAATAATATGTGCTAAAGAGCGGGTTATAGCTCAACCCACTCAATTTTTACTAAGATTTTATCACAACCCAAATACCGTCGTGATGGCACCCATACTAACCCCCATGGTGGGCGAACCATCCCCTTAATTGATTACTTATTCAATTTCCAAAATAACGTAAATAGCAAGATCAATAATAAATAGTCTAAGTCAATAACATAGATAATAATAAGTGCGGAAATACTAGTCATAATACAACCCCAGAAAATGAAATCACCGTACAAGAACTCTAATCAACACTGTCTAGAATAATACAATTGTCTGAATATAATGAAAGATCTCTAAGGAGTAAAGATAGACAATAGAGAAGGAATCCTCAGGGCTACATGACAGGAAGGTAGCTCACCCTCGAATCCTAGTAGTTGTAGCCTCAAGGCTAGAAACGAGGTCTCAATGAAGGTCCTGCCTCAAAATCTGCACTCAGGAAAAGTGCAGCAAGAGTAGTATCAGAACACACACGTACTGGTACGTATCATGAGCCGACTAAGATTAGCTCATGCGTACAAACACATAATCAAACAAGATAAGCAGATAGGCACAAACATCCACACAAGTCACAACTGATCAATAGCCGAATCATAGCCTATGGTGAAGCATCTAAACACAAGTCTGCCAGATCTTCCACTATTCCACAGAATAACCACAACATAAGTACAACCTTATATCCGACCAATAGATGTAGAATGTGATGATGATATATCCAATGCATTGAGTTGAGTGTTAATACAATGCAATGCAATGGCCAATAATACAACTTGTACACACATGCTCCGGACGGAATCTCAACGTACCGGCAGTCATGACCCGCGGGAGACCCATGGCGTCCATGTATCACTCGCTCTGGAATAGACCTCGGATCACGACCCCATATACCTTCCGCTCCGGAACAGACCTCGAATCACGGATTCATATCGTACTTTCCTCAGAGATGTCACATTTTCTTTCATAGATGCCATAGTCTTTCATCAATCATTCTCGAACCATTTCCATCATGTATGAGTGATTGAATGAAATAATGCTAAACCAATGCAATCAGTGCCAATGTATATACAATGAAATTCACAACACTATATATCTACATTTTGCTAATCAAAGTACACCAAAATCACAAGTACACCAAAATCACAATGCGTAAAATAACGGCGACAAGCTCACATAATCAGAAATCATACCAACCTAAGAGTATATCCATCCCAACATCGTGTCCGAAGACCTAATCATGCTTTCTCTCTTCAATTCTACGCATATCTACATTTTGCTAATCAAAGTCTAACTACAGTAAGCCGTAACCTACCTCAAATGCCGAACAGGAACCACGTACTACTCCACCTGAGCCTTCCCCTTCCTAAGTGCTTCAGAACGATCGAAGTCTAATAATATCAATTCTAAGTAAGTAAATGACCACAACAAACCAACTAATCGAAGAAAGAAACGGGTGGAGAATTACTTCAAAATATCCCTATCGACCCATAGGGTAAAACCAGGAATTAAGGGTGAAATTACACTACCCTTTATCCAATTAGTCATTTATCCCTAATTTCATGGAGTTCTAACCACAATTGGTCCTTCAATTTCATCAATTAAGCCAAAAACCCCAAATTAGTAAGAACCTTAAATTCATGAATTCATTCTAGAAGCCAAGAGAGGTTCAATCCTAGAATCTATTAATCCACAATTTTAGATGATAGAAACAACGTTTAGAACAACGATAACCAATTAGATTAGATGGTTTAATGATTAACAACTTAGGGTTTAAGGTTCAAGAACTAACCCCAAGATGATTCCACCAAAAGTTCTATAGAAATCGCCCTCAACGCTTTTAGACTTTTTTTTTTTTTTGGGTAAACGGAACTAATGATTCGAAATTAGGAACAAAATAGGATTACGGTTCGACGATCTTCGCCGGGGGACCCTTCCGCGCGATCCCGCCGGCGGATACTATTCGGGGCCGGGGCGAAACTCATTAACCACGTTAAATTTCCGCTCATGCGGACCAAATCCCGCTGGGGCGGAGCCACAGGGGCGAACACCCTCCGCTGGGGCGAGACACCAGAACCAGCAATTTTTCTAGTTTCAACAAGTCTCAACCCAAAATCCCGATAACTATCCGGGACCTCCCAGATACAAACCAAACATGCAGACACAAGTAAAAACATGCTACGAATCCATCCTTGACCTCGAAATTCCTAACGGAGGTTACATTGAATCGGTAAAACCCCCAAACGGCTAAAACTAAGTACCCAAAATGCACCCGAAAGCCTCGGGAACCGAACCGGCCACCCCACCAAATCATAAACGACCCTCCGGACTTCACGGAATCGACGAAATTCTAAAAAAGTCCGTTTACCCAAAAGTCAACTATTGGTCAAACTTTTTCACTTAAAGATTCTAATTCCTTCAACTTCCACTAGAAATGTCCGAATACCTCGGAAACTCGGTCGAAGGGGTAATATGGTCAAAATACGCATAACGACCGAACGGGTCGTTACAAATTTAATTTCTTTGTTTGTTCTTTTATAACTAGTATACTTACCCCGCGCGAAGCGCATAAATAATTGAAGAGTATTTATTAATATTAAATTGTAATCATATGCTTGTTTGAGAACATTATTTCGTTTTGGTGTAACAAATTTGATTTTCATCTTGTTTTCAACATAATAACTAAAACTTTATAAAATTCTAGAAAAAAAATAATATTAGATAAAACCATAGAATAATATATCGATGAAGCTCAAATGTCATAATTATATAGTTTTTGATACAAATAACTCAAACACAAAAGATGATTCAAAACAAATAAAAATACATTATAATTAAGAGAATATATGTGTAATAATCTCTCAAATTAAATTATGAAAAAACATCTCTATTTATTTTTACTTGAATATTTTTTTTATATTTGCTTGTTCTTTTCTTCCCTTTAATATTTTTGGTTTTCTATAAAAAAAAAAGTAGCATTTGTATCTTTATTGATACATAGATCTAGAGCATAAACTTAATATTTTTTGGGGTTCAATTATATACTAATAATTGGTGAAGCGATTTGTCACGACCCAAATCACGAATTATGAGGGCATCCACACTATCCCCTGGTGGGCGTACCCTTCCCTTAGTCACAACATTTAAGACATACTTGCAGAACAAAAAGAGAAAATTATACCATATCAACAGATAAATATATAGTAGCATAAGTGCGGAAGTAACATCAACTTCCATCCCAAAACCTGGTCTGGACTCATACAAGAGCGCTAATACTATACAACATCCGAAAACTAAATACAAGTCTAAATATGCATAATAAAGTCTGTCTGTGAATCAAAAAGACAGATAGCAATGGAGGGAAATCTGGGGCGGCAGGATCCGGCAAGTGGCTCACTCTGAACCTCCGGAAAAAGGACCTTGGTCACTCTAGAGGTCGCGAGCTGGATCCTGGCTCAAACTCTGCACTCAACAAAAAGTGCAACAAGAGTAGTATGAGTAAAACATTAGTACTCGTAGGCCGACAACGATTAGACAACGCATATAAATAGGAAGAAATCAACAAGTAGACAAGATAAGCAATCAAGCACAGTCACGAAACATGTTCAGGTACAAATAAGACAGTGTATAAAATGCCAAGTAATACTGTCAATGAGTAAATGTATGAATGTAAATGCAATGCAATGCCCTCCAGGCCACCTCTTTAATCTGTACACATATGCAAAGGGCTATGCCTCAAAGTAATGACCCATAGGGGACCCGCGAAGTCCACGTACCACATCGCTCTCCCACAAAGACCTCGGAAGCTATCAATATATCTCGCTCTCCAGCAAAGACCTAGGAAGCTATCATTAAAATCGCTTTCCGGCAAAGACCTCGGAAGCTATCAATCTACTCGCTCTCCGGCAAAGATCTCGGAGGCTATCAATTAACTCGCACTCCGGCAAAGACCTCGGAGGCTATCAATCAATTTCCTTACATCACATCAGTCATATATGGAAAAAGAATGCATGACAAGCATAGAATCAAGTCACAACTCAGTTCGATAATCTTATCCTTCCCTTTCCGTGTCATATATGAGATATCAAGTGAGACGAATAGATGAATCAATAATCACAACTTATTAGCAATGATGGCGACAAGCCCACATAACAACATCCATACCAAACCAGTGGATTTATCAGCACAACCATGCCCGAAGGCCTAACATGCTTTTGCCGTCAATATCTACCATTACATAGATTCTCTAATCGGAGTCTAACAAAGGTAAGTCGTAATCTACCTCAAAGACTGAGCCGGAGCCACGAACAATCAAAGCCAAAGCCTTTCCTTTGTGAAGTGCCTCTGAATGATCGAAGTCTATCAAATAAATACTCTATGTTAGATTACGAATCTAATGATACCCATAATGCTATACTTCTAATTTGAATTCCAAAAACTACCTTAAAAAGTGACCCCAAGCCCACAAGGGTGAAATTGGAATTTTAAGGTAGGAAGATGTTACCCATAATTTAAGTAGTCAAAATCCTGAGTTTCATGAAAATCTAACCCCAAATAATCCTCCAATTCCATTAATTATCAAAATCCCTAATTATGGAAAACCCTAACTTTCATATCAAGATTCTTGGGTTTAAATAGGAAATTCAAGCTTAGGATTAGTTACCCAAAGATTAATTAGCCAAAATCTAGTAGATTACTCCAAACAAACCATGGAAGAGTAGAGGAAACCCAAAATTCCATTTAGGGTCCATACCCATAAAACCCTCATCCTAAAACATGAATTTTAGCATGGATTCTCTCACTAATATGAGATAGTCCTAAAATGATGATAAGAAGCTTACCCACTTGAAGGATCTTTAAAAACTTCACAAAATCGGCCTTACCCGAACTTTCTAGGTCTCAATTTGTGAATGAAATGAACTAAACACGAACTGGGAAGTTAAATAACACTGACAGCGTTTTCCGTTTCTGCGGACCCTTTCCTTGCAGGTATGGACTCGCACCTTGGTAGAAAAGGCTACAGATGTGGTCTATACTAAAAGACCGAAAATGCGCAGATGCGGCCAACCCCCAAGCCACTAAAGCTCGCACCTGTGGACCAAACCCCACAAAGGCGGGCCCGCAAGTGAGGCCCAACACTGCAGGTGCGGTTGCACCAGAAGAATCTATTTTTTACTAAATTCAACCTTACACTCGAAACTAATCCGAGACATTCCGGACACAAACCAAATATGCACATCTATCGTAAAACAGGCTACGAACTTGCTCGCACATTCGGATTTATCAAAAGAGGTCTCCTTGACCTGGTGTTGACCCAAGTCAACTCCAACTCCAACCAATGACCCAAAATGCCACTGAATGGGCATCCTCTGAGTCATATTACCCGGTCTATGATGCTCATACTTAACCTGCTGGCAATTCAAACACTGGAAAATGAACTCCACTATATCCCTCTTCATCCTAGCCCACCAATAATGTCGTCTCAAGTCACAGTACATCTTTGTAGCACTAGGATGGATGGAATATCCAAAACTGTGAGCCTCCCCTAAAATCAACTTAATCAAATGACTAACACGAGGAACGAAAATGCGCCCCTTAATCCTCAAAGAATCGCCTTCCTGGCCTTCAACTCAACACCTTACCTCGAATCTTGCACAACTTCATATCCTCGAACTATTGTGCCTTGATTTTCTCCAAAAGAGACGACCTCACTTAACACAGGCCAGAACCTTTCCCGGTTCCAAAATATCAAGCCTCACCAAACTATTTAGTTAAAGACTAAACCTCTATGGCCAAGTGACGTTTCTCAACAATCAAACTCATCAAGCTACCCATACTCACCGCCTTTCGGCTCAACGCATCAGCTACAACATTAGCCTTACCCGGATGATAGAGAATGGTAATGTCATAACCCTTAAGCAACTCCATCCACCTACGCTGCCTCGAATTTAGATCCTACTAATTGAACACATGTTGAAGACTATGATGATCTATGAACACCTCACAATGAACTCCATATAGGTAATGTCTCCAAATATTCAAAGCAAAGACTACTGCTGCCAACTCCAAGTCATGAGTGAGGTAGTTCTTCTCATGGACGTTCAATTGCCTCGAAGCATACGCAATCACCTTACCGTCTTGCATCACCACACAACTCAACCCACTCCGAGAAGCATCACAATACACAGTAAAGTCCTTTCCTTCCACTGGCAATGCCAAAATCGAGGCTGAAGTCAATAGAGCCTTGAGCTTTTGAAAGCTCTCCTCACACTCATCGGACCATTGAAAAGGTACATTCTTCTAAGGCAACCGAGTTAAATGGGAAGCAATAGATGAAAACCCCTTCATAAAATGACGATAATAACTCGCCAAGCCTATAAAACTCGGAATCTTAGTCACCGAGGTAGGCCTAGCCCAATCTCTAACTGCCTCAATCTTCTTGAGATCCACCATGATGCCCTCCTTCGACACTACATGCCCCAAGAATGCCACCAAACAAGCCAAAACTCACATTTTGAAAATTTTAGCATACAACTTCTTCTTTTTTAACAACCCAAGTACTATTCTCAAATGTTTCTCATGATCTTCCTTGCTACGAGAGTACACCAAGATGTCATCAAGGAAGACAATAACAAATGAATCCAACTATGGCTTAAAGATCCCATTCATCAAATCCATAAAGGCTGTGGGGGAATGGGTAAGCCCAAAAGACATCACCAAGAACTCATAATGACCATAGCGAGTCCTAAAGGTTGTCTTCGAAATATCCTCCGCTCTAATTTTCAACTGATGGCAACCTGATCTCAAATCGATCTTAGAGAATACTGACGCACCCTGAAGCTGATCAAACAAGTCATCTATGTGGGGTATAGGACACTTGTTTCGAATTGTAACCTTGCTCAACTGTCGATAGTCGATGCACATTTTCATGGTACTATCTTTCTTCTTCACGAATAACATGGGAGCACCCTAAAGGGAAATACTAAGTCTAACGAATCCCTTACTCAATAAATCCTGCAACTGCTCCTTTAACTCTCTCAACTTAGTCGGAGCTATATGATAGGGTGGAATAGAAATTGGATGAGTGCCCGGGTCCAAATCAATGCAACAATCAATATCTCAATTAGGTGGCATACCAGGTAAATCCGTGGGGAAAACCTCCGAAAACTCACTAACTACCGGTACCGACTTTAGGGAAGGAGTATTCGCACTCATATCCCCGATATGCACCAAGTAAGCTAAACACCCCTTATCCATCAACTTCTTCCCCCTAAGGAAAAATATAATCTTCTTGGGAGCAGGGCTAGGAGTACCCATCCACTCTAATCTCAGAATGCCTGGCATGGCTAACATGGTCGTCTTGGCATGACAGTCTAAAAATGCGTGATAAGTAGATAACCAATTCATACCCAAGATAATATCAAAATCTACCATGATGAGGATCATCAAATCTACCCAAGTATCGTAACCCGTGAATGTAACCACACAAGACCGATAGACTCGATCTACTACTACAGAATCTCCATCAGGAACAGAGACACAAATAGGCACATCAAGTATATCACAAATCATATCCAAACCTTCGAGAGAAATATGTAGAAAAATATGAGAAAGTAGAGCCTGAATCAAATACTACCGAAGTTGTCCGGTGATAGATCGAAATAGTACCTATGATAACTTCATCAGAAGCCTTCGCCTCTGGCCTACAAGGAAAGGCATAGCAACGAACCCGTCCACCCTCGGACTGTGTACTTACTCAGCCATCATGGACAAACTGAGCTCCACCTCTCGCTGCCTGTGAGTTGCCCCTGGCCGGCTGATGACCACTTCCCTCAGAATGATAACCACATCTACTAGAAGATCTACCTCTACTAACTGATAATGCTGGAGCCCTAGGTGTCTGAAATCGAGAACCCTACTGAGCTCCTTCCTATCTGGGTCGAGGAAACTCTCTCGTAAAATGTCCTAGGTCACCACACTCGAAGCAAGCCTTGACAACCCTTGGCTGCGAAATTGATACAGAAGAACCAGAATGCCCCCCAGGATCTGAGTTTCGAGCGTAAGAACCTCGAGACATCTGCATGACATTGAACTCACTATGTCCAGAAGGTCCACCTACTGAAAACTAAAGTGCTGGCTAATTAGGGCGGCCAGACTTGTATTGGTGACTCTTGCCAAAATGGCTTCCACCCCTAGAAGAAGAACCACTGAAACTGCGAAACCAGTGAATCCTTTTGTCATCAACCCTACCATGAGCCTGAAGCCTCACAGACTCGACCTCTGTGGCATGATCCACCACATACTGGAATGAAGCTCCATAAGCTACTAGTTGTAAAGTCGTCAAATAATGAAAGTGTCAAACCCTTGACGAACCGTCTCACTCTCTCTGCCTCGGTAGGGAGAAACTGTCCTGCATAACGAGCAAAAGCATAGAACCTAGACTCATACTCCGCGATCGATGTCCCTCTCTGCTCTAAAGCATTGAACTCATCCCTCCTCCTATCTCTCAAAGTCCGGGGAATATACTTCTCTAGAAAGACCTGATAGAACTGTCTCCAAGACAAAAGAGGCGACCCAGATGGTCGGCAGCCAATGTACGATCTCCACCACATCTTCGCATCCCATGCAACTGGAAAACAACATAATCAATCTCATGTGACTCCACTACACACAACTTGTAAAGCCTCTTATGACAATCAATGATGAACTCATACGCATCCTCCTCAAAATAACATAGAAACTATGAGGCTTCATATTGGTACACTTCTCAAACAAATCCTGCTCTTCATGAGTCAAAACTGGGCCCGTAATAAGTCTAAGAGCAAAATCAGGCGCCGTAATCTCATCAATTCGAGGAGCCATAGCAGCAGCAGGCAAAGGCCCCTAGGGTCTGGAACTACTCGGGAGTCTGACCCTCAGCTCTTGTCTAATACCCATCCGGTGAAGCTGGAAGGACGCCTGCCTGGGTCAGTCCCTCGAGAAGGCTTAAGATGCGTACCATAGCATCTTGTATTATTGGAGTAGCAATAACCTCTGGCAGAGCCTGGGCTGGTCCCAGCTCTTTTTTCTTCCATGGGCTCATCCTCATGCGCTAACTCTGGCTCGAGCGATAATGATTTGGCTCTGGCCTGGCCAGCCATAGATGCTCTACCCCTGGCCGGTGCTACCCCACAGCCCTCTACCTCGGCCTTGGCCTCGTGCCACGGCCCTGGCAGCCGATGCTGGCACCTCATCTCTAGTGACCCTCGCACGTTTTCTTACCATATGTGAGAGAATATAAGTGAAGTTATATACCAATTTGAACCAACCAGATACCAATTTGAATAAAGTAGCACGAAAGGTGTGAAAGAATGGAAATTTCCTAAATGTCCTATAGCCTGTCAAAGATAGGTACAGAGCTCACCATACCGATCCGCAAGACTCTACTAGGCATTGCTCTTGTACTTGTAAGATCGGTGAACCTAGGGCTTTGATACCAACTTGTTACGACTCAAATCACGGATCATGAGGGCACCCACACTATCCCACCTGGTGGGCGTACCCTTCAGTTAGTCACAACATTTAAGACATACTTATGGAACAAAAAGAGAAAATTATACCAAGTTAACAGATAAATATATAAGTAGTATAAGTGCGGAAGTAACATCAACTACCATCCTAAAACTTAGTCTGGACTCGTACAAGAGCACTACTACAGTACAACATCCGAAAACTGAATACAAGTCTAAATATGAATAATAAAGTCTATTTGTGAATCAAAAGACATATAGCAATGGAGGGAAATCTGGGGTCGCGGGATCCGGTAAGTGGCTCACCTTGAAATCTCTGAAAGAAGGGCCTTGAGTCACTCTCGAGGTCGCGAGTTGGATCCTAGCTCAAACTCTACACTCAACAAAAAGTGCAACAAGAGTAGTATGAGTACAACACTAGTACTCATAGGCATCATAGGCCGACAACGATTAGATAACAAATATAAATAGGAAGAAATCAACAAGGAGAGCAGATAAGCAATCAAGCACAGTCATGAAACATGTTCAAGTACAAGATCAGACAGAGTGTATAAAATACCAAGTAAGACAATCAATGAGTAAATGTGTGAATGTAAATGCAATGGAATGTAATGAAATTCCCCCCAGGCCACCTCTCCAATCCGTACACACATGCTAAGGGCTATGCCTCAAAGTCATGACCCATGGGGAACCTGCAAAAGTCCATGTATCACATCGCTACTCTTCATGTCTTTGCCCTAACTTAACTCCTCTTTATAGCCTTATTGTAGTCACTGTCTCTCATTTGGTCAATTGATTTCCCCCAAGCTTAAACATGCCTTCAAAATATCAGCATGTACACCATCCATTATACACTCGCATCATAAGACCATCATAATAAATCAGACGATGTGGAAGGATTCCCACTCTAATCACACCTCGAGTAAACGACCCTTGCTACGTCAAACCTCCTTAAGAGCAGTTTTTAAAATCCCAATGCTTATTGCTTGGTTATTTCGCAAACAATACCAATTCAAATTGTTAACTCTCTTTGTATCACCCGATATGACTTAAATGCATTTTCTCGACTTCCGAGAAACTAATTGTTGAAGACATGACGATCATGCAGTCCTTCATACCATCGCTCCCATTTCCTAAGGATATCATCGAATTAAAAAGTCTGAATCACAACCCCACTCAACTGAGTCTTGGAGTCGTAGCTGTAATCTGAACTTGGTCCTACTCCTATTTCGGTGATACATCTCGCACCATACCGCGCGACGTCACATCAAGTTGCTGGTGTGCGAATTTGAGAACAAGTCCTCACCATTAGTGGGAGAATGAAACGATGAAGTTTAGACGTTGAACCGAATCACATACGCCCAATAAGGAATGAAAAAATAGATTTATCCTAAATTTCCTATAGCCTCTCGAAGGTAGGCGAATGTCATCATACCGATCCGCTAGATTCTACTAGACATTGCTCTTGTACTCATGATACTAGTGAACCTAGTGCTCTGATACCAAATTGTCATGACCCAAATACCAAATGTCGTGATGGCACCGACCCCCACCCGGTAGGCAAACCAACAACAACCGATTAAACCAACTCATTAAGTTGATTAAGAGAAAAGCAAAGTGATAACATAATAATAACTAAAGTCAAGTCTTTTAATTTTATATAAAAAAAAAAAGTGCGGAAACAATATAATACAACCCGAGACCTGGTGTCATCTGTACAAGAGCCATTATGAATACTAGTACATGTCTGAATCAACTAAACTACATTGTCTGAAATATAAAGAAGATAAAAATAGTAAAGAAAGATGAAAATATATAAAAGGGATAGAGGTAGAATGGCATTATCCATCAACCAGCCAGCTCACGGTAATCTCCGAAAAACAAGGCCTTAGACTTAGACAGCTCCATGGGACCACTCTGTCACGTCCCAAAACCCACCCTAGACGTAACCGGCATCCGACGCCATGAATAACATCGGAAGAACCTAAATGATGTAATAATAACACTTGAACCCGCCAGGTTCAACATTCACCTCCAACAGTTTAATAAAATAAATGCAAACAGATCATGAATATAAGAGTTAAATCAGCGAAAGTTCTTATAATTTAAATAATTCAACCAAAGCATGATAGTGTGCCTGAAAAAGTTAAACAACAACTCTTCTTCTACCCACATTCGAATGTATACTAAGGAGCTTCTAAGAATAAGGAATAAATGTCTATCTCATCGGGACGCAGCCCAGAAACTAATATAAATAAATGGAATTAAATAAGTAAGGTGTCCCACGAATGAATGTGTGGGCTCACCCAATCAGCAGCAACCGCAAGTCCTTCCTAAACGCCCGGAGTATCAAGAATCTGCTCTTCACCGTTACTTAACATACCATAAAAAATAACAATGGTATGCCTGAGTACTTCGTACTCAGTGAGTGCCTCGGGGACAACAAGTCATATGAAAATAAAGTACAATAATACATAAAGAAATCAGTCTTGAAAATCATATGAAAACCAATGTAAGAACATTTATTTAGTTTGTGTATCTCAATAAGAATTATCAAAATCGATTATAAGGCCTCTTGTCAAGGTACAACTTCAAATATGCCTTTCAATTGATCATAGTTAACAACAACAATTTCATGAGAAAATAAGAATATCACACATGCCAATACAGGCCCAAGAATCAAGCACATCGAAGGGGTGACCGTAGAGGTTCCCTTGTCACAGCGCACCACACCGGAATATGAAATTCAGCGGTGGCTATCCTTCCTCCCGAATAGCTAAGCATAATCACACCCCAGGTAGCGAACCCGAAAGTGGCCACTCTTCCTCCCGAATGGCTAGGCATTATCACACTAGGATCCATAGTGGCTACCCTTCCTCCCGAGTAGCTAGGCCAAACACAACAACAAAGTTCATAGCATAGAAGCCGATTCACAATTTATCTCAAAGTAGTCACACCATCAAATAGCATTAAATTTCATTATGCCATTACGAAAATCCATAGTTTCATAGATAATCCTGAAACGTTTCCACTTCTTTAAACAAGATTCCTTTGTCTTAGTTTCTTTGTAAAATCATCGATACCAACATTTAACCATCATCACTGATCATCTCTTATAGAAGAAAATGATTATGATTTCATATACGTATATAGAAGATAATACAATCAAGGTTTAATGTGGGCTTGTCCCCTCACGCACACCAACCACAAGCAAAGACATGAATTAGGGTTTTGCATGAAAAGTTCACCTTTTTATTCAATAAATAACCTTTGAGAAGAAAACATATATCCATGATAAGGTTTTTAAAAGAGAGACATACCTTTGTGTGTTAAACAAAATTTAACAATTCACTTTCCTAGTGAAGAACACCCAAACCCTAGCTTGAATCACTTTAGGAAGAATTATGTTGCAAACCCTAGGTTTTAGTCACAAGAATCATGTTAAGAATTATGAGTTTGTTGTTAGGATTGATAATCAATGATTAAGATGTTCTTACCTTAGTGTTGGAGCCCTAGAGAGATATTTTCGTTCTTAGGGTTTTTGTCACGAGACGAGAAACCCCCACCGGGTACCCCTTTTACGTATAATCACATAATATCTAGGCGAGCCATAATCATTTCATGCATTCTATTCATATACCACAATAGCCCCTTTGACAACAATCATCATATATCATATCACGGGCGTCCGTGCCACAACAACATACATGACGAGATATACAAAAATATAAAGCCGACAAGGCCGTACACATCTATCCACATACACGTGACTACGAGCCTCTAAGAGTATGACATATCATATGAGCGGACAGACCCCGCTATGCCCATAATTATGTACACAAAAGAATAAGTACCCAAAAGCTATGGCTCCGAAAGGAGCTCGCTATGAAATCTCCGAATAAGCAATGCTATGAGTCCAACTTCTCCGTGCGCACCGGCGGCATGACGCTAGCGTCCACAAACAAAAGGACGCGCACAAGAATGTACCGAGTATGTAAAGCATGATTTACGATACATAATAAGCAACATACGAAATAGCATAGGAGGGGAGACAACAATATCATCATCATATCACTTACTTACATACATAGCCCTTCGTATTCCATAATAGTAACCGTACCTCTTTCGTGTTCGTTCTCATATACATACACTCACCTTCATTTCTTGACAAAGTCTTTTCACATTCATATTCGTATTATATGCCTAATCATATCGTATACATAGCATTTACATAGCGTACCCGACCACAAGGATCGGGGTTTCGTATCTACTTGCCGCCAAGGCTCGAGGGGTATCTACCCTGCGGGGCTTCGGGGTTGTATCTACGGCCTTACCAAGGCTTCGATCCGGACCATCCGCAGGATGCGCGCGTTTCGTAATCGTATACATACTTTATACATATATTCGTATACATATATTCTTATACATATGCTCTTATACACATATTCCTACCCGATCACAAGCTCTCTTATTATAGCCCTTCATGGGCACCCATACATATAATAGCTCGTAAGCATCTTTGACATCACTTTACCCTCGTCATTATACTAACATCATCACTATCGTTACATCTACATTATAGACTTTCTAGTCATATGAAGAACTTTGGTCAAGTAGTAGTACACATCAAGGATTGTGAGCTTATGAGCTCGGAATGTCAACCAAGTAGGCACAACATACTCATATAGAGGAATTAGGATTTTGGCCAAGAACCATGCCTTATGAAAGAGGGGTTAGCCTTACATACCTTTTTGTCGCACTATTCTATGCTTGCACGACTCCTTCCGATGATAGCGCTTAAACCTTCATTAATATCATAACAATGACCATTAGTCATTCACATTATGCTCTCTATCTAGGTTTCTCAATTTTTGCTCCTAATTCACCCATATTCATGGTCATAATACCCAACTTCGTCCATTCGTCTAAAGTGTCTAGTTCATGTTCTTAATACCATTTATAACACATTTATATCATAACCCAATAGCATTCATGATTCAATCCCAACTATGCCTCAAAAACGTCACTATTCATCATTCATAACCCATTTTGCTATTCTCTTTTTATGACCAAGTATTTCAACTCTCAAATACCTTAAACAACATGTAAAAGTCATGAATCTTACCTTAGAAGTTGTAGGAACAAGTCTTGGTTGCCAATACTTCTCTTTGAGCAAAACCCTAGTTTTCTTCCATTTGGATTTCTTGACTTTGAATGATTCTTGATGGGTTATTACTCTTGATTCACTTGTTTATGTTGTTGATCCCCAAATATCCTTGAAAACTTGTATACTAAATGTAGAGAGAGATTCTAGAGAGAAGTAGTGAAATGATGAAAATGAAACAAAACAAGTCTTGGTCCTTATACTTAATGACTTGACAAATCACTTTAACCCATGGAGGTTTACGCCATTCCACTTTATCCGTCCCTTCGTATTTAAGCCTCAACCTGCATGGTGATTTACGACCATGGTTTACGGGCTCACTTTACGGTCCGTCCACTGACGTATTTAACCATTTCTCGTGCGTAAAGTTGAAGTTTTTGCATCTGAAGTTTACCGTATTGCACTTTTTTTTGTGGTTCACCAGGTTTTTGCCAACTTCCAATTTTTCACATTCTCGACTTTTATCCTATTCATTCCCATCCATTTACTTACATTGCCCTTCATCGTACTCTCGCACTCATCACTAGTTCATCCACTTGCGTACAACAGAAATTTTCCGAGGAAGAGTGAAAAGAATGGAAGAAAAACTAAGATTTTGTAACTTATATAATTTTAGCCTCAACATCGAGCGTGAACGAACACAGCGTCGATGCATCGCTCCGTCGAATGGTCTTTGTGCTAGGTCAATTGCAAACCGGAGCATCGCCATATCGATGGTCAAAGTCATGAAATTTCCGGTGAGCAACTTTCTCTAAGACGGTGCAAAAGACGGAGCGTCAACGAACGACGGTACAAAAGGACGACCGTCAAACCTCCTTTTCGTGAAACTCTTTTCATTTTGACCATCTCCTCTTGGGTCTTTAGCCTAAAGTCATGCACGTAACCCAACATATAAGGTTCCAAAGGACTCATACAATGCTTTCGCACTCTATACGGATTTACGGGATGTTACATTATCCCCCCTTAAGATTCATTCGTCCTCGAATGAGAATAATAGATTAGAAAAGAATTCACTAAACCACAAGTTGTTTCAAACAAACAGAATGATTCATCCATGAGTAATTTAAAACACTAGCTCATACCTGCCATTGGGAACAAGTGAGGATATCTCTTCTTCATGTCCTCTTCTGCTTCCCAAGTAGCTTCCTCAGTATTACGGTTTCGCCACATCACTTTAACCGATGCCACATCCTTCGTCCTCAACCTTCTAACTTGACGATCTAGAATCTGAACCGATTTTTCTTCATAGGTTAACCCTCCATTAATTTCAATCTCTTCATGGTTCAACACATGAGAAGGATCAGGTTTGTACAACCTCAACATCGAAACGTGAAACACAGGATGCACCATGGCCATATCAGATGGTAACTTCAACTCATAAGCCACAGTCCCAATTTTCCTAACAATCTCATAAGGGCCAATAAAATGAGGACTAAGTTTCCCCTTTTTACCAAACCGCATTACTCCCTTCATCGGCGATACTTTCAAGAACACTTTGTCACCAACAGAAAACTCTAGCTCGCGCCGCCTCATATCCATATAGGACTTCTGTCTACTCTGAGCTGTCTTGAGCCGTTGCACAATAAGATTAACCTTCTCAATTGCTTCATGAACTGAATCCGGACCCAAAAATTCCACTTCAGTTGGTTCAAACCAACCAATTGGAGATCGACAACGCCTCCCATAAAGAGCCTCATAAGGAGCCATTTGAATACTCGCTTGATAGCTATTGTTGTAAGCAAATTCCACCAGAGGTAGGTGTTCATCCCAACTTCCTCCAAAATCGATTGCACAAGCTCGTAGCATATCTTCCAAAGTCTGAATAGTTCTCTCTGCCTGCCCGTCAGTTTGAGGATGAAAGGCAGTGCTCAATTTCACTCTAGTTCCCAACCCTTCCTGAAAGGATGTCCAAAAATGAGCCGTAAATTGCGTACCTCTATCAGATATAATCGATGTCGGAACACCATGCAATCTAACTATCTCTTTTAGATATAACTTGGCGTACTCCGCTACAGTATATGACGTCTTCACAGGGAGAAAATGGGTAGACTTTGTGAGTCTATCCACGATAACCCAAATCGAGTCAAACTTGGCCTTTGTGCGGGGTAACCCCACAACGAAATCCATATTGATCTCCTCCCACTTCCACTGCGGAATCTCGATATTTTGAGCCATGCCTCCGTGCCTTTGATGTTCACCTTCACCTGTTGACGCTTAAACACTTAGCCACAAAGTTAGAAATATCAACCTTCATACTCTTCCACCAATAGTGTTGTTTCAAATCCTTATACATTTTGGTGGATCCCGCATGAACTGAATACTTGGAACTATGAGCTTCCATCATTAATTCTTGTCGAAGACCATCAACATTAGGAACACACAATCGCCCTTGCAACCGCAGAACACTATCACCAGTACCAACAGTAAATGAAGTGTACTCACCCCTTTCCACTCCATCTCTCAGCTTTGCCAAAAGTTCATCATTATATTGCTTGAATTTTATCCTTTCCACCATGTCAGACCGTGATGGCGTGATTCCCACTAACTCTCCATCTTTAGTTTCATCAAGTCTGACCCCAAGACTAGCAAGTCTTCGAATTTCCTTCCCCATGGACATGTCATGTGCACGCAAATAAGCCAACGTGCTCATAGATTTTCTACTCAAAGCATCAGCAACCACATTAACCTTACCAGGATGATACAAGAAATTCAAGTCGTAATTTTCAACAACTCCAACCACCTCCTCTGCCTGAGATTCAACTCTCGCTGCTTGAAGATATATTGCAGACTCTTGTGATCAGTAAAAACATCACAATGCTCACCATACAGATAATGACGCCAAATTTTCAAAGCAAATACCACAGCAGCCAACTCCAAGTCATGAGTCGGATAATTCTTCTCATGCTTCTTCAACTGACGTGAAGCATAAGCAATTACCTTACCGTTCTGCATCAATACACAACCCAAACCAACTCTAGAAGCATCACAATACACCACATATCCACTAGACCCAGAAGGTAAAGTCAAAATAGGAGCCGAAGTCAACCTTGTCTTAAGCTCTTGAAAACTCTTTTCACAAGCTTCGGACCACTGAAACTTAGCAGTCTTCTGTGTCAATTTAGTCAATGGAGAGGCTATTGACGAAAAACCTTCCACAAACTTTCGGTAATAATTTGCCAAACCCAAGAAACTATGAATTTCAGTCGCACTAGTGGGTCTAGGCCAATCCTTCACCGTTGAAATTTTTCTGAGGGTCTACTTTAATGCCGTCACCAATCACCACATGACCCAAGAAAGCCACAGACTCAAGCCAGAATTCACACTTAGAGAATTTTGCATAAAGCTCGTTATCCTCAAGTGTTGTCAAAGTTATCCTCAAGTGATTTTCATGATCCTCACGACTTTTAGAATACACCAAAATATCATCAATGAACACAATAATGAAGCGGTCTAGATAAGGCTTAAACACACGATTCATCAAATCCATGAATGCAGCAGGCGCATTAGTCAACCCAAAGGACATGACTAGAAACTCAAAGTGCCCATAACGAGTACGGAAAGCGGTTTTCGGGATATCCTTTTCCTTTATCTTCAATTGGTGATACCTGCACCTCGACAATCTTTGAAAAGAACTTAGCACCAGAAGTTGGTCAAATAGATCATATATCCTAGGCAAAGGATATTTATTCTTAATGGTCACTTTATTAAGTTGACGGTAATCAACACACATCCTAAGGGAACCATCTTTATTTCTAACAAACAAGACTGGAGCTCCCCAAGGTGAGGAATTCGGTCGGATGAAACCTTTATCCAACAAGTCCTTCAACTGATCCTTTAACTCCCTTAGCTCCGCTGGAGCCATACGGTAAGGTGGAATAGAAATAGGTTGGGTGTCAGGAATAACATCAATCCCAAAATCAATAACCCTATCAGGAGGAATACCAGGGAGATCTTCGGAAAACACTTTGGGATAATCACTAACTATGGGGACATATGCAAATTCAGGTACTACGGCTTTTGTATCATTAACAGCAACCAAATGGTAAATGCACCCCTTAGTAATCATCTTATGAGCCTTAAGGTAGGAAATAAATCTACCCTTTGGCTTAGCAATTTCACCCTCCCACACAATAGCAGGCTCATCGGGAAAGGCAAAACGAACTAACTTATGGCGACAATCCACATTAGCATAACACGCAGACAACTAGTCCATCCCCATAATTACATCAAAATCCACCATCTCAAGTTCATACAAATCAGCCACGGTCTCACGTCCCTTAATCACAACAACACAAGTTCTATACACTCTAGAAGCAATAACAGGAACACCAGAAGGTGTATCAACAACAAAAGGTTCCAACAAAGGTTCGGGTTTCATACCCATATCAAGAGCAAAATAAGGAGTCACATAGGATAAATTTACCGGATCAATCAATGAGTAAGCATCATGAGAATAGATGGTAAGGATACCCGTAACCACCACGCATCAAAAGCCTTTAGTCGCTCTCCCTACTACGAGTCGACCCCATAAAGTCGAGTCAGTCCTCCACCGAAGTATTAGCAACTTCCTTTCCTTTGCCGTTGTTACGAGCATTCTGATTATTATTGTTAGCATTACTAGCAGGCGAATTTCTAGCAAATGCAGAAGCAGGCGAATCATTCTTTTGGTTATTCATAGCAGCCATCTCACGTAGCCACTTTCTGCATTCCCTCTTGATGTGGCCTCTAATCCCACAATGATGACAGATACGTTCTTCCCACACTGGCGGATGACTACTTCCCTGCGAAAACTTACTATTATTATTATTTTTCTGGCCTTGCCTACCAGAAGGCACACTAGCATGGGAATAAGCGCCGACGAGTGTGCGAATACCCTTTACTCTGCCCTCCCTTATAATTATTACCACTGAAACCACCCGCTGATCGGGCCTTCTTGTGCTGATCTCGATCCACCCTCTCTTTATTTTTCCAACTCTCTTGTTGTTTAGCAAACCTAACCAGAGATGAGAAAATACAAGTAGGAGACATAGCAACAGCAGCACATGCAGACTTGATACGTGGTACTAAGCCTTTCACAAAACGAGTCAACTTATGCTTTTCAAGAGGAATCATGTATAAAGTATACTTTGACAGACGAGTGAACTCCAAACTATACTCACGAACTGACTTGTTATCCTGCTCTAGCTTTTCAAACTTTGTAGCCATATCAATTCTTTCCTCATCAGACAAGAACCTTTCCATAAACACCTCTTCAAATTCAGCCCACGTCGGAGCTAAAGTAGCGTCACCTCTCTCAGATTCCCACATCTCAAACCATACGTGAGCAACATCCTTCAACTGATAAGAAGCAAGCCTCACAGCTTCGAATCCTGGGCATCCATTGCCCTCAATGCCTTGAAGGTCTCATCTAAAAAGTGTTGGGGGTCATCCACCTCTCGTGACCCAAAGAACTCTGGTGACTTTAAGTCTAGGAATTGCTTAAGTCTGCCTCCACCATGAGGTCCCACACCTCCACGCTGCTGCTGAGCCGCAACCAATGCAGTTAACATTTGAATAGCCATTTGTATAGTACCAATCTCAGGTACACCCGCAACAGGAATAGCAGGAGCAGGCGGTGCTGGGGGTGGTGCTTGATTTCCAGCATTATTTGCATTAACAACATTCGCGCCCCCAAGATTTCAATTAGCTCTCACGAGTTGTGCTCGGTTACCATTTTTGGATCGCGTCAGAGCCATTTCTGCAAGGCACAAATTAACGAGCGAATTAGAATGATCCTAAAAGGACTTGAAGCTCTACAAAGACAATCTAGAATCAAAAAGAATAGGAAACACCTATAAATGTCTTGGGAGTTTCACAGTCATGCAGGTGATCAGGCTGCACAAGGAAAACCCCACTAGACACAGCTCCACAGATACCGACAATAATCCTAGGACGTATTTAAACCTAGGCTCTGATACCAAGCTTGTCACGCCCCAAAACCCACCCTAAACGTGACCGGCATCCGACGTCATGAACAACATCAGAAGAACCTAAATGATGCAATAATAACACTTGAACCCGCCAGGTTCAACATTCGCCTCCAACAGTTTAATAAAATAAATGCAAACAGATCATGAATATAAGAGTTAAATCAGCGAAAGTCTTTATAATTTAAATAATTCAACCAAAGCATGATAGTGTGCCTGAAAGAGTTAAACAACAACTCTTCTTCTACCCACATTCGAATGTATACTAAGGAGCTTCTAAGAATAAGGAATAAATGTCTAACTCATCGGGACGCAGCCCGAAAACTAATATAAATAAATGGAATTAAATAAGTAGGGTGTCCCACGAATGAATGTGTGGGCTCACCCAATCAGCAGCAACCGCAAGTCCTTCCTAAACGCCTGGAGTATCAAGAACTTGCTCTTCACCGTTACCTAATATACCATAAAAAACAACAATGGTATGCCTGAGTACTTCGTACTCAATGAGTGCCTCGGGGACAACAAGTCATATGAAAATAAAGTACAATAATACATAAAGAAATCAGTCTTGAAAATCATGTGAAAACCAATGTAAGAACATTTATTCAGTTTGTGTATCTCAATAAGAATTATCAAAATCGATTATAAGGCCTCTTGTCAAGGTACAACTTCAAATATGCCTTTCAATTGATCATAGTTAACAACAACAATTTCATGAGAAAATAAGAATATCACACATGCCAATATAGGACCAAGAATCAAGCACATCGAAGGGGTGACCGTAGAGGTTCCCTTGTCACAGCGCACCACACCGGATATGAAATTCGCCGGTGGCTATCCTTCCTCCCGAATAGCTAGGCATAATCACACCCTGGTAGCGAACCCGAAGTGGCCTCTTCCTCCCGAATGGCTAGGCATTATCACACTAGGATCCATAGTGGCTACCCTTCCTCCCGAGTAGCTAGGCCAAACACAACAACAAAGTTCATAGCATAGAAGCCGATTCACAATTTATCTCAAAGTAGTCACACCATCAAATAGCATTAAAGTTCATTATGCCATTACGAAAATCCATAGTTTCATAGATAATCTTGAAAACATTTTCACTTCTTTAAACAAGATTCCTTTGTCTTAGTTTCTTTGTAAAATCATCAATACCAACAATTAACCATCATCACTGATCATCTCTTATAGAAGAAAATGATTATGATTTCATATACGTATATAGAAGATAATACAATCAAGGTTTAATGTGGGCTTGTCCCCTCACACACACCAACCACAAGCAAAGACATGAATTAGGGTTTTGCATGAAAAGTTCACCTTTTTATTCAATAAATAACCTTTGAGAAGAAAACATATATCCATGATAAGGTTTTTAAAAGAGAGACATACCTTAGTGTGTTAAACAAAGTTTAACAATTCACTTTCCTAGTGAAGAACACCCAAACCCTAGCTTGAATCACTTTAGGAAGAATTATGTTGCAAACCCTAGGTTTTAGTCACAAGAATCATGTTAAGAATCATGGTTTGTTGTTAGGATTGATAATCAATGATTAAGATGTTCTTACCTTAGTGTTGGAGCCTACTGAGAGATATTTTCGTCCTTAGGGTTTTTGAGAGTGAAAAGAATGGAAGAAAAACTAAAATTTTGTAACTTATATAATTTCAGCCCACCAGGCACAAAGGACGGTACAAAGGACGGAGCGTCGAACAGAACGACGGAGCGTCGATCTGCTCCGTCGAATGGTCTTTGTGCTAAGTCAATTCGACTGAGCGTCGAACAGATCGACAGAGCGTCGATTTGCTCCGTCAAAGTCATGAAATTTCTAGTGAGCAACTTTCTCTTCCTCACAATCGACGGTGCAAAAGACGGAGCGTCGAACAGAACGACGGTACAAAGGATGACCGTCAAACCTCCTTTGCGTGAAACTATAGAGACTTTTCATTTTGACCATCTCCTCTTCGGTCTTTAGCCTAAAGTCATGCACGTAACCCAACATATAAGGTTCCAAAGGACTCATACAATGCTTTCGCACTCTAAATAAAATTTTACCACGACTAGTGCAACAAGGGACAATCTGTTAAATAAAAATTTTACCACAACTAGTGCAACAAGTGTAGTATGAGTACGGGAATCTCGTGTACTCAACAAATCTCATAGACCAACAATGCTGAAGTAGTGACGAGTTTATTAAAGAAAATTCTTATTATAGCAATAACAGGTTTACCTGAACTCAGAAGATAAGCAGGGTAGAAGATAAGTCAATACCAAGTAGAATCAAATAATTAGGTAAGAAAAGTACAATGTAATGCATTATGCAACTGGTATACACACATATGCCACGAGAATGTACCAGAGTCATGGCCCATGGGGAACTCACGAGGTCCATATACCCACCAGGAACCAGGTCAACCTAGATTACATCGGGCAACCAACTATTTAAGGCTGAAATAATCATCACTCCACCTAGAACTAGGTACAATCAGACCACATCAGGATAATTAATGAATATGCATGAACGATCATAAAGAGCATGAATATCTTACGCAATACAGTTATAACTAGCAATGATCTGAACATGTTTAACAAGTTTATCATCACAAGTATAAGACTAAATGGAGTGATGTATACATATACACAATCAATCAAGAATATTATCTATCGGCTAATACCCATATACTTTTGCATTATTGGATTACAATCCATAATTATGCAATTTCACTATTACCATAACATAACACTAATACCTGTATCAGTGCCCGTCACATGACGGATACGAAACCCCCTCTTTCACCCTTAAACCTTATTATTAATTAGCTATCAAAAACGTCCCCCAAATGGAGTCTGTAAAGTCTTAACTTACCTCAAAGCCGAGCTAATGAATAAAAAATGATCCTTTCCTTTTTGAAGTGCTTCAGAATGGTCTCAATCTATCAAATATGCGACGTACATGAGTATACGCATGTCCACTCTATAACGGGTTCCCCTGGGAATTGGAAGCGAACTACCTTCTTCCCGACAAAATTAACGCAACGTTAGCATAACAAGAAGCTAGCCAATCCATACCCATAATAACATCGAATTCGGTCATGTCTAGCTCTATCAGATCTGCTTTAGTGCAACGGCCACAGATAATTATCGAACAATCTCTATAAACAACAAATATTGCTATAGTAATAATCTGACCCCAAAAAGTCAATCCAAAAGTCAAACCCGAGCCCCTAAAGGCAAAATTGTGATTTTATTAGAAAACCAGTTTACCCTTAACTTATTAAAGAGTAAATTCAGAAAATTGTTATATTTCATCAACTCATCGAGTCTCAAATCAAGGATTTACTATTTTCCAACTTTAGCACTGGAAACCACATTTTTACTAAACCAAATCATGAAATAAACTCTGATTAATCAAAGAAATAAATAGAAGTCATCAAATTAGATATTAGATTCTTATCCCCGAGCCAAATAATGAGTTTTTCCTTTGAAATCGCTTCAAACCGAGCTAAAGAACTCAAAATATGGAAGAAGGAAATGACCCTCGGATTGTAAATTTAAATCATTGTTCAAACACGACCCTTCTTCGCAAACGCGAAGAGAATTCACCGACCCGACACAATCTTGCCCTTCACGAATGCAGAGGCCAACACTACTCGAATCAGACCCAGGCCCCTTTTCTCATCGCGAACGTGACATCCCACCTGCAAATGCATAGATCAACCCCCGCACCTTTCTTCATGAACATTATCCCTTCTTCATGATCATGAAGAAGGATGCCTTCCATGAGAAACCAGAAAATTCTCATGCCATTCAATCTTCTCTTTGATGCCTGAGCTCATCTGGAACCCTTCGGACCCAAACCAATATGTTAATTGAACATAAAACATATTACGAACCTGCTGAAACGCTCAAAACTAGAGGTGGGAGTTCGGGCCGTCAGGTTGGAAATGAAAATTTTGGTCTGAATTTTCGATTTTCGGATTGAAGATATTGCAATCCAAATAAGCCGGATCGGGTTGGATTTTTAACGTTCTATTTCGGATTAATCTCTTCGGATATTTTAATTTTTTTTTAATTTTTTTTTTTTACTTTTGAGCCTTTAAGGCAGGCTTATTAGGAACGAAATTCATGTGTCACAGTTACCAAGTTACATGTCTTAGCATAACGTAAAACCAAATATGTGGATTTAGCAGAGTTGTTACCACTAAACCAAAAGGTATCAAGTCACATATTTTAGTTCTAAATTATTCCCTTTGTTTTATTGGAAGCTAACTTATTCTTAAAGTAGTGAAGTAAGCTCCAGGTTAGTAAGCTATATTATATTTATTTTGGTAGAAAATTCTGTATTAGACTTAAATATACTGGTTAGGGTCGTAGGGTACTAATAAATTGGACCTTTGGACTAATTAGTAATGGAAACATATATTATGGGTAGGCCTAAGTATAAAGTATAAATTTTTTGAATTTTTGGATATCAAAAAATTCGAAGTACTAATCTGATATCCAATCCGAAATCCAAAAATTATAAAAATAAAATCTAAAGTCCAAATTCATAATCCAAAAATCTAAATCAAATATTCAAAGAATTTAGATTTCAGTTTGAATTTCGGGTTGGCCCAAACTAAGCCTACCCGGACTCAAAACATCGATCCGGTGTCGTCTTGACTTGATGTTTTCAATTTAGATTTTTTTTCTGTGATACTACACCCGATTGCCTTGAGAACCGTACCACCCATCCCTACGAGTCACAATCTTCATTTTAAAGCTACAGGAAGGGTCATTTAGGGCAAAGGTCCTAATGCTCAAAACGACCGAATGGGTCGTTACACTATTAATAGGAATCAAATTCGCAGCTTCTGCCCAGCAGTCAGGAGAATAGGTTTTTGGTCGAGGGACATGTTTCCTTCATTGGGTGTGTAGAACTTCTGCAACCCAATTCTTTTAGTAGACATTATAAGGACTTGGTTCTTTTGTAATTGTTTGTCACTTTACCAACCCATAGTAGCTTCGTGACAATTTCATGTCAGTTCAACCAAATTCCTCAAGATTCTCAAAACGTGACTAGACGTTTTATAGATGTATTAGCTTATAAGATCTATTAGCGTCCATGTTTCATAGAGATATCAAGTAGAAGTCAACCCAAACTCTTTTCCTTTCCTCTTAGGATATTGTTGACTCTTTGTTCAATTCTAACTCATTTTTTCTATATTCTGCCACGAAAACTCAATAATAATATAGGATAATTATTCATATTAGTCACATGGTAATTTAGTTTTCTAGTCAATAATTTTTTGCCAAATTCCTTTTTTTCTTATCCTTATTATTTCTCGAAAATCTATGAATAAAACATAACTTCAGAACAAGCATTTATTATTTATCATCGTCAAAAACATGCTCAACAATACTTTTCAAACATAAGCCAGAGTTATTTCTCAAATACGAAGGAATTTTATTTACTTGAAATTAATACGTCTTTGATGCAATGGTGCAAGTGATTCCGTCATCAGAAGGGAAGAAGAGCATGATGGAGCTGGCTCAAAGAATGGTGAGCAACTGCTGTACCAACATAAATCCTCATGAAATCATGAACGCATAGCTAGATATTATGAAAATAAACACTAATATTATGAAAATAAATCATTTGAATATGACACAATTTTTTTTTATGGATAATGCATGTTGGCCCTCTCCAATCGAACACACACTAACATTCTAAAGCTTGCTATCAAACACAATGTAGATATGACTTTGGTAAGAAAGGAACATTGGGCAAAGCATGTTTCAAGCTCACTTCATTATTTTCCTATGAGTATGTCATGACCCAAAATAACAAGTCGTGATGGCACCTATGTTCCCATCTAATAGGTAAATCATTTACCAACTCAAATAAATTAAATAAATTGGAAAAACAAAGAGAAAACCCGAATACCTAAATACTAAGGGCTCGTTTAGTATGATGGATAGAGAAAAATAGTCCTGGGATAAAAATTAGTACCGCCTTATCCCACGTTTGGTTGGAAAAAAACTCGAAATAACTAATCCCGGGATTAGAGTGTTTTTTTATCCCACCTTGAGGGTGGAATAACTAATCCCGGGATAACTTGTCCCGGGTTTAGTTATCCCGGGATAAGTTGTTTCCAACCAAATGAGCCCTAAGTCTTTTATAATAAATATTATGTGCGGAAATTCAAATACAACCGTAGACTGGTGTCATGTGTACAATAGCCACTATGAATACAGTGTAAGTCTAAAATCCACTAATACACTGCCCCGATACAAAAGAAAGACAAGATAATAAAAGGATAAAGAGAGAAGAGTGTTGCGGATCAGCCAAGTAGCTTACTGCGGTCTCCTGAAATCACAGTCTTAGACTCATACAGCTCTGCGGGTCCTGCTTGTACTTTAGAACCTAACTGCATTGCATATCGAGCCAAGGTATGGAACCTAGACTCGTACTCCGCGATCGATAGCCCTCTCTGCTCTAAAGCGGTGAACACATACTAGGGAAATATGTGGGGAAAAACTCTAAAAACTCACTAACTACTGGTACCGACTCTAGGAAAGGAATATCCACACTTGTATATCGGATATACGCCAAGTAATCTAAACACCCTTTATCCACCAACTCTTTCGCCCGAAGGAACCATATAATCTTCTTGGGAGCAGGGCTAGGAGTATACTTCCACTCTAATATTAGAATGCCTGGCATGGCTAACGTGACCGTCTTGGCATGATAATCTAGAATCGCGTGGTCAGGAGATAACCAATTCACGCCCAAGATAATATCAAAATCCACCATACTGAGGATCACGAAGTCTACCCAAGTATCGTAACCCATGAATGTAACTATACAAGACCGATAGACTTGATCTACTACCACAGAATCTCTGACAGGAGTAAAGACACGAACAGGTATATTAAGTAAATCACAAATCATATCCAAACACGTAGAGAAGTATGTAAAAACATACGAGAAAGTAGAGCCAGATCAAATAATTTTGAAGCTGCCCGATGACAAATCGAAGTAGTACATATGATAACTGCATCAGAAGCCTCTGCCTCTAGCCTGCCCGGAAAAGCATAGGAATGAGGTGGTCCGCCCTTACCTCCATAGCCACCATGGCCAGATTGAGATCCATCTCTCGCTAACTGAGAGTTGCCCCTGCCAGGCTAATGACCACCTCTCCAGACTGGTAACCGCCTCTGCTAGGCTACGAACCACGTCGTACTCCACAATCGATAACCCTCTCTGCTCTAAAGCAATGAACTCATCCCTCCTCTAGACTCTCAAAGTCTGAGGAAAATATTTTTCCAACAAAATCTGATAAAACCGAGTCCAAGACAAGAGAGGTGACCCAGATGGTCGACAATCAATATAAGATCTCCACCACAACTTTGCATCCCCATGAAACTGAAAAATAATATAGTCAACTCCATATGACTCCATCACACCCAACTTATGAAGCCTCTCACGACAATCAATGATGAACTCATGGGCATCCTCTTCAGGGGTACCATAGAAACTATGAGGCTTCATATTGGTAAACCTGTCAAACAAATCCTACTCCTCATGAGTCATAACCGAACTAACAACAAGTCTAGGAGAAAAATTAGGTTGCAGAACCTCATCAATACGGGGAGCCACAGCAGCAGCAGGCTGTGCCTCTGGGGTCTGAAATTGCTGGGGAGTTTGAGCTCCAGCTCTAGTCTATGACCCATCTGGCGTAGCTGAAAGGACGCTCACCTGGGTCAGTCTCTCGAGAAGACTCAAAATGCGTACCATCGTATCTTGAAGTATTGGAGTAGCAATAACCTTTGGCTGAGCCTAGGATAGTCACGCCTCCTCTTCGTCCATGGGCTCGTCCTGCGCTCTATCTCTGACTTAGGCGACAATAATCTAGCTAGGTCCTGGCCAGCCATAGGTGCTCTATCCCTCGTCGGTGCTACCCCATGACCCCTACCTCTACCACAGCCTCGTGACACAGCCCTGGTAGTTGATAGTGGCACCTCATCCCTACCGACTCTAGCACGTGTCCTAACCATCTGTGAGAGAATAGAAAGTGAAGTTAGATACCAATTTGAACCAACTAGATACCAATTTGAATAAAGTAGCATGAAAGGAGTGAAAGAATGGAAGTTCCCTAAGTGTCTTATAGCCTCTCGAAGATAGGTAAGGAGCCCATCATACTGATCTCCAAGACTCTACCAGACATTGCTCTTGTACTCGTGAGACCAATAAACCTAGGGCTCTGATACTAACTTGTCACGACCCATTTTGCGAGTTATGATGGCACCCACATTATCCCCTCCGGTGGACAAACCATCCCCTTAATCACATTCACTTAAAAGAAAGACAAGCGGAAGTAAAGGCCGAAATATACTAAAGCGGATGTACTAAAACGGTGACAATCCCAAACCTGGTCTGAACTCGTACAAGATCTGAAATACTGGGATATAAGTCTCAAAATACGAAAATAGAAAACTATCTGTGGAATCAGAAATAGAAAGATAATCACAAGAAGAGATCTAGGACTGCAGGTATGGCTAGTGGCTCCCCCTAAAATCTCCTGATGGAAAGCCCCGATATCAGTCTCGAGGTCGCGAACTGGATCCTGGATCAAACTCTGGACTCAATAAAAAAGTGTAGCAAGAGTAGTATGAGTACAACAATAGTACTCGTAGGCATCATAGGCCGACAACGATTAGATAACGCATATAAGATGAAGAAATTAACAAGTAAGGCAGATAAGACAATCAAGTACAGCCACATAACAATCTTCGGTTACAGTTTCAGAAAGAGTATGTAATTCATCAATAAGCAGTCATGAGTGAACGAATGAATGTAATGAAATGCAATGCCACACAGGCCAACTCTTCACTCTCGTACACAGATGCTAAGGGCTATGCCATAAAGCCATGACCCATAGGGGACCCGCAAAGGAAAAATCAAAATTTTAAGTTAGAAACATGCTACCTATAGTCTAGATAGTCATAATCTCAAGTTTCATGGAGTTCTAACCCCAATTGAGCCTCCAACTTCATTAATTACACAAAACCTAACTTGTGCCAAAAACCCATAACTCAAATCCTTTGAAAATCCGTTTGAAGTTGGAAATCGTGTTTGAAATAGTTTACCCAATATTTATCAAGCTAATACCAAGAAATTTTCCCAAAACAAACCATGATTAATAAGAGAAACTCCATTTTTGACTTAGGGTTCATAACCCATAAAATCCCTATCCTAAAACATGATTCCTAGCATGAAATTTCTAACCAATTAAAGATATACTTGTAATAAGATGATACGGAACTTACCTAAATGAAGATTCTTGAAAATACCCTCAAAATCGACCTATGCCCAGCTCCCTAGGTCTTAAAATGTGTTTAGAGTGAATGAGGTTCGAATTTGGGAAAAAGAATTAAGGTGTTCTGTTTTCACAATTTCCGAGGAAGCGAGGGCGAGGCTCGCAGGTGCGACCTCGATTTTGCAGAAAATAATCAGCTGAAGCGGAAGCCACTAACTTTTCGAAATTCCGCAGAAGCGGGCGCGCAGGTGCGGTTGCACCGGAACCAGAAAAATCAGATTTTTCACTAAGTTTGATCCAACCCTCGAAACTCGTCCGAAATCTCTTGAACAAACCAAACATGCAAACTTATCATAAAACCCGCTACGAACTCGCTCGCGCACTCGAATTTCCCGAAAGAGGTCACCTTGACCCGGGGTTGACCCAAGTCAACTCCAACCAAACCAAAACCAACATTTCCGACCAACGATCCAAACCCAAACGGACGCCTCGGGACCCAAGTCAAAGGCTCAACTAAGTCAAAAATCACCTTCCGGGCCTAGCAGAACTATCAGAATTCGATTTCAGATGCAATTTCTCAAAAGTCAACTCTTTTTCACTTATTTAACTTAGAAAACTCTAAAATCCTTAAAACCAACCAAGACTCGTCCAATTCGCCTCCAGTATCGTGCCAACCATCCCCGCAAGTCATAAATACGACAAAAAGATTACGGGAAGGGTATTTTAGAGAAAACGAGTAAAATGCCTAAAATGACCAAACGGGTCGTTACAATATTACAAGTGTGTCTCTGATTCTGGAAGAATAGACGTTTTATTAGTTTATTTATCATTATACTTCTGTTCAGTTGGTTCCAGATCAGTTGATGATTTAATCAGTCGTTGAAGGCTAATGAGTTATGATAGAGATAGATGATGCTTACTACATAGATACATGTGATACATTTCTTTCCGTGTTGAGTAGATCTACCAAGTCTAAATAATCGTATTGTATAACTTCTGAAGATTTTCATCGTGGTACTTGTGTTTTCAATTCAATTACCACTACATTTTTATATTTATGGCTCACCAAGCTTGAGCCTAAGTCTTCATGGTTTTTGTTGGGCATTTCCATATGGTCCCTGGCCATGAATGACCCACAACGGCGAGAAATTAGGAGTTCATTAAAATAGAGATTATAAACGAGCTTGACGACAAATTCATTTACAATTGAGGAGGCCATAATGGTGAGAAATTAGAAATTCATTTAAATATAGATTATCTGCTTAAAATGATCCTACTTTACTATTTTACACGATAAATCCACGAACTTCCACTAAAAAGAAAGGCTTAACCCATCACTTGGAGAAACAGAAATTGTTAATGGTTTGAATTTGAAATTGAGTACACTTCTCTTCAAGGTTTTATTGATTTATCATCATTAGCTTTAATAATAAAATCAAATTGCTACTGTAGGATATGACTACATAAAATTAGTTTCATCAGCAAATCCAACCACAAAGATGTAATGCAACTTGATGGTTTGTGTTGTGCGGCTGTAACAAGTTTCAGATCAATATACCAGATATTCCATTCTCCATTAAGTTAAAGATATTGATGGTATCTATAGGAACGACTAATCAGGTGTGCCACTTTTTTCTTTTCATAAGTAGTCATTTTAGATGATATCTTATGTGATTTTTATCTTCTTTATGGTTAATTAGATGTGTCTGGCCCCTTAGTACTAATTTTAGACGTGTCTTGCTTCTTATTATAAATTTTAGAGTTGGGTTTCATTTTTAAAAAAATAATGGGTTGATGAAAACTTGAGTTGAAAGTTTTGGAGAAGGGTGAATATTAGCTTGATGAATCAGAATAGGTAATACTAGACATGTTTAATTCAGAATGTCTTCCATGCATGGTAAATGTTGTTGTTGCATTTTCCCCCGATTGAATTGCAATTTATTCTAAACGTAGTGCCTAAGTAATATCTTGTGGATGAACTATGATATTTCTACCAAAGTTGTGTAGGCCCTAAGAATGTTTGTCCAGTAGTATAATAATATGCACCAATTCAGACGACCGATCAACTGCAAGATTTAGATTGATGTTGAAGTAGACAAAATAGGAGAAGAAAATTTCATGTCTTAATAGTTGTCTTACAATGAGATAACTGTAGTTCGTCTCCCCTGCAGGTTCATGGTTTGCAACATCTTATGGAGTTCGATCATGAGATTAAAGATAAAGCTGAAGCTGAAATGGAGAAAGAATAGGAGCTCCTTCAAATAAGTCTTGGGTAGAAGGGAAAAGGACTAATTCAGAGCGCATATGACGCTGAGGATGCTGGAAGTCCTCCTTTAGGGAACATTGGTAATGTGCCTAAAGTAACTGTTTATGTAATTATGTATAAGAAACGACAATCAAAGAAATTATGATATTAAAAAGTAAATAAAAATAGCACATAATGAGTTTGACAATTGCTAACCTACCCAGATCTAAAGAAAAGTAGCATTACCACGCCTGAATTGCTTTGTTTGAAAATTTAGCAACTGGAAACTCTCTAGTTGAAGATAATGGATTTTGGCTCACAGGTTCCTTACCCGTACTCTTAGTGTTCAGCACCAAGTGTTCTTTCTATTCTTCTAATTAAAACAATTGCTTTTCTGTTCTCTTATGACGTTTATAACTCAAACCTTTACACTTACTTATAATAAGAGGTCAAGAACCTGGAAAGGGAAAAAAATTATGGGAGTATTAGGTTTGGGTTAGTGTCAATCTTTTATGCCTATGTTTTCATATGTATTTCAAGTGTTTCGTCATTTGTTGGGTGCAGTTTACGAAATATGACTAACGGGAGAGGTGAGTTGCATTGTCCGGGGTGTATTTCAAGTGCTTTATATCTCATACCCATCACTATTGCAACCTTTACTATTTTTATCCCTTTTAGATTCTTTATCTATTAAAATGGTCATTCGAGGTTTGCTCTCCACGTTTCAAAAACACTTCCATCACTGCACATATAACCCCTTTTCCATGTTTATATGAAGTTTTCTTAATGGATGATAGGGAAATTTGTTTCCTTTCTTCTTCAGGAATCTGATTGAGTCAGTAGACATCTCCTATGCCTAGTGTACAACTGTATAGACAAAAGTAATCAGAAATTGATAAAATAGTTTTTAGATGATGTATTTTATCTATATTTTCTGCTCGAGATTCGTTGTGTTTATAGGCCTTTAGAATATGATGCAAGTTTTTTGACAGGATTCATTTGCAGTCATCCAAGTTCTTTGTCTTGGGATTTCTCTGTCTTGGGAGAACAATACTATCTGTGAAGACATATGGCTTTCAACAGGATCCTTTGCGAGAGTTATTGTGTTTTTATTCTTGGACAATGGAGCACCTCTTAGTCACTGTTTAGTTCAGTATACCTCTGTGTATGTTTGAAAAATTTATGGGAATTTATTTTTCTATATTATTATGCAATGAGGCCTACAACTCAAATTGGTTGCTCCCTTACAATAGTATACTCTTGCTTTCACGTGGAAGAGAGATCTAATGTCAAGCTTTAAAGATTTCTTTTGGATTGAAATAGCCTATGAAACTGGTGTAAACATTTGATGCGGATAAGTATTTATTGTTTGCGGAACATTTTTGAAGCCAGATTTTAAACTAAATATGCATTCTCTAGCATTGATTTGGTACTCATTTCCTCATGCCCATCTTAGGATGCAGCGGAATAGTTGAAAAGTCTGGTAAATAGATATCGAGTCTCATAGAATCAAATTAGAAAAAGAAAAAGAGGAAAAAACCCTTTTAAATATGTCGATGGGATATGATAAGAATATGTTTTTTTGGTTTCCATATAAAAATGTCTAAAGTAATGGCAATCGTGATATGATGTTAAGTCTCTATTTAGATTTTCAATATAAACTTTCTGTTTAAGTATATATTATCGATGACGTTAAATTTACTATATTAATAGTTATATTTATTTTTCACAAATTTATTGATTTTAAATATATCAATGCTCGATGACAAAAAATTTATTTTATAAAAAAATAAGTTAATAATGTTTTACGATTAGTTTCATTTGATACTTGTTGCGCATCGCGCGTGTACAAATGCTAGTACATCCTAAAAATAATAAAAATAACTTTTGCATGCTTAAGAAGAAAGTTCAAACCAAAACTTAGAATTAGCATATATGTTTTTCGAAACAAAGACTTATTCATAAAAAACAAATCTTAACTGATTTCGAATACTTAGTACCAACTATTTTCTTTATTAAACTCATAAAAAACTATCTCATGAAAACTACAAAACTTTGTTATCCTCACTTATATATAGTGATGATAAAGTATCCGTCCAGAGTAAATGCGAACATTTCACAGATCATGTTGAAAAATTTAAATATCCAAAAAGATCACATTTGTGACAGTTTAGAACATTTAAGGGACCATATTGAGAAATCCAAACATCTCATAGGATCACATTGTGACATTAATTTTCATAGGGACCATAACGAGTTTAACCTTTAAATCAAAATACTCAGGAAAATTTATTTCAATTAAAAGAAAGGGTGCAACAGTTTGTAACCTGTACCGTTTACAATAAATTTTTGTATTATTTTTTATTAATGAGCGTGAAAACAATTATACCCTTATGTGAAAGAGCTACTTTTTCTTAACTGTACTCAATTCTCAAAATACATCTAATAAATAGAGCTAGCATAGCAAGTTATACCTTATGTTTATTATTTTTCTTAATGAGCATGAAATGAGCTAAATCGATACTTATTTTGAAATGGAGGAAGTATTTACTTTTTTTTTTTCACTGCACTAAAAAAAAAAAAAAAAAAGAAAGGTGAAAACACTTGAGCACCCGATTCTGAACAGCCTATTAAGAAAAGGACAGAGGAAAAAATAATCAAGAAAAGGACAAAATAATGGAATAATAATTAGAGAAATACTGGGACAAGGAGTACGTATATTTAAACGACTCTCTATAAAGTAATAGTATATAATGTACACAATAAAATAAACAGGATAATATATCTCCAAGAAAGTCGCATATTTGGCCATGAGAAATATTTATTTTTTTGAAATATTTTTTCAATTTATTTGAAAATCAATGTTTGGCCATAAAAACTTCAAATACAAAAATACCTAAAATTCTGTTTTCATTTTCAGTACATTCAAACAACAAAATATTATTTTTTTCAAAAAATATAACTAACGACAACTCACTCTAACTTCAAAAATTTCAAATAAAGTGAAAAATATTTGATTTTTATTTCCTCCGTTTCAAAATAAATGATTTTTTTAGACTTTTCATTTATTTCAAAATATATGGTGCTTTAGCATTTCAAGAAAAAATTGGTTTTATTCTTATTTATATAATCAATAATCATTAAGTAGTTTTTTTTTTAAGCAATTAATTCAAATGTCAACTTAGACAAAGGTAAAATTTAATTAAGGGTAAGTTAATAAAAATACTTATAATTTTCTAGAAAATTAATTTCTTAAACTGTATGTATAAGTTAAAAACACCATTTATTATCAACGGGAGGGATTATGTCCAAACGCCTACTAGGACAAGGAGTCGTATATTTAAACGACTCTCGATAAAGTAAAATGTAACAAAAAAACCATATAGTAAGAATATAATATAATCTCCAAAGGCAATTCTAAATTACCTAAAGTTATAGTGTTTCTATTCTGTGAGACTTCAATTTCTTGCAAAAGACTGATCGATTGACATGAAGCTGAAGATCTCAGACTAAACTGTTTCTGCTTTCATATTTGTCTGAGATTTTTTTTACAGGTTCGCTATTCTCTCGATTTTCGTGTCAATGTCTATGCCTTTTTTACATTTATTTTACATAGATAAGATATATACTAATTCAGTTGTTCATCACTCAATCCTTTAGTTAGATCTTTGTGTGCTGAATTTAATTGTTTGGTTTTTTCTCTTTCAAATTCTTATTTTGATGCACAAAAGATTTAGCCTCTTTTTATGTCTTTGCTAGTTCTAGGGTTTTGCTAATTGAATTGTTGACTTTTCTTCTAAATACAAGAATTGTTTCCTCAATTGGAGTTTGTTGGCCTGCCTGTTTCAATTTGTTTATCTTACTTTCCCTTTTAGTTTGTTTTAAAAAGAATGTCCCTTTCCTTTTTTGGCAACTCTTTAGTTCCAACTTTACATATGGCTGGAATTTTGGTACATTCGACATAACTTTAGTTCAAGATCACAAGATTCAAAAGTCTTTCTTTACTATCTTAAACTCTGTGCCAAGTCAAAACTAGACAAACGAATTGAAACGGAGGGAGTACTTTGTTTGGCGTGTGAAGAATCATATGTATATGCTTAGTAGCTGTTGTTAAATGAGGATCACTTTTTTAGCTGGGCATTCCATCAGATGGGTGAAGTTTGGTATATTCTCAGTGGAATCCATGAATTGTTAGATCGATTAAGTGGATTCAACAGTCAAAATATTTTAAATAGCTCCCAGGAAAAAAACTAAGCTTTATAGCCTGTTTGACCAAGCTTCTAAATCAACTTATTTTGGAAAGTGCTTTTCAAAAAAGTACTTTTGGTGAGAAACAGTTTGTGTTTGGCCAACTAATTTAAAAAGCACTGTTGAGCAGCAATTAGTGTTTGACCAAGTTTTTACAAGTGCTTGTGGGGAAAAGCGACTTTTTTAGCTTCTGAAAAACAACTTCTGCTACTCCCCAGAAACATTTATTTTCTCCCCAAAGTTTGACCAAACACCTCACTTTTAAAAAAAAAAGTATTTTTTGGAAAAAATAAGCACTTTTGGCCTCCCCAAAGCTTGGCCAAACAGGCTATTAGTCTCATAATAGTTCGGAAGGCATATGAATCCTCAATATCCGTTCTGCTCCTGATAAACTTGTTTCATTCAGATGCTTAATAAGTACTCTTTTGGATAACATAAGGTGGGGAGTACCAATCAGCTTTTTCAATACTATCCCCAAAGGAAACATGAATAGGAGAGAGTAGGCAAGATACTTGTGAGGGTGAACTATAGGCTTTAACAACTCCGATACTGAGCGTGCTGTCAGCCTGTCACTCTATTTGTTGATACATGACGATGTTTCTTCCCCTTTCTGTTGTTTTATTGAGGAAATAATCTTGGATTTCTTTGCTTTTGATGTAGATTTCTGCTTTAAGTTCCACTACCTATCAGAATTAGAGGGACTGCTTGCGGTATACTAAGTTGCAGCAAGCAATTTTGAGGGCGAATGATCATGCTTACTCGTTCTAATGAAAATCTTGGATTCCGTTTGCTCTGAAAGAAATAAATATATTTGCCATGGGCGTAAGCTACTTGTCAGTTTCAGCGGTCTGCACTGTTCTGAGCTATGTTGGACTTCAGTGTTGGATGGGAATTTCAGTCGAGAAACTAAAATCAGATGGACTGATTGGGGAGAGTATTATCAACTTTGGGAATGAAAGACGTGTATTTGAGAACCTTTTAGGTTCGCAGACAACAATTGCTCTGGGAGCCAATTTTGCAGTTAACGTATTTATCCTGCTGGTTTTGTTTCTTAAGGTACTTATTCTTTGCACATTGAGTTGAATGGTGATAGCTGATATTGTTATCATGGGCTGGGATATTACGTACACATCATTAAGTTCTTCTTTTAAAGCTATGGGTAAATCAGGAAATATTACTTGTTCTATTATAATGTAAAAGTAATCCTAGCCAAATAGATTACGTTCACCCTGGCATAACGTTGCAGTCCTTACTGCGTACAGTTACATGTGACCCTGTCACTTCTCCTTTTTTTTTTTTTAATTTTTTTTTTCATCTAATCAAAATAGGAAAAGTTGCTGCCATGTGACCAGGAGGTCACGGGTTTGAGCCGTGGCAACAGCCCCTTATAGAAATGGAGGGTAAGGCTGCGTACAATAGACCCTTGTGGTCCGGCCCATCCCGGATCCACGCATAGCGGGAGCTCAGTGCACTGGGCTGCCCTTTAATCAAAATAGGAAAAGTGATAAGGTAACATGTAAGGACTGCAAGGTTATGCCAGAATAAACCCTAACAGATTATACAAACTGGCAGCCCTGGACATGAAGCGGAAAAGTGGAGCATGGTAGTTGATACTAAAAGGCTCAAACCAAGTAATATCGAAGGACAAGCTTTTGATGGAGGGAGAATGGGACCTAGATGTTTCACAAATATTCCGTGGAAGGAAATGATAAGTTGCATTGAGAAAGTAGCAAATGAAGTTCTAGGTGTGTCTAAAATTCTAAAGACCTCAACGACAACAATCATGGCGTTGGAGTAGGAGATGCGAAGAATTACTTAAAAAAAAAGAGAGTAGTGGAAGAAGTTACCAACAGCAGAAGATGGAGAAGCTTTTGAAAGGTATAAGAGAACAAGGAGAGAACTGAGAACCTAAGTAGGATATTAATGAATCTTGAGGTAAAGCCTTAGATAGATGACTTCTACCCGGAAGTAAGGGATGTGGGAAGGAAAGAAAGAAATATATCAGCTAGCACGATGGAGAGAGAAGAGGGGTAGAGGTTATTTATTTTTTTGATAAAGAGGGCTAGAGATAACTGTGGTAAAGATGATTTCTAACTAAATTTGAGAGGAGATAGTGCGATCAAACAAAAATGAGAATCCTACTTTGATCAATTTCTCAACAAAAATCACGACGATAAATTTTCTGATTTTTTCATACATATGTGGAGAAACCTTGGTACACTCCATAGAAATAAGTTACCCAACTTACCTTTTTTGGCTTATAAGCTGTTTTCAACTTATAAGCTGCTTTAGATAAGCTAAGCCAAACGGGCCCAATTATTTTTTTGGGCTTATTTTAAGCACAAAATGGCTTTAAGCTGGCCAGCCAAACACTCAAAAAAGCTGAAAACAGCTTATAAGCTGTTTTCAGCAACTTATAAGCAATCCAAACGGGCTCTTAGAAAAACTTGCGATCTACTGGTCTGTGAGACTTATTTGTTGTGTTACCAGTTGCTAGGGCAACAGCGTGCGCAGTTTGACTCGATAATGGGAACTTCTATTTTCTTTTTTGCTCTGCGCTGGTTTTCTTCTGCCCTTGATGAGACTTTATGTTTGAGCTCCTGTGCTGTCCTAGCTCCTTTGTGAGGGCCAAGCTTATGTCATAGTGCTATTGGGCTCCAGGGGATAAAATCTAGTTGAGTTTCTATTGTTTGCTTTTGTTTATTCTTCTCTCCTCTTCAGACTAGGTTATATTCTCTTCTTGGGCCCACTATAGAATTTTTGGGTTATTCATGCAAAAACCCACAAGTCTTGGCTCCGGCTTTTCTCTCTGTTTTCTTTTGGCCATTTTACTCCAAATTTCAGTTCTCGAGTTTGAGTAGAATTCCCTGCCCCTCAATTTGAAACTAAAGTTGGCAATTCTCGTCTTCACATGCCTCATACTGACTTTTTCAACCATTGCTCCTCCCAGCTTGTTCTCCTCATCTTCCTCCTTCCGTTATCTTTTTAAGTTTGATAGAATATCATAGAGAAGTGAGTCGACTATGAATGGAAGGATGATTCTTTCATCCACCACAAACAAAAAATCTTGCTGATATCTTCTTAGATCCGGTAATTGTTGCCTCATTAATCTTGACCATACCCCCAGCGGATTGCTAACATCTCCACATTGTGTGGGATACCATAGACATGAAGTGAACCTACTAGTCTTGCCCATGTCTTCTTTTCTTCAAACATTTCGTACTGCACCCCGTAGGCCATTACTTTCCTTACCAGTTTACTGTAAGTCTGCTCTGTCATTCTACTATCTACCCTTGCTCTATTCGCTTTGTCCTTTGATGGCAATTTGATTAACAGTAACCCCCTTCTAGCTTCTCTACCCTCCCCTGAGGGCCTGTGCCGTTTATGATTCACCCATCTATAGCGGACTAAAACCAACACTCCTTGAGAACCTCTCGATGTTCCTGCTAAGAATGCCTAAACCATCGGGCTCTATTGTCACGAGGCTCCTCTCTTGCTTCATGAGCCCAACGGCCCTTGTTCCTTTTGTAATACAAAGGCTTTATCTCCATGTTAGAATGTTTGCAACTCATGCATATGTTGAAACTTTTAGGCATTAGCATTGGGACATCAATAGAGATATCTCCACAAATAACATTAGTACAACTCTTTGAAAAATCAGGATCCACATACTGCGTCACAGTATATGTAAGAATAGATGATAATTCATTTAGGCTTGCACCAAAACATTAATTGTTCTCTCTGTATTTATTTTCAATATTGGTTGGATAAGCTATTGTTCTAGGATTTTAGTATTTTTTCTTTGGGATGTGTTTTGGACTCGTTATAGTATAATCCAGATAGGAAGTATGTGGTTATTAGTTTTGGGAAAGAATACAAGTACCCCTTAGTCTGATCTTAAATTGATCTGGTTGATTTTTTACAGAGATTAGGAGAAAATGTTTGAATGATTATGTACAATATATTTGAATGTGGTCAAAATATCCCCACAAAGGTAGAGGTAAGGCAGTGTTTTGGACGGCGCGCGGTGACAAAAGGCGACAAGCTTTTTGAAGTGCGGCGCCAATAAATGCCAAAAAATTAAAATATTTAATTGCATATATAAATAATCAAAATCTGACTAGCAAATAACATATTGGCAAATATTTCAATTCAAAAATTAAAAGTAGATAGTAGATACTAAAAGTCTAGAACTTGAATGACTCAATAATTCATAAGTGACAAGACAAGCAATACTAAAATTCAAGCAATATTGCAATACTAAAAGTCTATTCAAATTCAAGATCTTCAATAGAAAAAAGAGGAGAAAATAGAAAAAGAAAAAAACAGAGGAGAAAAAACAGGGACACGTACAGAAAAAGAAGAAGAGAATAGAAGGAGGAAAAAAAAATGCAGAAGTTGCCGGAAACAGAGGATTCGTCGCCGGAAAAAAAAGAAGAAGAAAGAAGAAGAACTGAAGAAAAGCGGAAGTCGAAAACAGAGGAGGAAGAAAGAAGAAGGAGAAAGAGAGAGCGTACCTGAAAAGCTTGAAGGAGAAGAGAGGAGGAGGGGAAAAAAAAAACCCTAGCCGCTGTTTTGCTTTTGATAATAAGTTTCATTTAAGTGTTCAACTTCTTTTAATTGCTTTTTTTTTTTTTTTTTTTTTTTTTTTTTTTTAAAACCCACTGTCGCCTCGCCTTCACTAGCGCCTCGCCTCGGCGCAAAGGCGCGCCTTTTGAAGGTGACCTTGCCACAGCCCTAAAAGGCGACAGAGCCACGCCTCGCCACACCTCTTGCCTTTGGCGAGAAGGCGCTCGCCTTTCACAACACTGAGGTAAGGTCTGCGCACATCCTACCTCCCCAGAGCCCACTTGTGGGATTACACTGGGTATGTTGTTGTGGTGGTCAAAATATATTAAAATACTGGTTTCAAGATGTGAAAAAGGTGTAAAGATATCACATCAAGTTGAAAACAGTATAATGTTTTCATATATTAAGAAAATGTTGACCTTGTCATTGAAGAAAAAACATTTTCAGGGACGGATTAGAAATTAGATAAAAATATGGGGAGGTGGAATATTTGCTTGATTACTTCCAAATGGACACTCTTTCAGCCTTATTGAATGTCTAACAAATCTTTAATTTCTTCTTTCGGTTTCTTGGATATTCGTGCATGCAATGGCTTGAATGTCTCTGATTATTGGCGTGAACATTAAAAATAGGACTTCTTAGTGCTTCTAGTGAAAGTTCATGGGAAAATTAGGTATCTCTTTGTGTACCTCAATCATTTTCAAATAGTATGGAGTACCTTTTACAACACAAATTCTTTTCACAACTTTCTGCAGACAATATTCTTTGGAGATTTGCACTCGTCAGAAATCCGGAAGCTGGCTGAGCGCCTTATCAATTATGTTATTTCCAAGGTAAATATCTTATTTACATCATACATGAATAGTAGGTGGTATATAGAACCTTGATGACTTTTTTTTCTTTTCTTTTCCCTATTGAGGACTATTGTTTTGACTCAAACTCTTTAACTCTGTGACCGATGTTGACGAAAATTATGCAACATATGGTGTTGGCATTGTTTCAATTTGATTTTACTTGTTAAGAACTTTTTAAAGTGTTATATTCCTCAAGGTATCTGGTCTATTGGTTGTTGTGTGAATATGCACCTCTTTAGAGCAGGTATACTGCAGTATCAGAGATGTCAAGTTGTTTGGTCTTGACTCTTTATCTACTCATGATGGCTTTTGTTAGTTAATCTTCGTGAATGCAAAATTTGCTGACTTATGTGTTCACATAGTTTATTTGGTAACGGTAGAGGATAAACTATCCTTTGACCTAATGGAAGCGATCGTTTCCAGCGACTTCCATGTGTTATATGAAAAAAGAAATTTTAGCTACTGGGTCAGATGGAAGTCCCTAAGGCTTGCAATTGCAATGTTCATAGTTGATCTGTTGGGTTGGTGTGTGCAAAAACAAAAGTCCTGTTATCAAATTCTGGTTTAGTTGTTTGATTGACAAACTTTGCCCCACCTGCTTGGGGTTGCCTTTGAATAATTAATTACTCCTCCTTAGAAATTTGCTACTGATTATGATTTATATTTCTTTTACTTCACCTTTTAAATTTTTTCCACTTTTTATTAGTATAATAATATATGTGAACCCAATTTAGCAAATTTTGGAATAAGCGAGCTCTGGCAGATGCTTGACAAGGTGTCCGTATGATAACATTTTTTTTTTTTTTTTTTAGGAATCCGATGATACACAATCTTTCTTATTAAGAAAGCTTAAGTTTGAGGATTTTTTTTCGATATATGAAGTTTAAGCTTTTATAAGCTCTTTTAATACAACATTTAGGCTTTGAATTGTTTCAAACTGTTGGCTTGATCAGATTGGATATGTCTTGTTGCCGTGTTCTTTCACTGAGGAGCAACTGCAGTAGTTCTGATTTCTGAATCACTTTTCTGCAATGATCTAGAACATTTCAAACTCTGTTTGAGACTTATAGCTCCATGTTTATCATTTGCTAGTTTTACAGTCTACATTCATGTTGTCATCTACGTGTGTAAACCTTACACTGATGTGGTCAATGAAGTCATTAACGCATTATGCTTTCCTCTGATAGTGATATTAGAAGTGTTTTAGTATTTCTGTCAACTGATAACTACTTCCAGGGAACTTTTCTTCCATTGGTAGTTCCACCGACGCTATATCAAGCAGGCCTGTGGTCAACGTGGCTAGCTGTTCTTTGCTTTTTAAAGGTATCTACTGTTGTGTATTCTAAGCTATGGATATTGGGCTTTTGAGTTGTCTAACCTTGGACAAGATCTACATATATACAGATGTTTCAAGCTTTAGCTAGGGATCGACTTGAACGATTGAATGCCTCTCCTTCAGCTACTCCCTGGACATACTTCCGTGTGTATTCTGCCTTATTGCTGGTTTTCTCAGCCAACTTACTCTGGTACTTCCTAGACCTAAATCTGTTTGTTGTGCATTACATAATAGCAGTCATTTTTATTTGAAGACCATATTTAGTTTTATGGATGTTGAAGGTATTGTACGTGTGTTGTCTTTCTTCATCTTTGAACTATTGCTGTGTTGGCAGCAATTATGTCTCCACAGATATAAGTCTGACAGCTTTAATCTGTCTGCGTACACTTTACCCTCCCCAGACCCCACATTGTGGGATCCAACTGGGTATGTTGTTGTTGTTGTTGCTTTGGGCAAATTTCATGGCATGAGGTCTTCCCTTTCATGAGTGTTTTAACTTAAACCTACCTGGTTGGGATAATGGTGAAGATGTCCTTGGGTGTTCTATTACAGCCTTTGTGATATTAATGGCCATTGAGGGGGTCAAAAATAATATTCTCCGAATGGTGCGAGTTGGATTATAGGGTTTATCTGCTTACTGCTGACGACTGGTGTCAGCATGTTACAAATTTGGTGTAGCTGTAGTATCCATCCGGACTAATCAAACAAAACATGGTTCTTTGACTCGAGAATACGGAAGAATATTCTTTACCAGATTCAGTCGCGCAGCTCCTTCTACAACCTCAATCACAAGTATTGCCTTTATCGGGTCAAGGTCTGACCTTCAATAGAGTCATTTCGAGATTGAAAGAATCTTTTGCGAAGGTGACCAAATCATTCTTGAGTTGGTTGATACCATATATTCTGTCATCAGAGAGACTGCTGCAAACTGGAGAATGAAAGGGAGAAGCAGCCCAAAAGATGGCACAAAGATCTGCCACAAAGCCGAGAATGAGAATGAAAAGGAGAACCGACCAGTGTTGTCAAAGGTGCGCTTAAGCCCTGAAGCGAGGCTCAAAACTTGTTGAGCGCTTTGCCTCGCTTTATGTGCGCTTCAATGTCGTCATCAAGGCTCTAAGACATACTTTTCCTTGCCATTGAGCCTCTCTTGAAGAGGTGACACTAGATGATTGATATTTCACTTTATCGTAATGTTTTTACAATTTCTTTGTCCATATATTTGTTATTCATGCTTACTATTATTAGTCTTTGACTAAACATACATATATTTGTAATTTTGCACCATTGCGCTTTTTTTCACTAAAGCCCACGCTTTATTTGCGCTTTGCGCTTACAGCCCCAGCTAAACTTAGAGCTTTTTTGCGCTTTTCGCTTTTGATAACACTGGAACCGACGAGCGATGAGGCTGAATCAAGAATAAGTGATTTGACTAGTTCTTTTTTTTCATCAATTCTTAGGAACTATACAAAAGATTTAGAACATATTGGAGGAAGGATACACACAGTACTCTGACAAGGTAGCTTGAGTTGTGTTCTCCTTCATTTCCTATCCTTATATAGGAATTAGATCTCTCACTTTTCCAAATGGAGAATTCTACCATAATTAATCTTTTTCTTTTGACAAGATTCCTGCTTTACACTTGTAAGACATTTCTTCATTTGATGTTTATTCCCTCTTCTCAACTTTCATTATAAGACTTGATTCTGAGACAAGGTTTCTTCTTTTAATGGCGAGTCTCTTCGGTTCTTCTTTCTGGCAAGAGGAAAATTCTTGATTTGAAATCTTCTTTTACGCGCGTCTTCTTTTACAAAATAATATCGAATTCCATATCATCGTCGTCTTATGATTTTCCTTCTTTTTAAGGCAATATTGACAATGATGTGATATTCCTTCGTCAGCAAATAGTTCACATAGCTTTTTCAGAGTGACCAGATATCTTCTCAAGCTTCCCCTTATCTTTTCTGATAAGCTTCTTAGATATCGTACATTTGCTATCTAGGCTCATTCTTATCCTTACAACTTATTGTCACCATTTTCTCAGTCAAGTTGTATAACCAAACTTTTTCGCATCGGCTTCTTCTTTTAGAGGTTTATATAATACTTGATGCCTAGCGCTCTTATGAGAAGTACCCATTCTTATGAAAATCTTGGAACTTGATCTTCTTTTTCCTTTTCTACGATTCCACGTAATTGACTAGTAGAACCTATCTTTATCAGATAATTACTAGTATCTGAAATTTTCTAGAGACCCAGCCATTATGCGTTGATCCTTTAAAGCCAAAAGAGTGAGAACAATAAGTGAAAGTTGAGGATTTGCGGGGCACAAGTTGCGCATTCGAGAAAGTTGCCTAGATAGTAGAGGAAGCGAAGTGGCAGAAAAGGTTAAATAAGTTAACTCAAGGATCTCTAATATTTTGATAAATAGAAATTGTTTCTTAAATTCATACTTCTGAGGGAACTATAACCTTGAAAAATGATTAATATTGATCCAATTAGAAGGAAAATACGAAATGTATTAAATATATTACGAGCTTAGAACTAGATAATGTAGAAAAATTATTTGAATATATACAAAAGAGTGATGAAAAACTAGACGAACTTAGTCGAGAAGTGGTTATATCAAGAACTATCAACAATAAAGAATTAGAATTCTTCCTATAGTTATCATTAAGGCTATTAGAACTAAAACAATTGCTTAACTCGTGAAGAAGTCCACAAAAAAAATCATTGGTATCAGAGCAGCAATTACAGACAGCTTGTATGGTAATGGGTTCCTATTGTCTGCATGGAGAGTTAAGCCTCTTAGTGGGGTACCTATTATCACCCTAAGCCCATCATGAGAGATGGATTTTCTACACCTAGCCCTGAGAGAATCCATTGCCCTCAGCTCTCTGCTTCCCTTTCAAAACCTTCATCCTTGTTGGGAGGCCTGGAATTGGTGGTGTCTTGCATCTTGTTCCTTTCCTAGGAGCCCTTTCTGTTCTTTTAAAGTTTGGAGTATATATTCTAAAAATTTAGGTGTGTTTGAGTGAATGATCGAACAATAAGAGACCTTGTTCCATAAGGTCCCTTCTTTTGATAACCGAGAAATTCTCAAGAGCCAGTGATACCGAGAAATTCTCAAGAGCCAGTGATACACAGTTCGGAACTCGGTGGGTAGTGGGCGGCTCTACTGTTCTCTTAAATACTAGGCTTTTATCTGCGGCTATGTTTCAAACCCATGACGTGTGCCTACCCACGCATCATGCGTTGTACTCTTACCACTGGACCAAAGCCCTGGGACATGGTCCATAAGGGTCCCTTGTAGAAAGCATCAAAGGTCTTTACTTAAAACAATGTAGATGTTTGAGTGTTTGATTCTGTGTACTGGAACCAGATTTTCAGCTTCTTTTGGTGGGGGACATCTAAAGTGCTTTAAGCACATTAGCTGGTCTTTTTAAGACTTTTCTAACTACGCTTTTCTTTGTGTCCTTCCAGGATGAGGGCGTGCCTGGTCGTATATACAACAATAAGTTCATCCCTGTTTTTGTTATTGTTCTTTGAGCCTCTTAGCATAGCATTTGAGACGCTTCAGGTACTGTACATAAGAAGGGTATACTTTTTTTTTTTTTTTTTCCTTGTGATGCATAATAAAAAACATGTTGACAATCGCATTTTGTGTGCCAATCCTTCTCTGCAGGCTATTCTTGTTCATGGATTCCAGTTGCTGGACATATATATCAGTGACTCGGCAAATGATATTTCAAATAGCAGAATGTCGAAGCTCTTTGACATATCTGCTGCAGGTAAGTTTTATGCTGGTAACTTTTGCTTTAGGTGTTCTGGTTGATTAATTAATGAGCTTATGTTGATTTATTGGAGAGCTTACCTGTTACCTCATTTGCTTTGTATCGTGCTATTTTTGTTGCCATATTTCTCTTGATACCATGCTTTTTACCTTGATATTTGTTGTCACATCACTGTCTTTTCTTTCGAGCCGAGGGTATATTGGAAACAGCCTCTCTACCCCAAAAGGTAGGGATAAGGTCTGCGTACATCTTACCCTCCTCAAACCCCACTTGTGGGACCACACTGGGTATGTTGTTGTTGTTGCACTGTGCCTTACTGAATTGGATTTTGTGATTCAATGTTCTGCCTTTGAGATTTTATAATCAAACACACCTTACTCATAGCTAACGAAGGATATATGCAGGGGCGGATCTACGTGTTGTTGAGGGTGTTCACCCGAACACCCTCGACAAAAAATTACAGTGTATATATAGGGTAAATTTTCTGTGTTTATGTGCATATATTAACTTTTGAACACCCTCGGTAAAAAATTACAGTGTATATTTAGCTTTTTTTTTTTTTTTTTTTTTTTTTTACGAACACCTTGAATGAAAATCCTGGATCCGCCACTGGATATATGGCAATTTAAAATATGTTAAGGATATATATGTGCATCCTTTACTAATCCTGAGCTTGTCTGAATGTATATTCAGTTGAAAGGTTGCGTAAGATGTTTCCTTTCTGCTTCTGTTCTGTGGGTGGTTTCATGCTAAGTCTCTGGTCGAAAACACTTCTTAATCGCCTTCCGCTTACCTTGTTCATGCACGATTGATTTATATAGGATATTTACTCAAATAAGATATAATGATTCTCTTTATTGCTTCAGTCATCTCCGTTCCTCTATCTTACTCTTAAAAACCTCATGCAGGCTCATTTGGAGAATGGAAAGGCATGCTTATCCGGAATATGGGTTTTCTCCTGGACATGATGACTCTATTGATGGCCCTAGCGCATTATGTGCACATTTGGTGGCTTCATGGCATGGCATTTCACCTTGTGGATGCAGTTCTTTTCCTAAATATCCGTGTAAATATTTATCTGTATGAATTAATGTAATCTCATAATTTTTCAAAAATCTCTGTTGTTCTCTTCTGTCTAATGTTTAGTATGTCCATGCGCTGTTACTAAAATTAGTTCATCTTGAACAGGCTTTATTGAGTGCTATAGTAAAACGTGTCAAAGGGTTTATTAAACTGAGAATAGCATTGGGAACTCTTCATGGTGCACTTCCTGATGCAACTTTGGAAGAGCTACAAACTTATGATGATGAATGCGCTATTTGCAGGGTATCTCCCTCCCCCTTTTTATAGCTTCCTTGTTCTTATTCCATTTTCTTTTTTGTTTTATTCTTTTTGCTTTGAATAGATAAGCCTTTGATATGCTGGAAAATGACAGGAACCAATGGCAAAGGCGAAAAAACTATCTTGTAATCATCTTTTCCATCTTGCATGCTTGAGATCTTGGTATGGCTTATTCATTGCTTGAAATATTTACTGGGTTGTGCAAATTGCAATCTTAGGACAAATTCATAGACAAACATGGGAAATAATTACAGGTTGGATCAAGGTTTAACTGAAAATTATTCATGTCCCACTTGCCGGAAGCCGTTGTTTATAGGAAGAAGCGAGAATGAGGTAAATCCTCAAACCGCTGATGTTCGGGGTGATGAGCTGCTTGCTCGCGAGATGAGTATGGGACTTGATCAGTTGAATCTTCCTGGTCATGCCCTTCCAAATGAAGTTTCCCGCAATCAAACGCACAATCCTCTTGAAAGTAGTGATTGGAGGTCTGTTTTCTTATAACATTGTCGCTGATTGCTTCTCACCCATGTGCCACTATTGGTTTCAGCTAAAATCAGCATCTGCTGTGGAATATCATAATGTGCCTTTTGCTGCTCTATCTGATATATGTAGAAGTTTTGAAATGTAACAAGGATAACTGATATAGAGAAAATATTTGATAAGAGTGTCAAGAAAAGTCATTCGAGAAGAAATGAATTCATATATATATAAATGTGATTTTGGATATTTATGAAGGAGCCTTCACAAGTGTGAGAAGAGGTGGTGATATAAAGGATTTTTCCGTAACTATGTGATTTCTTCAAGGATTTGCGTTGAGCCTTTACTTGTTTACCTTAGTTATGTATGAGCTAGCCAATAATATGCCAGATGAAGTCCCATAGGACAAAGCTATTTTGCAAATGATATTGTCTTAATTGATGTAAAGCTGAAGAGAAGCTTGTGCTGTGGAGAATCTCAGGAAGTGTTTAAGGATAAGTAGAAATAAACTAAAATATATACACTGCAACGGGCCATTTTCTCTCTCATCCTCTTGATACTCTGTTGCTTATCAGTTGTCATCTGTTGCAGTAATTTCTGATCATCTTGAAACAGAGAGAGGTCACTAATTTTGCTCTTCCTGTCTACAGGGGTTCGGGAATTGATTCAGGTTGGTTGGGTTTAGATGGTGCTGGTCCATCTACAGGCATCAGGTCAGCGGGATTGGGTCGGGTTCAGACAGTGATGAGGCATCTCGCAGCTGTTGGAGAAACATATGCACAAACTGCTCTGGAAGATGCAGCCTGGAACATTTGGTCTATGCGTGCCTCCCAGGCTGGTACTTCCAGTTCAACAATCCCTCCTGCAGGTTCTGTGAGGCACGTCGCAGGTGCTGGAGGGTTACACTTGAGGACAACCTCACGTGCTGCAAACAGCAACATTCCGAACATACATACAATGGTTGAAACTGTTAGAGAAGTGCTGCCGCACATACCTTATGAAATAATTTTTGAGGTATGGTTACTTTTGACTTTTAGAGGCTTTCTCCCATGAAATATGAATGTTGTTTATTAATTCTATACAGCCATTTTACTTTCGCTGTGAAGTCCAAAAACCAGTAAAAGGGACTTGCACCTGGAAGGAGGAGGGCGGGGGGAGGGGTAGTTGTGCATCTACAAGTAGAGTTAGTATTAATTGTGGAATCTGAGGGAGATGAAAAAGCAAAATGAATGGCCGGTGTTCTCTCAGATAAATGGTAGGGCAGGGTTAATGAGGAAATTCATTGTTCTCTGATCTTCGTCCTAATTATTCCCCGTGATATGTTCTAGTCATTTATATTCTTCCCTTTATACCAAGTAAAAGAGGGTGGTCAAAGTTATGTTCTGGTGCGAAGTAGCAACAAGTCCATTTTTTCAAGAATTGTTGTTATCTGTTGTGCGGATGGTGGCAAATTTACACCCCAGATAGATATTACTGAACGTTAACTGACCATCTTGGTTGACATTCCTTGAATGCCTTGCGCTATTTCCCTTCCCCATCCCCCATCCTCCACTCCCCAACCTAAAAGGAAAAAGAAGCTAGAATATCTCGTAATATTAATGTTCTAACTCGTCCATCCTGATGGCTATAAATAGAAAGGGGCCTAAGTTTGCCTTGCTGCAATGTACTGCTGTTTCAAACATAGTAGTATACACTTGTAGCTAGTAATTTTATGGACTAATGAGTTATAACTTTGCTTCATCCATGAGCTATTCGTTATCTGTCTTTGATTTTACATTCATGTATTGGTGCTTCTTTCCAAAATGCAATTAAAAGTTGATAACTCTGAATTTGCAGGATTTACAGAGAACACACTCGGTAACTGTTACTGTGAATAATCTTCTGCACATGTGATTATACATACCTTTCTTTGTGATACCGTTGTGGTATGTCTTTCACTGAGGCAGGTCAAAACTGAAGCTCTGGTAGTGTACATGTGTGAGGTTTCCAAATATGTCGATGCCAAGCCTGTTACTGCATTATTATATCTGATATATATAAGTTTCACTTTTTTGTACATATAAATAACTTAGGCATCCTGCTGTTAGATACAAATTCTATAGTAATTCCTTTTTTCTTTTGCAAAATAAAAGAGCATATTCATTTGGCACACATGGTAGATATTGCCAATTTTACTTTGTTCGATAGTTCTACCAGCATATAACCGGCACTGAATAATATCTGGTGAAGCCTGTTGATTGTGGTATGCCAAATTCGAATTCTTTATTAGAGGATTTTGTTGGGAAAAAGGTTTCCAAGGAAACCGACTTGGATGCTTGTTTGAAGTGATTTTGGTGAACATTATTTCTTATCAATATCTCTAAGTTTAGACTAGTAGAGTCTGATGTTTAATGGAGATTTCTTTATATAATCGTCAGTTTGTTTGAAGCCACGCAGTTAAATGCTTTCCCTTGGGCCTACAGTTCTCTGAAAAATAATGAGGTACTTACCCGTTACTTGATGTTAGCGAATTCAAGATTTCTAGAATATGACGACACTACTAAATGTGGCCACATGTCCTTTAGGTGGCATGCTCCCTCATCACGGTAAAACATCTCGTACCGTCATCTAAAGTCGCTGGTATGCAAATCTGAGAACGTGTCCTCACCATTGGTGAGAGAGTGAAACAATGAGATTTAGAGCTCAAGCTGAATTAATTGCACACGATAATTTTTTTCTAGATATCAATAGCTTCTTAGGAAAGTACAGATGTCACCGATTCACAAGACTGTTAGATATTGCTCAAGGCTCATAAAATTGGTGAACCTAAGACTACGATACTAATTTGTCACGATTCAAAAAATTTTAAGTCGTGATGGCACTTACACCCAATTCAATAGATAAATCAATTTCAGTTTTAGCAATTAGTTCCTTACTAACAGATATATGGAAAACATATAAGAATAGTGACAATAAGGCTTAAGTCTGAATTTATCAATACACGAAAGTACAAGATGTCCCAAAGACATCAAGGGCACCTAAAACTGAAATTAATACTACACTTGTAAACAAGCCACCGTCTAGGAATAGAAAGACATTTACCCTTTTTTTTAAAAAAAAAAAAAAAAAAAAGAAGCAGAATCAGAATTTGGTGCTGCAGATTGGTCAGCAATTCCCTCCGAAACTCCAAGTACAACTCCCTAGAATCCTCCCCATGGTCTTCTATTTCTTACGTTAAAATCTACACATAAGAGTGTATCAAGCGTAGCATGAGTTTTTTTTTTCAAAAAAAAAAAAAAAAACATGTATCCAGTATCATAGACCTTAGAAAACTTAACGTTGATCTGTATTACTCAGATCTCAACAACTGATAAGATCAAGACAGAATACAGAATAATGTTATCCGAACAAGAGGAAATATATGAGAATCAACATGTAGGGATGTTATGCACAAATTCAGCTCAACACTTAAAATCGAGTTCCATAGAATTCACAGATTCAACATATATAGATGATATGCATAGTGGCGGATTCAGGATTTTGACTGTGGGGATTTAAAAATAAAAATGCAATGCATGGGATTTGAACTTGGAACCTCTAGGTGAATTTTGAACCCCCTAAACCACTGAATCAACATCTTTTCTTGTGTTCATTTTGTTCAAAATCTATGTATGTACATAAAATATACAAAAAAATACCTTACATAACAGTGTAACTTTTTGCCGAGGATGTTCGGTTGAACAGCCTCCCCGAGCCCTAGATCCGCCCCTAGGTATGTATAGATCTAACCCAACAACATATAGATTACACATAATCAGCGTATATAGATGCTAAGCACAGATCCAATCCATCAGCATGTAAAATGCACGAAATCAACATATATAGATGATATGCATAGAATCAACCAAGTCAATCTCAGACCAGTGCCTCGACATTCTACGTACGCCTGGACCAGATGGGATTTGCTTGACCTAACGATCCATGGGGGACAACCGTGTTGTCCATAAGCAGCACGAACAATCTCCACGTGTCGTAAGAACTATATCAACATACATATCAAACACTCATTACAGACGGTCTCAACGTGCATATCAACTCAGCACGAATAATCTCAACGTGCACTCATATCTAGCACAGACGGTCTCTGCGTGCTTATCTCATATCATTTTTCATATTTAATTATAATGACAAATCAAGCATGATATATCAAAAGTATGATTTTTAGCTAAACTATGACTTTTAGCTAAACATGTTAACCTGCATGCTTGTAGCTCTAACAGACATAACATAGCATCAATATTCATACACGTCTCATTTAGCATGTCATTTCTCATAATGTAACAATTAATCAAGCAATTAAGACACATAAGTCACATAAACCCGATATGTCACCTGGTGCCTGCATAAGTGGTCGTTACCATATGTACACGGTACCCCCTTACCCTCAATCTATTTCATGTTACTTAATTAGGAAAACATTTTCCTATTAGAAGTCAATTCTTAACTTACCTCAATCAAAGTGAATTTTTAAGTCATTCGGAAGCTCTACCGCGTTCAAATTCACCAAACGAGATCAATATATGAAAAAAAGATTTTACGATGTTAAACAAGTCCAGTGATACCCATATTACAATATAAAAATCCGACTAAAAAGTCAATTAAAAGAGTCAAATCCGATCCTCAGGGTCAAAATAAAAATTTTATTTCAAAATTGGGTTACCCATTCCTTACAGAATTCATATCTAAAATTTCAACCCAAAACGACTTTGAATCAACCTTCAAATTACTCAAAATCATCCTCTTAATTTTAGGACAATTTTTTTTTTTAAATTCCATCTTTGATTTCATATTCAAATGCTAAATTCAAGGTTATATACATGAAATAATCGTAGATTCAAAATATAATCACTTAACTCGAGCTTGTAGTAAAAATCTTGATCAAAATAACTTAAATTCAAACTCCCCAAATCCAAAAATAATTGAAATTCCCGTAATTCGGTCTTTTAAATAATGTCTAGATTTTCTTCTTCGCTATCGTGAAGAGTAACTGATACCCAACATATTTTTCCTTTTCGCTATCACGGAGAACAACCTCTGCACCAGAAAAATCAGAAATAATATTTTGTGCCAAAATGGTCATAACTCTCTCATGCTATCTTAGAATTCAACGATTTTTGTTGCTATAGTTCTAAAATCATGATTCGGATTTAATGGTTCAATCAAACCACAGTTAGTAACTCATTTGCTTCGTGTGGTACCGTTTACGGTTAAAATGACGTCCAAACATCAAATACAATCGCAACGCGATCAAAATCCGTCTAAAACAATCGGAATCTAACCAAAACTTGTAGACAAGTACAAAATCATCAAATGAACTTGTTGGAACTTTTAGATCATGAATCCAGACTCCTTTAATCAAATATTTGAACGCGGTCAACTCTTATTTTCAAAGTCAGTTTTCAAATTACGCATCCGAATAACTTTTGAGCCCTTCGGGACCCGTCCAAACTATCCAACTAAGTCCCAAAACAACCAACCTATAGGAACTTACAAACCTCGATTCCGAGCCCCTTAACTCCAAATGTTGACTGTCGTAAATTCTTATTTTATTGAAGAACCAGGTCAATCAACTTCTATTTAGACTTCTATTGATTATTAATTCAACTCTAAGGACTCCTAGCAGCAAACTAGCATAAAAAGGGCCCATAGAGAGACAGGAGATGTAGGAACAGCCAAATTGATCGACCAACAAATGATAGGCCAGATAGATGGGCTCATTTGACTAATTAATGATCCCTGGGCCTACCTAGCACGGTTGTCCTTAGAATAGGGGACTGGTTGATCGGAAAGTTCAAGCAAGAGTAGGACATTCCATACAAATCTTTCTGATCCACTAGCTAGTGGTCCTCTCCTTAGAATCAAGTGGCTTTCAGCTCCTCTTAAATCCTATTTTTTCATTGACAGGTAGGGTGAATTCTAAGGTTCCGTATTCCGGTTGTAAAGCAGAAGAAGAGGGAGAATAGGCGGCCCCCACTAGCAGCCCGTGTTTCCGATTCCGAAACCTCTAGGTTTTGGTTTTCTTTGCCGTAGTGCATCCGGTTCCTCGAAACCCATGCCGCCTGTTCCCGCAAATCATAAATCACATGTTGAAGCTACGAAAAACATGCACAAAAACTATGAACTTCTTTTCAAATTTTTGAGATAAAAAAGGGTCCTAATACTCAAAACGACCGGTGGATCGTTACATTAAGATAACCAACAGAGCTTATTGGGAAATAAATATCATTATTCTTTATATTTTTTAAAGAAGATCGATGGATGTCCACCGGTTAATCTCATGTGAAAATGCATCAAACTATGAACTTTTTTTCAAATATTTAAAGGAAAACGACGAAAGTCTGTTGGTTAATTTCGAACAAAAAATACACCAAAAAATGAAGTCTTTTATTCATGTCGATCTTTTGAGTGGAATGTTTTTTTACGGTATTCGATTTCAGGTCTAGTTTTAGAAATCCATCACTTGCATTATTCCACTACAATGCCGGCTTTAAAGATTATCGTTGAAATTCTATTGTGTGTCGTTTCCGAGCTTTTGCTGATTCTAGCAAATGTCTAGAGCTTGAAATTTTCGATTTAGCTAGGGCATACAAGTATGTGGTTTTTTTGTAAAATTTCTTCGGGGGAAGTAGTCGCCCCAGTTGACTGATTAGGCGGCCGATCCAAACACACCGAAACAAGCCCGACCATCGTCTCTATGGTGGGACGAGTGTATATCAAATGGGGAAACTAGAGAGCATAAGTTAGAGACACGTGTGTCTTAACTGTAATTTAAAAAAAAAAAGTGGTTTTAAACATAACATGTGGATGTCAGTGTTAAAGAAACATACTAGAAAAAAAAAAAATGTACGACACGTAAATAGACACGCAGGGAATAAATATTAATGCAATATATAATGGAAGAAAAGTTTTTTGGTATTTTAATTTAGTGAGTGGAAAGAAGAGCATAATAGCAGTCACATGGGAGTTCCTCCTTTTATGATGTTAACTTCATTCACACTCCAAAACATTACTTGGAAACCTCAATCATAATTCCCAGGTGCTCATCACATCTTCATGCCATGCGTATACCTATTTTGGTTTTTGATTTATGTGACCCCTTTTCAAACTCATTGACTTTGAAAATATATTTTTTGTCCTATAGGATATCATTCTGTTAACAAAATTATTCCTGTACTCCTTGCTTTCTAAAGTTCCAAAGATTGTGGTCAATGAGTAAAGAAAACATAGTAAATGAGTATGTTTCTGGAAAAAAAGAAATTCCATTTTCTTGAAAAAGACCATTATCTCTAGCAGACTAATGCCATATCCAAATAACTTGGACACTACATATGTTTTCACTGTATTTATAAGAAAATATTGTGACAATCGACTCTCTTAATTTCATTTATTCTCATGGTTACTTTCAAGTTCTTCAGCAACTTTGCAGAATTACTGTATGAGAAGCTAGATATTGTTTCTGTAAGTATTATTCCCCTTATTTATCTCTTTCATCTTCTTCCATGGATTCTTCAGAGCATGTTTTTGCATGCATTAGAAGTAAGCAAGTAGCACTTAATTTGGTTCAAATTTTGTAATTATCTTAAGAAATTCATTGAATATGTACAAATTAATTAATATAGAACTCAATAACTTAAAAAGACTTTAGAATCGGCAAGTTTCAAATCCTGGCTCCGTCTTTGAGTGCCATGGATACTCTTTAAGACCCTGAATGTATATAGATACTATTACGTTTGAACTTGTTTCAAAGAACTCAAAATCTAATCAACTACCTACTCCTATTAATTTGAATTCGGTGTTTATCTTTGTCACTTAATCTGCTCGTGTTCCAAAGACTTGCATGCAACTGAAATTGCTTACTTAGCCCAAGCTTTAAGCTTAAGTATATAGAATTTAACATGCAATAGATTTAGAATCAGCAATTAGTATTAGTATCATTTTGCAGACATTTACGTTCTTATCTTGCCAGTAGAGGAAAATTCAAGATTTAAACTTTATGATTTCGAGTTTGAAATTTTACCACGCACTAGCCATTTGATTTATTGAGTTTAAAATCAATTACACTGGTTTAGTGAATCTTTAACGCCTATACAAGATTTGAGTCAAAACTAGTATTGGGTTTGGATGAACGGCCATAAGTAACGGTACTCTACATCCGCCTCTGATTGACAGAACCCCACCCACGCTAAGTGGTCTAGGGGTATATAAGTACTCTGACTAGGGTTAGATTGCTTCTTAGGGTTTTTTTCTTTTCTATGAAGAATGAAAAAGTTTTTACGCAAAGCTATTTCAACCAGCAATGGGACAAGTCTTAACTCCAAAGGAACGTAATAGTAGTATACTTTTGTCAGGAATAGCAATTTTGTTACATAAGAAATCTATATTTTCTTTAGGAAATGTTTTGTCCATAATGGGTTGTCACAAATCCATTGGTCATTTTATTACTAGCTATTATTAGCGTACTATAGTAGTATTAACTTAGTTTAACATCATGCCTACGGGTTCCTCCCTTGTTACTCCTAAGGGCACTTTCTCTTGTAATGATAAATATTAGTTATGTGTACTTGTAATATTTAGTTTCCAATCAAGAACAAATAGAAACTCTTTCTTATCTGATTCCTCGCCTTTTTTTTTTTTGCTTTAAGCCTCTGTATCTAAAATTTATCGACTCAATTAATTTGAATTCACTTCAGATAAGACCATTGAAGGACAATTAATTATAACTCTTCTTTATTTTGACTACTCATGCATTTTTTTTTTGTTGCTTTAAGCATTTGTATCAAGATTTTACTAAACCAACTAATCTGAATTCGCATTAGGTAGGCCCACTAAAGGTTTTTCATTTACAAGTATTGGACTTGAAACCTCTCGATAAAGCTTTAAAGGTGAAAGGACCTTGATCATCCTACCACACCTCTCGATGATTCTTAAATTCATGCTCATAATTGTCCAAAGAATTAATTAGTCCTTTCCAATAATGCAAGTATTTTTGGACTAGAGTTTAAGTGTTCGCTCTTCGTCCCTGATTTATAACGATCTTTCTTTATTTTAGCAGCGGCCTCTTGCAGTAGCTTTTATCAGGACGAATACTCGGTCTAAATAAGAATTTAACTTCTATACACACGAAGTTAGGAATTTTGTTAGGATGTTTAAAGATTATTAAATATATATGTACGTATAAGAAATACTCCCTAGCTCCGTCCCAATTCATGGGACTTCTTTTGAATTTTGAGAGTCAAACGGATTTTTTCTTTGACCGCGATCTTTTCATATGCCTTTTAAATATACTATCAGACTTATAGTATTTTTTTAATGTAGTTTCCAAATATGTAAATTTTATTTCAAAAAACTTTAAAGATTTCAAATCCAAAAATTAAAAAATTTAATTCTCGAAATGCGAACGATGCCATATAAATTGAGAAAGAGAGTAACATTTAGCCTATATAACTGATCTAATGGCATACACAACTATGCCCCTGTACACTAGTGACATACCAGAATATACAAGTGGATTAATCGTCCAAGAAGAGGAGTTCCTCTAATTCTATAAAACTTTCTAGAAGATTCTTGAATATTATTCTAAAAAAATCGGATTGCTCAGTATTCCATCAATTAATAACCCAAGGTTTGAGACATTTATTAACTGAAAAACAAATCCACCGGGGCAAATGTAAAAGATTCCACATCTACCATTTTCGAACCACTTTTTCCATTAGAGTAAAAGCTTTCTTATGCCATTTTTGAACCAAATCCACCGGGGCAAATTTAAAAGATTTCACATCTACCATTTTCGAACCACTTTTTCCATTAGAGTAAAAGCTTTCTTATACATGGTTCCGTCACTGCTATACACTTACACAAATTATATGAGATATTTTTTTACATTATCACGTAGCTTGAATGATAATTACAGTAACAACTCACACTAAATAAAATCGATAACTTAAAAAAAAATAAGACATGCAACCTGCTATAATTACTGGTTAAATAATGCTGACAATGTAATAAATATTACAACCTTAGTATATAAATTGAAAAGGAGAGTAGATATTATTATTACTTGAATATGATTTAATAGCAATTTAAACAGCCGGAAATAGTCGGCTGGTTATACTACATAAACAAAGCAATGGCTATGACCATAACAAAGATATTTAGCCATATGCTTTACACAATGTCAATGCATGCTGCCAATTATAACTCCATGCAGCACCATATATAATAGACCTATAGCTTCATCACTATGATCAGTTAATCATCATCTTAAGTTAATACAATTAGAAATAATGTCGTACAATTTCTATACATTTTATAATGTACACATATATCTTCAGATATTTTTCAATCAATAAGGATACTGTACTTAATTCCTCCTATGATATTGTTGAGCAGTAACTTATTATTAGGTGGATTTAATTTCACTTCACTTCCACAGATCAATTTGAGAACTTGAAGATGCTGTAGAGGTATTTTCCGGGGCCATTTCTTGCTTGTTCATATTCCCATCATCGCCCGTGGCCTGAAATGTGGTTGTTGCATTTGATGAGTAGTTATTATTTTCATCTTCTTGGCTAAGTTGAGAAGCTACAAATTTATCGAGTACTCGCCAATCGGTCAGTTGATCTGCAACTTGCTCATTATTTGCAAACGTAGGAGGGATACGTTCTTGTGTGAGCATTGATGATTGATTAACATTAATGCCAAATACTGGCATTGGGCTGCAACTTATTGTACCAGGAGGTGCTGCTACAAGTTTAGAATTAGTTTCTAAAAGAGGAAGTTGATGAAGAAATTGGTGGTGATTTTGATGATGAGGTGGGATTTGGTAGTGCAAATTATCGAGTTCCTTCTTGCAATTAGGGTAATTATTAGGATAGTGGTTAATGTAATTTGGTTTGGGGGAGTCCATGTCTTGCATGAATGATAGTTGATCATCATACCAAATTGGTGAACCATGCTCACTAGTATCCATCCTCATGCCAGCTGCTATTTTCTTCTTGAACACTCTACATATAACCCATCCTTCTTCCTGTCTTGGTATGATATAATATTAATGAGTGAATCTTTGTATACTTTTAATAACACAAAAGATAGGACGATTAATTAATTAACACCTATATATAATGAAGAAGCAATAAATTCATAAATTAATTAGTTCCCTACAACATTAATTTGATGAAGAAGTTGTTTCACAAAAATCTAGGCATTTGGACAAAACTTGGTTGAGGTTGAAAAAGAAGTGTACAATTTGAAATGAAAGTTGTGTTTACACATGAGCTTCACCTAGGAAAAAAAGAACTGAAGATTTGTAGGCAGAAATCATTATTTTACTTGAAATTCTCCTCAAATCAGTATTTCAATATTTCAAAATGAAGTTCGGTATTTGCAAATAATTAATGATGGCTAAATTCGTGGTTGCAAATATTGATTTAAGTATTTGCATATACTAAGATATTACTCAGGAAAAAAGATGAAGTCTCCTACATCATTTATGAAGTAATTTCCAATTCTTAGGTTCCATTAATTGGAAAAAATTTGTGCTCAACCATAGTGAAACAAGAAAATATAACTTGCCTGAGGAGCACCATTTGGATCAGACTCAAGTCGATATTCATGCATAATAAAGTCAGATTTTTGTCCATTTGGAGCCCTCCCTTTATAATACACCAATGTCTTCCTCATCCCAATCAAGTCATGCTTAGAATATATAGCCTTGTCCCTTCCTGTTGCTTTCCAGAATCCTGCTGCTGTTGCTCTATTTGTTCTTGTTCCTGTTGGATATTTCTTGTCTTTGTGGCTGAAAAAGTACCAATCACTCTGTTCTTCTGTCCCCATTCTGCATAACTCTATTCACAGTTTCATCCTTATGAGATTGAATTTTGGTTATGATTATCAAACATGCATACGCTTAATAACTTCTATACAAGACAATTAATGAAGAAGAACACTATCAGGTCTACTAAAAGATAATGACAGGTGATATTTCATAAGAAATGAAATTATATACTCCATTCTTTTCAATTTATGTCACATTATTTCCTTATTACTCCGTTCCTCTGTTTATGTGACACTTTCTTCATTTGCAAACTACTTTTTCACTTCCTATTCTACTGTCAATAAGAATTTTTTATAGTCATACAAATGTTATAGCATGTTCAATATTACAAGTTTCAAAAATCTTTATTTCTTTGATAAACTACGTGCCTATTCAAACTATGTGACACAAATTAGAAAGGAGAGAGTAGTAATATGGAAATAAGACAAATGACCTGCCACAAGAGATTAAAATATATTGATAGTGCAAACATTTTTTAGACTGTCAGCATTTATGAGTTAAGTCCATCTGGGACATTACTTGACGGGTAAATAAGTACCTTGAAGATCCCATGGCTCAATTTTGTAGAGATCGATGTCTTTAATAACATCAAGGTCAATCCTTCTGGAGGTGATTTTCTTCCTAAGGTAATAATCGACAAGTTCTTCATCAGTTGGGTGAAACCGGAAACCTGGAGGAACATGTGAGAAGGAGTTCATGATCTCTCACTCAAATGTGTAACCTGCATATTCATGAAACGTATTAGCATTTCAGTTAGATCAAAGCCCGGAGATGAGATAAAAATGTAAACAGTAAATCTATCACTATATATTTATTACCAAGATTATACTATGAAATTTTCACTAGGGGGTGCAACTGACCAGTTTCTAAACTTTTAATCAGTGTTCTTAAGTTCGATCAATTGCTTAAGCTGTTAGAGCGATCGTACTTTATTTACTTAATTATCTTATTAACAAGTACTATAAATCAAGATGCTACACATCTGATCAACAAGGGCGAACTACATGAAACACCAATAGACTTGATCAATCAATTAAGCATATAAAAATTCAGTTAATTTTATTTGCATATATCTATATTCCGAATAAATGATGTGGGACTCGTTTTCTTGTATATCATGAGATGCAATGAATAAAGGATGACTCCATTTCTTGTTGAACTTGAATATTCCTCAATTAAAAAATTAGCCAAATAAATTCGATTAATTCCAGCAATTGTAATAACAAGTGAAAATTAATATCCAAATGAACAGGACAACAAGTTAATGATGAGGAAAAATTTTGAGAAAGCCGCAAAAAAACCAAAGGAAAAAAATAAAACGAAGACCTACATAGTAATTCGAAATGCAATATAAAACTCCTACAAATTTGACACAAGTGTGTAGATCTAAATAGATTTTTTTTAAAAAAAAATGGAGAAACCCTTTTGATAATTAAAATTGAGTCCACTCTTGCCTTAAACGATAAGCATAATTTAATTGATGCTTCTACTTTTGTGGAATGATACAATATCTCCAGTCATGAAATTATAGGTTGCGGTTTGCCACTTTATATAGGCATTTCGAATCACGTGCTGATTTAGTTTACCGTAATATTCTTCAACTATTTGTTTGGTTAATTAACTTAACAGGTTATGGAAAAAGAATAACAAAATAAAATTCATTTTTAAGATGGTACTATAAAGTTGAGATTGTGCAATTCCTAAAGGAAAATAGCACGATCAATATTCTTTTTTACCAAAAGAAAACAACAAAATAAGATCTTCAGTGATCCATTTAACTATTTGTTTGGTTAATTTAGAAAACAGGTTATGACAAAGAATAAAATAAAAAATAAACCACGAACGAGTAACCTGGATTTCCAGATTTACAAGTAATAATTTGAAGAACAAAAAAAAAAAAAAATACACATTTCCCGTTTCCTAGAGGACTTATAAATTAGCTAGAACTTATGAGTTCATTAACGGAGGTAACTACTTGTTCCTGAGAAAGATTTTTTGTTAAAATTTAAAAACCGATAATTAAGACTCTTAAGACAAACAATTAAACCCGCGCGCACACACAACTAAGACTTATAATGTGTAAGAATATTGACGTGAGTTAACCACAAAATATGCGTGGATTCAATTCCTATATCCCATAGGTTTAAAAATGAAATGAAACAAGAAGACATTAACCCACAACATACAAGAGAAAGAGAGAGAGAGAGAGACTTTTTTGGAAACAAATTTCACTAGAAATATCATCGTATGTAATATGATGCATTAGTATATATAATCCAAGATGGATGTAACCTTTGGGTTATGGGATCATCTAGATTCGGAATTTATAGCACAGAGTATACACTTATAAATAAAAACCTACTAAAAACTCAATAAATATTAGATCTGAATCGATAATTTTAACAATATAATCAATTAGTACTAATAAGTTTTATAAGTTGAGTTTATTAAATTTAAATTATGAATTTACCTCCGATTGTAATACTATATGTTTTAAAGAAAAAGAAAGCAAGGCAACGAGCAAGACCTTCTCAATGAAACAAATCTTAATTTTCAAATGACAGATCTGAGGAGAGTCAATATTGAGCAGCACAGAATCAAAGTGTTGAAGAGGAATTTGAATTTGTAGCCCGAAAGTCAGCGATCTTCCGAGAAGAAGAAAATGGTCAACTGCAGTACCAAGAACTTAGAAAAAGACAAAAGTGGAGAGACAGCAAAAAGACAAACACTGAAAAATCAAACTTTTTGATATCCTCGGGATTTGGAATCCTTATAACTCCCACAAGAACAAACTGGGATTTCGAGTTTGGCTGTCTTTTGGACCAAATCCCGAGGAAAGAATAACAGTAGGAAATGAGACAAATGAACTCAAGAAAAAAGAAAAAAAAGGGGGCAGAGAGAATGGAAGAAGGATGAAGAAATAGGGTTATATATACTATAAAGCCACCCCCACCAAACAAATAAACCCTAATGATGAAGGATCTCTGTTTAGTAACTAGCTAGCTACACTTTTGATTTATTTTATTTATTTGATCATATGCTTTCATTGTCTCTTTCTTTTACCATCATATAATATATATTAATATTAGCTAAATTGCTGGGAAAGCTTTAGGGCGCGATAAAAGGTGGCGCAAAATTGGTAAATAGAGAGAGACAGAAGCATCGTGTGGGCAACTGCCACCTCCACTCACCAGCCATTGATTGTGACTCTCTTCTTAATTCTCTACTTTTAAGTCTGTTTTTGTTTTTAGTTAAAGCTTATAGACATGACTGATAAAGAGAATGTTTTCTTTTAATAATTAGGTCTAAGTCTTTTTGGATGTTACATAAGAAAAAAGATGAAAATGAAAGGAGGGTAACGGGGCGTCAAAAACAGTAACGGCGCAGACCAATCAGCTTATATATTAGATTGAATATAACGGGTATCCATTAAAAATAAATGAGTTTAAGTTCTTTCAGGTCATCCAAACATTATATTACATCATTTATTTTTAATATGATATTTGTAATCTTAAATAATATAGGGTACCTGCTACAACAGGTAAATGTGATATGATGGTATAAAAGTTTAATTTCTTACACAGATAATGTGTATAACTTAAACTCTTTACACAACCATTTCACTTAAAATTAAGATAAATTTCTATGATAGATAATAATTAGTGGATTAAGCTATATACGCTGGTAATATTAAAATCTTTTACACTAATATAATTTAACATGTGATAATTTGTTATCATTTTTATCAGGTTACAAATTAGTAATATTTTTCATAGAATTCCATATTTTCCAGATGTCCATTAATAGCACTTAATATAACTATTCAATATAGTTGGTTAGACTACACTATCAATGTAGAAAAAAAAAAAGGTTTTACATTCTCAGTTTATATAACTGAAATCCAAAATGAATATGCAATAAATAATTTAAGCATCTTGTTGTTATTTGGTGACGTAATGGAACAGTGTCCTTGAAGGAATTTAAGGATCTTGGACCGTTGCTCGTCTAAAAGAGGTAAGAAATTGCTCAAACAGTGGCCAACAATATGCTTTGTCCTAGCTAGTCCCTACCTTTTCTTTCCCATTACTGAAATTTTAGCTACTTGGAACCAACAAGCTACCGATTCATTCACTGATCTCTATTATTTCATGGATATAGGGCTTCAATTCACTGCACTATATATCTTTTTTCAACTTTTGAGTCCATCGTACAATAGTATGTGATATTTTTCTTATCTTCACTAATTAATCTGACCAATGTTTGTAAAGAAATATATGAGTATGTGTTGTGTCCCAACATGATTGAAGAGTAGTGTCCGTGACCAATACGTTTCCTGCACCACTACCCACTCTCATCATTATACAGCGTTTATATGTTGCCTACTAATAATTCTTGATTTATTTTTTGTTGCTACCTAGCTACATATTTTCGTGCAACCTTGTCAAATGGTAGATCGAAGACAAGTAATTTTCAGTCACTTCGCCCCCCTTAGCTGCATATCAATGCTCACCATGGTAGTTTAAAAACAATGAACTACCATGGCGAGCATTGATATGCAGCAGGAAAGTCAACCTAACTTCTCTGAATTTTAATTATTGATGTCATCATTTTATATAGGTAATAGAGTATTTAATTTAGAAAATAATCTGTTTTTCAAAAAAATTTAGAAAATAATCCAGATTTACCTTATAGGACAAAAAATATACTCCAATTTTTTAATTAAAAAATAGTTTTCCGTGGCTATTCGTCGAAATCTTTTCGTGCGGAATTGATTTTCTGACGAGTCGTCCCTTCGATACAAGAAATATAGAACATTAAATTTTTAGATAAATAACTCTCCGATGGCTATTGACGTGTTTTCAATAGATAAAATGTCTGGTAATTTCTGTAAAAATATAAAAGATATACAAATGAATTTACCCGATATTTAAGTTATTGACAGATCCTGAGCGAAAATATCGGATCCTGGTGAAGAACTGCGCTGAAAAAATTAAAGAAACATTTTTCATTTGTGGCCAGGGGATCTTGAGTCTAATTTAACTCCAAAAGCTAGCTCAAAGAGAAAAGGATTGCTGAAGCCATATAAAGAGACCATCCATCCCTTGGGTGAGTGATGTGGGACACTTAGCAAAATTCAATAACATTATAATTCCACTAGTAGATCTGGAGAGGGTGGTATGTACGTAGATCTTATCCCTACCTTGTGAAGGTAGAGAGATTGTTTAATTTCCGATAAACCCTGAAGACAAAAGCATATCAAAGCGAGTCTGAGAAGGACAGTAGTGAAGGAAATGAGACTAATTAGTTGAAAGAATAGAAGAATTTTAAGCATTAATAGTGAGTAATATGGTAGTGAAGGGTGACCATAGGTACAAAATTTACCCGCGTAGAGCTAATGATCAATGAATACAAGACATAGTTTCATATTCAAATTTATCACCTAACTATAATTAAATGATAGGTATAAACATCCGGTGCAAGTAATTAAATTAGATTACTTGCAAATTGACAAGCGGCTAAAAGTAAATTGACTGTCTAGCTGAACAAGACAAATAGACGAGTTGAATCTTTAAGAAGTACGCTATTTTTGTCCAGATCGACTGTCACAACTTAGAGAAAAAAATTAGAAATACTTAGAATTGTACTCACATATTAATCAATGAATTTGTTCCATTTAGTTTTATTTCAAAATTACTATTGTTTCTGTGAAATTTAATTTATGGTGAACAATACAATTAAAATTTTCAGAAATTCTGGAAACAAACGAAAAAAAAAAAAAGTACATGTGATCAAAAGAGTGCAACATAGATGACGTGCGGTGGTCCTATGGGGGTGAACTTTTTTCTGTATCCAATTATGCCAATTCATTTTGTAGTAACATTTTAATTTACCTTTTGCTATATCATGTTACCTAATTATAGTTTTGTCTTTCAATCTCAACAAATGTACAATGGAGATAATAAGAGGGAGAATAGGAATTAGTTTCAAATTTATAGACTAATGTCTAAAAAAGTGATTAATTTTTGCAAACAGCAAGTAATATTGTACACCAATGCACCATATACCAGACTACCAGAGTGCTTTTTCCTTTCCCCTGTTGACAACTTGACATACTACAAGCAAAGAGACAAGTTTATATAGGCATTTCATTTCACTTGCTTATTCTGGTTTTATTTATACAAAAATGAAAAAAGAAGCTGTGTGTGTACATCGTCAACACCTATTGGAAAGACCTATTAATGTCGAATCACAAGTGGATCTATTTCTTTCCTACAAAGGATTGCGCGTTTGGAATGGGGCATAAACTTTTGCACTTAACAATCTAAGATTTAAAAGGTCCAAACATATTCCAAACAATTGAAAAGGTTAGTATATTTCTATAGGGTTAACAATTAAACTCCTCCCTCAACTTTGAACAATAGACATTCTTCCCCCTTTATTCTAATTGACTTTTTAAAATTCCTATTTTACCCTTACATTATCAACTTTTGTCTTCTTCTTCTTCTTCGTCTTCTTTTTCTTACTTTTTTAAAATCATGATATTCTTCATTTTTTTTTTATCTATGTAACAAATTTCCTATAAAAAATAAATATTACCTTCTGGGTGAAAAAAAAATTGAAAAATATTAATTGAGTATATAAGTTAATAATGATTTATAATGAAACAAATTACCAGAATAAAATAATTAATTTTATTTATAACAATCAAAACTCTAATATCTATTTCTACAACTAAAAATATCAGGCAATAATAGCTAATGCAGCTAATACAACAACAAAAATTAATACAATAGAGACAAATTCTTAAAAATTATTTATTTATGTTGTAAATGAATTTTAAATTATAATTTAAGAAATATTCCATTAATGACAACCAAAACTTGTTTATTTTTATGGACAATAGAGGATAAGAGAGACGGAAGATCTAATTATACATAGACATGCTTGTACATACATATACACATACTTAATACATATGTTGAAATAATTTATAAATATTACTATACTTGGGTAATAAAATTTTCAGTTACAAAAAAAAAAAAAAAAATGAGATAACAATCATAAAAAATAGCACTAGATTTTGTGACAAATTCATAAAAGTGTTATTCCACGTATAATGTTAATGAATTTAAACAAGAATTTATGAATACCTAAGTTAATTTTTTTATATTAAATGTATTATATAAATAGAGGGTTGAAAATAACAAGGACGAAATAGACATTGCATAGGATAAAGGGGGGAGGAATGACTATTGTTCAATGTTGAGAAGGGAATTTAATTTTTTAAGCAAAACTGGGGGATGAAAATGATTTTCACCCATTTCTATGTGACTTTCACTATATATAAGCAGAGGTGGATCCAGGATTTGGAAGTTCCGGGTGCCACACCCGCTTTGAGCAGTAGCTTACAACAACGGTATCCTATGTTGTTCCGACGTCCAACAAGCACTTGTCGATATTTTTGAAGAGTCCGAGTAACATAGAGTCATAGACGGTATCAACATTTAAAAAGCAATAAGTAAACTTTATCATTAATTTTGTAAACAGGGAGATCCTTGATTGTTGGTGTATTTTAGTCTTTAGTTCGAAGAGGATGAGAGCTCTATTCTACTTAATTTCAAATTTTTAACAATAGAAGTTCACTTGAATATTTGTTTTTTTTAAAAAAAAAAAAAAAGAAGAAGAAAACTGACCACTATAAGACACATTGAGCTTCTAACCAGCAAGCCAGGAAGCAATTTTAGCTTGCTGGTGTCCGTCTACTAGATTACAATGTCCTGCACAGCACGCTAAAATAGTTATAAGAAATGCAGCAGATGGGATTCGAACTCGCGTACAAGGAATGCAAAACTTAACTCTTGGCCACTAGCACCATGAGTTGCATTGTTACTACGGGTGGTACGGGTTATATTTATACTATTTTTCATACATTTATACATATATATACAGAGTTTCAATTGAGATGTCCGGGTGTCGTGGCATCCCCAACCTTGTACATAGATCCGCCCCTGTATATAAGTCAAATCAGATTAATTTTCCTACAATGACAAAACAATTAGTGAAAGGGAATTTGAGACACAAGATAGTGATGTAGATTTTCATGAATTGAAGATAAATAAAGCCCAAATATAAACAAATATCAAATATTTGAACCTTTTAAGTTTTAATTCCTCCATTAGTAAATAATAACTATTATTTTGTTTCCTATATCGAACACGTGTTCAAGAAAATAATTGTTCTTTTTGTAAAACACAATATGTACGACCTGAAGTTTTCAAAAAATTAATTCGACTCAACCAAACACACATGTAAACATTTCACTTGAATTCGACTCAACATATTGTCTACCGAATTTAGTTTACTCCTTTTGTCCCAATTTATATGATGTAGTTCACTTTTTGAGAGTCAAACATGAAAAAATTATACCGCGATTTATTCATATGTTCTTTCAATATTTTAAATTATTAATTATTATGACTTATACTCCCTCCATCCCAATTTAAGTGTCATGTCTTAGTTTGACTAGACTCAAAGTTTAAGGAATAAAGACTTTTGAATCTTATAGTCCTAAATTAAAAATGTGTGTAATGTACTAAAATATATTTTGAATCTTGTGGTTTTAAACTTAACATTTAGGAGGTTTGAATTGTCAACTTATTAAATATAAAACGAGACACTATTTTTGAAACATATCAAAAAGAAAAGTAAGACACTTAAATTGGAATAGAGGGAGTAATACTTTTTATGTAGCTTTTAAATATGTAATTTTTCAAAAAACTTAAAACGTGTATGTCCGAATTCACTATCAAAATAAAAAAGTTTGATTCTCGAAATTCGAATTATGTCATATAAATTGGGACGGAGGGAGTATATCTAGAGGTGTTCATGGTTCGGTTTGGGTCGGTTATTGATTAAAACCATAACCAAACCAATTTAGTCGGTTTCTAAATGTCTAACACCACAACCAAACCAAATAAAATAATAACCACCGAATTGGTTATTGTCGGTTTAGTTCAATTTTTCGGTTTATGACTAGCAGCCATGAGACTTATCAGTAAAACATTAAAAAGTTGAAAAAGACATGTCTTTTTTTGGTTCAAACGATAAATTTTATTTATAGTTTAAGGTGGAATATACATCATAGAAATATTTTCACTATTAGTGATAGTGTAGTACTCAAGTTATCCAAAGTTGCTAAACTATTACATATAGAGCTAAAAACTAACTTAGTAGTGGCTGCACCATTTTTGTCATCTTAATACACATACCTGAAAATAAAGTAGAGCGTAGGAGCTTTTAGTTTTTGTTACAAACATACATATTATAAATTAAACATAAAGACTACCTAAAATTAAAATTAAAAGATATGAAATAAAAAAACTTTGTGTAATGATCGCAAACTTTGGGCAGTACTTGCATTTTGCCCTCTTCTCTCATTTTATTAAAAAAACTTTGTGTAATGATCCCAAACTTCAGACCCTATCCCCAAGGCTAGGGTCTCGACTACAGAGTTGTTCTTTTCTCCTTAAACAATCATGTGAATTAAATAGACTAAAAATCAAATTAATGATTAAAATGTATAAAATATTTATAATTATTTATGAAAAACTAATATTATACATATAAATAATTATAAAATTTATGTATATAATTTATCGGTTTGGTTCGGTTATTTATTAATAGAACCATAACCAAAGCAAATATTATCAGTTTTTAAAATCTAAAATCAAATCAAACCAAACCAAATCAAATATCGGATTTTTTATTTGGCTTGGTTAAATTTTCGATTTAATTTTGATTTTAACCAAAACCGTGAACAACCCTTCGGTGAATCAATTTCATTTTACTTTTGATTTTATTTCCGACTCGTTTAACGTTTGATGATATTAGATGTGTACTTCACAGGGTCTGCAAAGGAAGTAGATGTGGGGCTGAGATTGAAGGCTGGTAGGGCCCAGATGACGCGAAGTGAAATCATTGTCTCCGTTTTGGTTTGGTGAGAACTCCGTTATTGATGACATGGACCCGTCGTAGATGGCTGAAATGAACGGCAACCAATGGTATTGCGGTAGGTATAATACTTACTTGGGCCCTACTTCTACTTCACATCATTATGGCCTACTTCCCCACGTACGCGGAGGGGAAGAAACTAAAAGGAAAAAATAAAAATAAAAGAGATATACTCCGACATTTTATATGAAAGTGTTTGATCGGACACAAAATTTAAGAAATAAAGAAAGATTTTAAAAATTTGTGGTCTAAAGCAAATCGTAGAAATTTCTATTGATATAAATCATTTCATCAATGGTAAATATGTAAATTTAAAGTTGAATTGTTACTAAATATAAAAAGATGTCATTCTTTTTAGACTGACTAAAAATAAAAGTGTATCATATAAATCGGGACGGAGGTAGTAGTTATTACTGCCTCGGCTTTGTTCATACTACTTCCTTTTTTGTGTCTTTTCTGTGTCTGTTTAAAAAAGAATGTCACTTTTTATATTTAGTAATAACTCTTTACATCCAACATCCCATATGACATATTTACGACCATAAGACTAAAAGGGCATTTTGGTACATTGCATATATTTTTAGTTTAAAATCACAAGATTCAAAAATCTTTTTTATTTTCTTAAATTTCATGCCGAGTCAAACTAAGACAAACAAATTGAAACGGAGGAAGTATACACTAACATGTGAAATTGTTTTACACTATTAACTTAGTTAACTTTGTGATAACGGGTTACGAATCAATATTTTGAAAAGGGTTTAAGTTTTATGCAATGATAATATACACATTTTTTATATCATTAAGTTATGTTGACCTATAGTTTAGAAGTCTGATATGGTAATCTAAAGAAAATAACAACTTGCAATTACTAATTAAAGTGCATTGGTAATGTAATGGCCGGAAAAAAGGAACTTACTCACACAGAGTATTTACGTGAAATTTCATCAATTTATTGTAGTTAAGTATACATATTTGAGATGATAAAAGACAATGTTAAGACAATGTTATATACTTGTTTGATTTGATTTAAATAGCAAATGAAGATGATGTTTACAATAAATAATAGGGAAAAGGGTCAAAAATATCCCTCTACTTTAGAAAAAGGGTTAAAAATATCCTCCGAACTTATTTTGGGTCAAAAATACCCCTCTCATCCTTAAAGTTTTCAAATGTACTGCTTCTTGACGGAAATTATCTCCCAAAATAACCCAAAATTATTTTTAAACCCGCTCCATCATTTAAACCCGACCCAACTAAATAATAACCCATAAGATCCCCTTATTCCCCCAATTCCCTCAAACTTCAAATCTACATATTGGGGGAATAAGGGGATCTTATGGGTTATTATTTAGTTGGGTCGGGTTTAAATGATGGAGCAAGGTTTAAAAACCGATTTCGGGTTATTTTGGGGGATAATTTCCGTCAAGACAGGGATATTTGAAAACTTTAAGGATGGGAGGGGTATTTTTGACCCAAAATAAGTTCGGAGGATATTTTTAGCCCTTTTTCCAAAGTAGAGGGGTATTTTTGACCCTTTTCCCTAAATAATAATTAACACTACATACTACTACATATACTTTTGATTTCGACTATACATATTGCATGTATAAAATCGCACATGTTCTGAACTCATTGAATTTGATTCTTAATTTGCCTCTAGATAAAAGAAAAGGACGATTAGAAATTCATAGTAAAAAAGTAGAAACGAAAGAAATCTCTTTTCAGAAAAGGTAAAAAGCTCCGTTACACTACTGATTGGATTTGTATTTTGATAATGTTCAAAGAAGTTAAGAGATATTATGGATTTGCATTATTACATTTTAGCACAAAAAAGCGAAAAACATGCAGTTTTTTTTTTTTAACTACAAAAACAACTATACAGTAGCTGAGGACATGAGATGGGGATGTAATGATCTCTAGAAACATTGGACAAGTGTGTGCTACCAGCAATACATGCTTACTACGTAAGTTAAGGAAAGTGTACATGAATACAATATTGTCTACTGGTAATATTGGGAAGTATGCATTCTTTTTCTCTTAGGAGTCGTTAGGTCGTAAACAAGTTATTCCAAGATCCTAAAATTAGTTATATCGCGATTTTATCCCAATCAAACATGGGATAACTTCATCTCAAATATAATCCTGGGATTATTTATTTTTATCCCTTGTACCAAACGAGCCCTTCGAGTTTAAATTATAGGTACAAACCGAGTAGAATAATATTTAACATGTTCTAGTGTCCTCCCCTTAGCAGGTTTTGGTTCTGTGTTTTTGTTGTTTTGAGACAGCAGGCTGTGTTAAGTCTAGTTGTGGCATTGTAATGTTCACATTTTGGCAATTAATAAAGCTAAGTTAATTACCAACAAAAAGAAAGAGTCAAATTATATCAATAAAAACATCAATGTATATTACATGCACGAACAATATAATTTAAATCCTTTGTATGTTAGCAACATTTAGTGATTTTCGTTAACCGGTTGATAGTCATATGTTTTAGGGATCCATATAGTCTCAGAATCATGACAACATTTCTATCCAAATTTAGGCATATTTTGATGTACTTTAAGAGTGGCAAAACACAAATTTTGCAAAAGGAATGTTTAATTGTCTTAGTGGCCGACATTCTTGCTACAATTTTCAGAGGTGTGAGCTTAAATATTGTATTCTCAGAAGTCAGATCCCGTGAAACCAAGGTTCTCAATTCCCAAAAACAGAGAAAAACCAGTGAAAATATCACGCCTCTCTGAATTAGTATCTGTATGGTAAATAATCTACAACCGTGTTGACTTTTCTTAGACAGTGTTTGACTTTTGATTTTTTTCAGCAAGCTGCAAGAAAGAATCAAGAATCAAGTTCAAACATAAGGGTGATATAAATGTTTGCCACATAAAAATGTGATTCTTCCACGTATAGACGGGTTAATGAATTATTAATTCAATCAATTTTGATCCGTCTAAACTTAGCTCAATTCACCTAGGTGACACCCCTAGTCACGCGTATTCCGTAGAAGATTTCAGTTAATACGTAATTGTTTTAAGTTCAAATTATTTTATTCACAAATTTTTTATTTGGGAAGAGGTCAATTACTACCGTTCTTCTTATGAAATACCATCGAGCTTAAGAAAAAGACATTAAAAAGGAAATAAATTAGAAATGAATTCACGAGGAACAGAGTATATGCTATGACTTCACGAACATTGGATCGAAGATCATGGCTTGAAATACAATCTGCTATGAGTTCAAGAAAGCGTAAAGATGCACTAAATTTATTGTTCATAATATACCATTAACATATATCCCATGAAGGCTTGTCAAACAATTGTATTATTAATCTCTTTTCACAAGCACACGTTGGGTTAAGAAAAGTTTTTTGGGGGACACTGACCAATATTAATTATTACCGTGATTTTATTCACTTTTTGTCGTCATTTATAGGAAAAAGCTAAGTCTTTACCTAATAACACATATAATTATACGACAGGATATACTATAATTGCATTTTGGTTAACAAGTCCCCTTCAAAATTATGACTCTAATAATATGATAAGAAGCAATGGCAAATGAGGGTTAAAATAGTGGGCAGTCAAATGATTAAAATTAATCATCTCCTTCAGTTAATTTGCTTCTATTCACTAAGTGTAAAATGTCATAAGGCAGACGCAAGCAGCACGAAAAGGCAAAGAGCAATTAAGAAGATTAATTTGAGACTTTAAGTAAAACAAGCCACTGTTTAATCTCCTTTTGGCGTCGTCTAGTTGTAGTAGTTCAGAATTATATTTGTAGCAATAGAATTGACAGTTAACTGTCGCTAGGTGTTTGGACATGAACTTGAAATCATGATTCTACCCTGCTTCCGAAAAATTTCAAAACCCGGAATGAAAAGGCATCAAGCAAATGAAAAAGTTACAAAAGAAGTTGAGCAACTTATATATGCTATACAGAAAGATATATTATCTATACACTACAATTGAGTTGGTTTCGTGTGTTTATACATGATTATACAAGTCATATACATTATATATACAGAGTATATGTGACGTTTATATATAATTATACAGAACCAATACATTATCTATATATCACCGATGATATAATGGGCTACACCGACTGCAAACTAGATGCTTGGCCGTATAACTATACAAAACATAGTTATACGGCCAAGCATTGGATGCAAACTAGATGTGTGAGTTGTATATTTAAGTTATTCCCCCCAATCTTTAAAATTATGGGTCAAGTTTTTAAATTTTTAAAAAATTGAAATTATGGATCTTGAATTAAAATTCTACCTTTTAGGTGAATTTAAGATTTAAAATCAAAATTTCAAATTAAAGTTGAAGTTTTTGTTTAAAATCTCATAAACAGATACAATCCATTTGATATATAAGGAGGTGGTTGTTGATGTTCCTCCTCTGCTTCATCTTCTTCTATTTTTTTTTTCACGCATGTGCACAATTAAGGAAATTGGAAAGATACAACAGTACTCCCTCCGTCTCAATTTATGTGATATAATTTGACTAAGCACGGAGTTTATTAAAGAAAGAAAGACTTTTGAAACGTGTGGTCTACAACAAGTCATAAGGGCCTGTTTGGAAAGCCACCTAGGTAATTGGAATTGGGTGAAATTACATAGTTTGGCCTGTTTGTTTGACCAAGTAATCACACAGTTAGGTGGGAATTGGGTGAAATTGAGAGGTCAAGAAGGGAGGCGGGGGGGGGGGGTGGAGAATTGGGTGTAATTACAGGATTACTTTTTAGTTTGTTTATTTTAATTTATTTTTAATTTCTATTATTTTGATTTTTAATTTATTTTTTATTTCTATTATTTTAATTTCTTTTTTATTTTTATTTTATAAAATGTGTTTTTCTTTTTATATTATTTATTTTTCATTTCCTTTCTTCTCATTCCCAACATTTACTTCTTGGGGTTCCATGTAATTGCTCGTTTTTTTTTTATAATTATTTTATTCATTTAGCATAACCGTGTTGTTATTCTAATTTTTGAAACTACACCTCTTAATATTGGAAAGAATGAGTCATTAACAAACTTGGCATATAACGAGTAATGTTATTAAAGTAAAATTTCGTTGTGAATGAGGTTATAGACTTATATTTTCCCTTTCTTTTGAATTATTTACTTAAGTTACGTTGGAACTGTAACATCCCGTATTTTTTTTTTTTTTACGTTAGCATGTGTCGTAAGTAAACCGAGATGAACTCAGATGATTGAGGACATTTGTAAGATAGTGATGGTTTAAAACAAGTGTTATGTAAGATACCGTAAGTTTGAACCCTCGGAACTGATACGATAAGTATTTTCTTTTAAGTTAGATTGATAAGGATTTTATAATATGATTTTATATAGTTGTTATAATTACTACGTTTTGGATAAGCTTTAAATTGTATCTATGACATGAAGCAGTTTTTAAATGATATTTTATTTAATATAGGAATAGAAATCACTTTCTCATAACAAAAGTTATCTTTTCCCGTTTTGACGATTTTTAGTACAAAAATTTTACTCTTGATACTAAATTGGAAAAATTAGAATTTGGTAAAATTATATAGGTATTGATAAGTAGTCAGATACAATTTTATAAATTTTGCGTAGAAAGTAATATTTTATATTGTTCCACCGCCTATAATTATTAGGTGCATATGAATATACGTATATATTTTTGTACTTTTATGTGACAGAACTTACTAGTATTTCAGTGGATTTTTTTGGCCTAACTTCTTCTTTTGAAAAAAAAAAGTTCAATTTTATCCTAAAAGCTATATACTCCCACCGCCTATAGCCTTTAGTGAGGCACATGAAATTTATTAGATGGTCTTATCATTTTTTTTTTTGGGGAAAAGTGTAGAAAATATTCTACTTCATCCGTTGGCAGCAACCATTCCCACAGGGATAATTCACATTTGAAGATCAAAAATGTTCAAAGAACTTGCTACTTTGGGAAAAATCATTGTTAAAGAGTAAAAAATATGTTCAGCTACGTGTTACTTTAGATGATTCTTCTGTGAAAGCTCTCGGCAGCAAAAATGTAAGAAATCAAGAGTAGAAAATTTATGTTTTCTTCCATTTATAGAGGATTGGCGTACTAGTCGAGACGAGGTCGTTGTTGGTTTTTTTGACGACACGAGGTATGTATATGATCCTTGTCTATACTATTAAATTGATTACCAAGAGTTTTGACGGATTAGAATGGTGGAAATGACGTTATAACTACGATATGTTTACTGAGTTGATATTGTAATTATGGGATGTTTTGAGAGTGAGATAAAGGTGGATTTAATTCTAGTTTGATATGAAATTGTTGGTATTGTTGTTGTTGGTATTGTGATTGATGTTTTGGCTAAATTGGAATCTCAGGGATTGTTAAGTTTTCAGGGGAAATGCTACCCAAATTTTGTTAAGTAGCGTGCTAGCTTAAACTTTGGATTCTGAGTGTACTATAGTTAATACTTGATATCAATAATGTTGTTGTAGATTGGGAAGCCCGGGATCGGATTTGTGGTTAGCTTGGAGTGGATAAGATATGTTAAGGTTGTCCCTTCTTTCATTTTGGCATGATCCTTATGATATGAACGAACAAATGAATGAGCAAGCTTCCATATTACTCTACTCTTAGAAGCATTAGGAGTGCTTTAGTCTTTGATGATCCTATACCCTTTTTATGATTGTTCCTTCTGTTCTTGGGTCCTGAGATTTCATACATTGATGATGTTAGCTCAAAAGATGTCTATTGGAGGTAGTACGACCTTATGTCACTCCGAGAGTTCTAGTTACTCATTATGCTTATGCATTGCATTTATTATACATATGCATATTGACCCTTGACCAGAAGGCGTTATATACACGTATATTATATGTATAAGGGGTATGGGGAAAGGGATAGGCGTTATATACGCATTACCACCTGATCAGCTGGTGCGCAGTGATGATGATGATGATATGTGGATCGGGCCGTACGTTTCTCGGCATTATTATATGATATATGGATCGGGCCGTACGTTCCTCGGCACTAACATATGGTATATGGATCGGGCTGTACGTTCCACAGCACTAACAGTTATATTATGACCTATGCATATCATACGCCCTCAGAGGCATCTTCAGCTAAGCAGAGTTATACAGATATGTTCAGATATTCAGTCATACATATGCATTCGTACGACCCGGTTGAGCTTATGAGTTTCAGATTCTCTTCATGATTCTTATGTATATATTACTCTTATGCTTTACATACTCAGTACATTATCCGTACTGACTCCCCTATTGTTCGGGGGGCTACGTTTCATGCCCGCGTGTCCGAGATATTGGTTGGTGATCCATCTATTAGGATGTCAGCTCAGCGGATGAAGTCGATGCACTCCGTTTGTTCCGGAGATGCCAGCAGTCAGCATGGTCTTATGTACATATAGATATGTACATGCATATGTTTATGGGTATGGTGAGGCCCTGTCCCAGCCACGTATGTTATGTTTCCAATAGAGGTTTGTAGAAAATTATGTATAGTCAGATGAGGTCCAGGTTTGAGATTTCATATGTCATTACAGATGATTATGATAGCCTTACCGGCTCATACAGTATGTCCAGTATTGTCACACATGGGTCTTTTAGGACAATTGATACATGCATATTTCTATGAGTTTATTGGAAGTCATATGACGGCCTTATTGGCCCACCTATGCTTATATTGTTATCGCAGATATATGTCAGTTGGTACTTGACTAGTACGGTCAGGTGCCCGTCATGGCCTTTCAGTTTGGGTCGTGACAAAAGTGGTATCAGAGCAGTTCTTGTCACACCCTAACTTGATAGGGTATGATGGGCACCCGACCCTGACTTAGGGCCGAGCGAACCCGCTGATCCTCGTGATACACATAATCTTACTGGGCCCTTAAGTCATGAAAGGAATGCATAAAGAAAGTTTTTCAAGAACAACAAACTATTCGTCTTTCTCAAATCAGGTAAAATCTGTAAACATATGAAATCTGTAACGAAATACATAATGACACATCGTCTTATAGAGCCGCTTACAAAGCTGACATGTTACATACGTGACTCTGTCTGCAAAGTCTCTAACATAAAACAAGATATCATAACATAAATACTCTGACTCGGCAGCACTCCGGAAGGAAATGGAGCTCGCCAATCCAGCTGGAACATCTTCTGCTAGTATCCTCTTACTCATCTGTAAACACCTGCGTGGCATGAAACGTAGCCCCCGAAGAAAGGGGGTCAGTACGGAATATGTACTGAGCATGTAAAGCATGGAATACAGTAAACAAGATCTTACTGAAATAAGGAGTATAGAAAATCATAAGGCTTGCCTCTGAAACATAAATCATGCATGTCAGTATCATGTAGTACATATGCATATACACAACGTGTCCCGGCCCTCTCGTGAGGGACTCGGTAGATAAAATCATCATATCATGTATATATAACGTGCCCCGGCCCTCTAGTGAGGGACGCGGTAAGTAAAATCATCATATCATCATGTCATCATGTCATCATGCCATCATATATATATATATATATATATACCGTACCCGGCCCTCTAGTGAGGGACTCGGTGAATAGCGTGTCCCGGCCCTCTAATGAGGGACTCGGTAAAGGAGATCCTGTCTCTATCATGTATATCATACTCGGCCCATCCTGTGGGCTGGCGCCATCATCATATCATATAACATGCCCCGGCCCTCTAGTGAGGGACGCGGTGAATAACGTGCCCCGGCCCTCTAGTGAGGGACGCGGTGAATAATGCAGTGGAGTTGCACGAATACATGCCCTAGCCCGGGACGCAGTGAAAGAAGTAATAACAGCTCGCACGAGCAGAGTAGTGAGAAACCATATGCACACAAATCATCATTTCAGACTCGATAGATAAGTAGACAAATCAACGCTCGAGCACATGAATAATGGTCACACTTAGGACTCTTGAAGTATCATTACGAAATATGTCACATAACGTTACAGGGATCATAAACATGTATCAAGCCAATCCGAGCCCGCCTATGAAAGTTACGGGCGTTATTCATTATAGAATTCTCTACGAACATATCATGGCAATCCGAGACCATATATAAAAGTTACGGACATTTTCATCATAGGACCTTTTTTACGAACATATCGAAGCGATCCGAGCCCTTCTAGGAAAGTTAGGGACATTATTCAACATAACACCCTTTAGAAACAAAACTTTTTATGCAACCTTTGAAATCCATTCATGCGAAAGACATAAAGACCCTAGCTCGACTATATTAAGAATGCGAACATTAAGAGGTAAATAAGAATTGTAGACATGCTCAGATCGTAAGAATAGAGTTACCCCGAGGCTCGTATCATAGCCTACTTACAACTAAGACATGCCAAAAGAAGGAAAGGTTAGGCTTTACATACCTCGTCCGCTTCCTAAGCTAATCCAAACCTAAGTCTCGGGCTTCCCAAGATCTACAACAACATCATCATTAAGTACTAACATTAGCCATAAGCACTTAGGAACTCAATTCCAAACTAGCACTTTATTTACAGAAATTTGGGCAAAGATTTTCCCTGTAAATTCAACAACCCCGAGATTCAACTCGGCCAAATCATCAACAACAATACCAACAATCATATTAGCAACATCAACAATCAACTCATAACGCATTCTAACATTAGTAACCCTTTTCTACATAATTCGACAACATTCCAATTATATTCAATTCAACTACATACATTCAAGCCAACGTCAACGCTCACATGTTCAAGTACTCACCCGGGATCAATTCCAACAAGATTTAAGAACATTTCAAACAATCCGCGCAATAATCAAAACAATCCAACTAAACATCACTCCACCCGAAACCTCTCCAACCCGACAAGAACAACAACAACACATTCTCTTCCTTCCAAATTCATAAACTATACTAACAATCCACATGTTACAATATCATTCATGTAAATGCAAGAAACTATATTACCAATGCACTAACTTCTACATTAGCTCACCTACGGTTTCAACTCCAACTTGTACCATCCAATACCTTCATTTTATCACATCATCCATAACAACAACAACCAAAATACCAAGTAAAATTTGTTCATCTTACCCTACCAAAACAGCCCCTATACGGCCACACATCACATACATAAATTTCATGATTTTCATCCCTTTTTGCACACTATAACATGTACAAATCATTCATAACATATGAAAGAGAAGATTGAACCTTACCTTTTCCACTTAGTTCTTCAACTTGGCTAAGGTTAGTGCTTGAATTAATACTTGTTCTTTCTACTCCAACGACTACTCCACGTTGTTATGCACCTTCTAAGGAGTTGAAATGCTTGAGAAAAATATTTTTTTTGATCAATTTTTCCATGGTCTTGTTCGGTTATTGCCATGGCCGAATGGCTCTCTTGGTTTTTCTCCAAGTTTCTTGAATTTTCTAAGGTTGAAAAGATGAATGATTGTGTCTTGCTTTGTCATCCTTGGTCTATATATATATAAGGCCCCTACAAATATAAGGTGAACACATGTACCATTTCATGGCTTGAAGCAATTGGCCAACCATGTGTAGGACCCACATGACCCCACGGCCACTTGGCCATTTTTGGCTATTTCATGAAATATTTATTCCAACTTTTAGCCCTTAATTTTCCTCAATATTTTCATCCAATAAAATTATGAGCAACTTGTGTCTTAAGACAAAGTTAGAAAATAGCCTTGTCCTTAACTTTTCGCAATTAGCTCGGAACATCCCAATGTACAAAATACGGGATATAACAGTTCTGTCCTAGGGTTGTCTACAAGCAGTGTCTGGTAGAGTCTTGTTTATGGGTGTGTTGCGCGCCACACTTATAAACAGGAGGTTGCAGGACATTTAGGATGGTTACTTTCTTTCTATTCTAGATCATGCGATAAAGCCAAGTTGTAGGGTATGAGATTTCTAGTCCTAACCTTGATTGTTGTTATAGCGGTGAGATGGCTTCTATGGGAAAGAAGACTGATGGTCCAGAGGCTTCTAAAGTCAGCCATTCGTATGATATAGACCCCTCGGAGAATGTGCCCTCTATTGAGACAGATCCATCGGATGTTATGTCCTCCATAGAGATAGATCTATCTCAGATTCAGGAGGGACAAGTATTAGAAGATGCCCATTTGCATTCTGCAAAACGAGGGTCAAATGAGAACAGTAGTAAGTCTGGGAGAGTTAGTCTAATTAGTACCTTTGTAGAAGGTGTGGGTGCCACAGAACAACCTGTGGAAGAGCAACTAGAAGAAGAACTTCCCCAGATACCACTGGACCGATTTGTACCGGATCAGAGTTCTCGAATAAGGCCAAGGTAAGGGTTTCCGTTATTGAATTTTCGGGACATTAGTGCTTATATAAGGAGGTAAAGCTTATTGTACAATCATTTTGGAATGCTACAGGTCAGTTATGTAATATGAGTGCTAATTGTAGTAGTAAATATAGATTTGCTTATAAGGTGTCAAAGAAAAGGAAGGTAAGGGGAAAAATATGATTTACGGGTATATAAACCTCCATGAAGAGAGTTGATTGATGAAACGTTTAGAAAGCAAAGATAAAATTCTAGAGGGAGTACGCAGATACGAATTTTGAGACGAGTCTTATTGTTTTACATTCGTTTATAGTAATCAGCCCTGTGTGGTTGAGTTTTATATCATATGTGTTTCTATATGTGGCCTTCTAAGGCATGAGATATATCTTTTGGGCAATGTCAGGTTTGGGATTGTTACAATTATAGAGGAAACTCTGCCAAAATTTCCCGAGGATTTAAGAGGAATTGTGGAAATCTAAAAGTAGAATTATGACGAGAAGGAAGAAAGGGCATAGTAGCGAGTGATTAGAGATGAAGTTAGCAGTCAATTGCGGGGTAGAAGTAGTAAGGTGTGTTAAGCTAGAAGGACCGACAATTAGATCAAGCTAGAATAAGAAACATGCGAAGGAAAAACGATGTACTTCGGGTAGAAAGAGGTTTTAGGTACCAAATAAAGTTCAAGAGATGAATATCCCAGAAGAATTTCACAAGTTAGAAGAATTTGGTTAACCCTTATATGTTTTTGGAAGATTAAGTTATGAAATGGACTTGATATATATGGATAGGCTTACGTATGTGATACTAATCCAGATTATTAAGTTACATTCCCAATGATTATAGCAGGGAAACTTTTAAGTCACTATGAGCCATCCCTATTGACCTTAGCGATACCTCAAGGTAATAGATCAAAAGGAATATGTTTACTAAAGCTCCTTGCCTAGTAGTTAGTTGGTTGATCTTATGACTGCAGTTGCGTTCTGTGTTATAGTTCAAGTTATTTATCCTGGAACTTACCTGAATGGGTACACGATAGGAGTTTGTTATTATTGATATAGGAAAGTGAGAGATGCAGAAAGGAAGAGATTTAGACTATGATAATGAAAAATGAGATAAGGTTGATCAACGAAACAAAAGAACGATAAGTGACGAATTTCCAATATGTGTGATAAGATAAAAAGAAAAACATGTTGCAGACAGAGCAGGAAAGGTAGAAGTGAGGTAAATAAAAGTAATGTCCATTAGAGCAGTGACCCGATAAACAGAGTACGAGAGAGAATCAAACTCTGTGGATAACCCAGTACTAAGCGAGAATGTTAATAGATGTTATGAAATGATTGGAATTTTAAATCGTATTATAAGTAATGTGTGACTAATTAGATTATGACGAAGGATATGGGATTATTTATTGAGTAAATTATCCTATGCATAAAGAGTGACTTTATGCACAACATATCTCAAAAGGATTCCAAAAGGGACACATACTACCTGTTACTAAAATATTAAGATAGAAGGGGACAATGATCCTATGACAAAGGTGAACTTATGTTATAGTTTTACTAAAGAGAAGGCAATGGTATTCTGGAATATGCTTATGACTATTGTACTATGAACGAAATAATTTGAGAAAAAGGATGAGAAGCGAGACAAAAGAAGAAAAAAGGTCTGACCGTAAATGATCGGTGGACTGACTTTACATGTATGTCAAGACAAAGAACGAATAGAATCGTATCCTCGGTGAGTTATGTGGCAATGTTCCAAGGAAAGGTTATTGAGAAAAGGTAAGTCAAGAGATGGCAACCTTGTGGATGATGCAGTACAGGGAACATAGATTGGTTACGGGCTATATCGATGAAAATGACTAACACGTAAGACAATCTATGGGGCTTAATGAGGTCGTGGAAAAAAAAAAGCATTAGGATAAAGGCAAGTCCCTCATGGTTTAATGGTTGTAGCAATCAGACGACAATCAAAGAATTAACTTCGACATTCCGAGACAATGTGGCAAGCGGAGACGTAAGGATGAGATAATACAAGATATGGGCCGTTGAATGGGAGTGGGGCGGAAAGCCCAACATGGCAGTTGTAAAACGACAAGGTAGATTATGAGACGGAATTACAGGATGGGCATATGATAGAAAAGCGGTATTAACTGTGGTACAAAGAAAGTCGAGTTATGCATTATCAGAATTTTAACGAATTACGAAATGACGTTGAGGCAACAGTTTGACTCTATGGAGTGAAACCCTTGAACTCAGGTGGGGGCCATTCTCCCAAAGGGGAAACAACACGATAAAATATTAGAGCGTAAACCACGTGCTCTATTTACTGACAGAGTGGTAAGGAGGAGTACGATGGAGAGATTTATGTCAAATAAGATTGAATTTATCTAGACTCAACGGATGTGTTGCGACTTTAGATTTCTGTGCAAGCACAAGCGCTAAAAGGGAATGCAAGATGGTTAGCGGAAGGATGTCACGAAAGAAATTATAAAGATTTCTTGTACGCAAGGGTCAAACTCGTTGGGGACTAGTAGACTAGAAGAAGACAGGACCCTTTACGTATACTGGAACTCCAGTAAATCGCCTCAGAGAAGGGAAAGTTGCTTCAGACCAACGGTAAGCTATCCAGAACATGAAATTGCAAAGGATAGGAAAACGAGAAGCGTGAACAACGAACTATAGCCCTAAAGGGGGAAGACGGGACAATAAGGTATTAGGTCAACAACGTGCCTCATTAATGAGGAAAAGATGGGAGTATTTTGATAAGGAGGAAATAAAAAAGAAATAAAAAAAGAAAAGAAGAACAGGTCCACAGAAATGTACTAGCATAACGGGTATGGTCAGACACCATAACGAGAACATGACTTAATTAATAAAGATAGTGACGGAAGATATAATCCAAGGAAAACCATGAATGTTAAAAGGGGAATATTGGAACGACCATAAGGAGTTGAAAAGGAATCCGAGTATGATGACACTTGAAGTCAGAAATGGACCATGGTGTATTCGTGTTGAATTAGTTATATTGTTATGAAATTACTACCGCAAGGGTTAATCAAGGTGATGATCATGACAAAGGATTTATAACAATAGTGCAAGAAAAGTCTAAGATATAGGAAATTCTAGAGTTATTATGAGGCTCATCGCTTTTTTTTTTTTTTTTTTTTTTTTTTAAGACGAATAATGAGTCATAATGATGTTCAAAGGGTGTGAGAGTATAAAGAGTTAAGTTGATATAAACCCTCATCCACACTACTTGAGGGAGGGATTAGATGGAGGTTACCTTGAGAGTCGGACTCGTTCAACCGGTTACGACGAAAGGTTCTACATGATTCTGGTATTAAAGAGACTTCCACCTTTCCATATACATCGAATGATACTAATCTGATGAATTATGCTGGATGACGATCAAGAAGAAGACTTGACCCAAGATAGAACTTCTAACACCTAAGGCGAGTTTTAAACAAGCACCTATGTTTGCCCTTGTATGAAGTTCTACATCTGATATGTTGCATGATATATGCTTAAACATTCGAGGACGAATGTTCCTAAGGGAGGAAGGATGTAACATCCCGTATTTTTTTTTTTTTTACGTTAGCAAGTGTCGTAAATAAACCGAGATGAACTCAGATGATTGAGGACATTTGTAAGATAGTGATGGTTTAAAACAAGTGTTATGTAAGATCCCGTAAGTTTGAACCCTCGGAACCGATATGATATGTATTTTCTTATTAAGTTAGATTGATAAGGATTTTATAATATGATTTTATATAGTTGTTATAATTACTACTTTTTGGATAAGCTTTAAATTGTATCTATGACATGAAATAGTTTTTAAATGATATTTTATTTAATATAGGAATAGAAATCACTTTCTCATAAGAAAAGTTATCTTTTCCCGTTTTGACGATTTTTAGTAATAAAATTTTACTCTTGATACTGAATTGGAAAAATTAGAATTTGGTAAAATTATATAGGTATTGATAAGTAGTCAGATACAATTTTATAAATTTTGCGTAGAAAGTAATATTTTATATTGTTCCACCGCCTATAATTATTAGGTGCATATGACTATACGTATATATTTTTGTACTTTTATGTGACTAAACTTACTAGTATTTCAGTGGGTTTTGGCCTAACTTCTTCTTTTAAAAAGGTTCAATTTTATCCTAAAAGCTATATACTCCCACCGCCTATAGCCTTTAGTGAGGCACATGAAATTTATTAGATGGTCTTATCATTTTTTTTTGGGGGGGGAAAAGTACGGAAAATATTCTACTTCATCCGTTGGCAGCAACCATTCCCACAGGGATAATTCATATTTGAAGATCAAAAATGTTCAGCAACTTGCTACCTTGGGAAAAATCATTTAGAAGAGTAAAAAAAAATGTTCAGCTACGTGTTACTTTTGATTATTCTTTTGTGAAAGCTCTCGGCAGCAAAAATTTAAGAAATCAAGAGTAGAAAATTTATGTTTTCTTCCATTTATAGAGGATTGGCGTACTAGTCAAGACGAGGTCGTTGTTGGTTTTTATTGACGACACGAGGTATGTATATGATCCTTGTCTATGTTATTAAGTTGATTACCAAGAGTTTTGACGGATTAGAATGGTGGAAATGACGTTATAACTACGATATGTTTATTGAGTTGATATTGTCATTGTGGGCTGTTTTGAGAGAGATCTAAAGGTGGATTTGATTCTAGTTTGATATGACATTGTTGGTATTGTTGTTGTTGGCATTGTGATTGATGTTTTGGCTGAATTGGAATCTCGGGGATTGTTAACTTTTTTGCTTTTTGGGACTTGGTATAATTAGAAATAAATGAAAGAAAAGTCATATGATGCAATATAAAATAAAAACACGTTTTTTACTTGGTTAATAATATAAAAAAGAGGGTCAAAAGGCAACTTTAGAAAATAATAGTAAAAACGTGCAGGAGCTGGGGATTGAACCCGTGACCTTGAGAATGTAAACATAACCTCTACCCAGTGCTCCACTCAGCCTATTTTGACCATGTGTTCTTTTAGTTAATATTAGGTATATTTTCAGAATTATACACATAATATATCGAGTTTAGTCGAGTGATCACCATGTGTTCACATGATCCAAAATTTATGCATAAATTCGCCCTGTACCTAACTATTTTTATATCCCACATAGACATATGTCATAGTACTTAATATTTATTCTCTTCTCATATATAGACATATATACTTCAAATTTAATTCTCCGACACATTTATTTCCTCCGTGCACTTTTACTTGTTCACTTTTGACTTTTCGTGTTCTAGCTGAATATTTATTCTCTTCTCATGTATAGACATATGCAGTTCAATTTTAATTCTCCTACACAAATTTATTTCCTCCGTGCACTTTAATTTGTTCACTTTTGACTTTTCACATTCTTTAAGAATTAATAAATCCCACATGGATATATGCCATAGTACTGGATATTTATTCTCTTCTCATGTATACATGTGTGTACTTCAAATTTAATTCCCCGACACATATTTATTTCCTCCGTGCACTTTTACTTGTTCACTTTTCTTTTCACATTTTTACTGAATATTTATTTTCTTCCCATGTATACATGTATGCACTTTAATTTTAATTATCCGATACATATTTATTTTCTCCGTGCACTTTTACTTGTTCACTTTTGACTTTTCACGTTATTTAAGAATTAATAAATGAAGTACTCCTTCCGTCCCATATTTCTTGGCCACATTACTTGACTTTTCACGTTCTTTAAGAATTAATAAATGAAGTACTCTCTTCGTCCTATATTATTTGGCCACATTACTATACTTGACTTTTCACGTACTTTAATAATTAATAAAAATGAAGTACTCCCTTCGTCCATATTACTTGGCCACATTACTAAAAATATATGTCTATTTTTCTATTCTATATTTTTCTTCTTTTCTATTTCTAATATATCTAAGTGTGAAGAGAGGACTAACACAACAATAGAAATTTGTACCACAAGCTATATAAATTGTACATTTTAACCAACTACTTTTTTATCCCACGTGGTCATATGTCATAGTACTGAATATTTATCTCTTCTCATGTATACACGTATGCACTTCAAATTTAATTCTCCGACACATTTATTTCCTCCGTGCACTTATACTTGTTGACTTTTGACTTTTCAAGTTCTTTAAGAATTACTATATGAAGTACTCCCTCCATTCCATATTACTTGGCCACATTACTAAACTATTTTTGTTACTGAATATTTATTCTCTGCTCATGTACAAGTATGCATTTCAATTTTAATTGTCCGACATATATTTATTTCGTCCGTGCACTTTTACTTGCTCATAAATGAAGTACTCAATATTACTAAAAATATATGTCCAAATTACTTGTTCATTTACAGAACAAAAATAAAATTAATTAAATGTTTTACATCTTATCCTCTCCGTCCCATATTACTTGGCCACATTACTAAAAATATATGTCTAAATTAGTTGTTCATTTACAAAACTAAGATAAAATTAATTAAATATTTCTCATCTTACCCTTAGTAATAAATGTTCTTGAAAATAGTCAATTTTAATTAGAATTTATTTATTGGAGAGAGATAGGGGTAAGATAGTAAAATATATCTTTTACTTCTGATTTTTTAGCGGGCGTGCAAAAGGGAAAGTGACAAGTAATATGGGACAGAGATATATTTTACCATAATATTCATATTTATTGGTGTAAGTCTCAATAGCCTTCGAAAATAATTTGAAAATGAGTAATTAAAGGGTAAAATTAATAATAAGAACACACAAATATTTACTCATTAATTCTATGGAAATTAATGGCCAGTCCCTTCTGCATGATTCTCCTCACTCTTCTTGCGTTACCTAGCTTGATAGTCGCCATGGTAAATAAAGGAATACAAGAAAAAGGATGACACGTATACAAACATATATGCCTATAATATATGCATAGTCGTTATCTTTATACACAATCAACATAATTGAAGTTTCATACTAATTAATAATTACCATATTAGTTTCTTTCTCTTGATATGTTAACGTGGACAAGTAAAAATAAACAGAGGGAGTGACTTTTATCTCCGTTTTTCTTCTTTGTCAATACTTTAAACGTGAAGAGATGACGAACAATAGCAATGCAAATTTGTACCAAAAGTTATTATAATTCTCCTACACATAACTTGTTCACTTTTGACTTTTCACGTTCCTTTTTATCTCCGTTTTTCTTCTTTGTCAATACTTTAAACGTGAAGAGATGACGAACAATAGCAATGCAAATTTGTACCAAAAGTTATTATAATTCTCCTACACATAACTAGTTCACTTTTGACTTTTCACGTTCTTTGAGAATTAATAAATAAAGTATACTATATTGTATCATAATATCCATATTTATTGGTGTATAGTCTCAATAGCCTCAGAAAATGATTTGAAAATGAATAATTAATGTGAAGGGTAAAATAAAAAGAAGAATTTTTTTTCTTGATATGTTAACGTCGACAAGTAAAAGTGAAGGGAGGGAGTGACTTTTATCCCCGTTTTCCTTTATTGTCAATACTTTACTTATTTAATCTCCTTTCGTCTCGTTATTGTTTTCTTTATATTTTTATTTCGAATTAAAATTTGGTGATTAATGATATAACATATATCTTTCTAATTTTGATTTCTTTGTAACAATTTGTTTTATCTATTCTTGTTAACATAAAAAATTATAATATATTTTTTAATTAATTTAATAAAAATATTTTATTAGTTTTGCTTTTAAAAAATTCAATATATACAACAATGGTTCTTATGTTTGGATCGAACAGCTTACTTAATTGAAATGGATATCAACTTGTCGCATATACATATAAAATATTAAAGAATTTAAAAGAAAAAATTTAGAATCAAAATATTAATTTTCCCTCATATTCTTACTAATTTTCTTTTACATCGATGAACAACTTTTATTGTCATGATAATGAGAAAAAAGTCCGACTCTTTCCATCTCAAAGACTTAATGCCATCAACCCCATTTTTTAATTATAACTAAAGTGATGGTACATAAAATACATTTTGTATATGTTGCTATATATAATAACAATTATAAGATTTTTAAAAGTTATTTTCAAAATACAAACCTTAAAGACTGGCTAATTAAAATGAATAGACATGTATTGCTAGTACCCTTAACAAGTCCGACTGTCTAAGCCTCGGGCCGTCAATATTTCATGCTCCTTTTTAGTTGCACATTCACAATGATGAGTCATACTTCCTCTATTTAAATTTACGTGGCACCTTTCGGATTTTAAGATTCAAACAAGTCTTTGTTTGATTGTAAATTTTTCATATAATTTTTTTAAATATTTTAAATTGTCAATCATTGTGACTTGTAATACTTTTACGTATTTTCCAAATATTTATTTTTTATTTCAAAACACTTGAAGATTCCATGCCCGAATTCACGATCAAAATTAAATTATTCGACTCTCGAAATCCGAACTGTGCCATATAATTTGAGACGGAGGGAGTAACTCATAAGCATGTATTTAAATGTGTGTATCTCTCTTTATTTCTATTAGGCCAAATTAGGGGTGTCAAATGGACTGGTTGGGCTGAAATTGGCCCAATCAAAATGGGCTGAGGTAATAAATAGGTTGAGATAACATTGGCCCAAGAGTTACTTGGGCTGAAAAGGGCTAAAAATAGGCTGGGTCATGACCCGCCCAACTTGATCCAGTTTTTTTGAAGGGTCTATTTTCTAGAAAAATATTTTTGCGGATTTTTCGTGAAAAATATTTTGGAGGAAAACATTTTCTGTGGTAAATATTTTCGAGAAAAACATTTTTCGTGAAAAATATTTCCCTTCATATTAATCATACCACAAACTTCTAAGATACATGATACAAGAAAAGTGTATACTTAAAAAAAAAAAAGAAGTAAATCTCAAGCAATAAACCCAAATTTAAGTAAATCTTATAAACGAGCTAGAGCTGGGTTAGTATTGGGCTAAGTTGGAGATCACTTTAAAATGGGCTATATTGGGTTAGGCTAAAATCAACCCAATATGAAATTATCTTGTACCGACCCATAAAATTTTGGCGGGCCATCACCTTTTGGGCCAAATTTGACATCTCTAGGCCAAATACTTCGACCGCCACCCTAAACCTGGTGCAGTTTTTTTATTTAGACATTTTATTTTGGGTTTTGATCTGTTGAACACTCTTATGTTTATCAAAATTTGCCTATTGAATTCTTCACTGACAGTTCGATCTACACTGAAAGTTCAAACAAAAAGTGAAGACTCAACAACAGAGAAGCGTAATTTCTCCAAGTATACAAGCTAGTGACCCAAGAACAAGTTCAAGAGTTTGAATGTAACTTCGGGTCTGTTCGGACATGATTTGAAATTAATGATTTGAAATTAGGTTGGTTTGAAGTCGATATTTTGTTTGAACATGCAATTTGGAATTCTCATAAATATGAAAATCCCATAATTTGTGAAAACTATCACAAACTTCCCAACTCTTGTAAAATCTTACCATATGAACAAATCATAGTTTATAAACGTTGTATCGGAATATCCTAAGACACCGCATTAATAAATCGCATATCTCCATGTTTCTTTTATAAATAAATGTTTGCAATTACATATTATTACAAACTTTCAAATACATATAATTTTTACAATGATCCACTGGTACAAAAAATCAACAATAGTAGTAATAGCTGTTCTTTAACATAATCCTTCCACATGATGGTATGGACAATTTCTTCACATCGAGCATGGGTCTTTATTGCAAATTTTAAAGTGATGGGTCTTTTTTTACAAAATATAATTTTATGTCTCAAGTTTTACATTTAAAATTTGAAGTCACAACTTGGAATTTGAAATCCTACTTTTGGAGAATTTAGAATTGGAACTCATGATTTGAAATTAAAATTGAAGTTTTGTGCAGATTTCATAAATAAACGTTCATTTCAAATCAAAACTTAGAAATTGAGACCCCAAATCTTATGGCCAAACGCCTACTAATAGTCTAATATGGTTCAATAAGTGTCCCATTTTATGCACTTTAAAGTATTTTCCCCATCTAGAAATTTCATTCAGACAACCATCAGTTGTAAACCACTTGACTCTGCACGCTAGATGATAGTACAACACTAAAACTTTTTGGAACTTTGTAATAGTAAATGGTGCAAAGACCGATATAGATAGAATTAAGAAACAAGATGTAAGACATGAATTAATTGCTCAAACCCCTGTTTTTGGCAATAGAATTTGTTTATAAGAACTTCAAATTGATGCATTAACTTTTACATATATACATAACACAATCAGTAACTTATTGAAGAACTCAATTTGCTGAGCATCATTCAAGAATAAAGAACAAAACAATAGCAATGAAGAAAAAGAAATGCAAAAGTAATAAGTATATTATTCTTTTTAATCTTAGAGGCCAGCCATGAATGGAATACTGGTGGATGGCAACCATGATTGACCAGCTATAAAATTCTCCACATTAAATTTTGATGCTTCACTTGATCTTGTAATCACACGATAACCACGCCACTTTACTCTTCTATTAGTAGATGATCCTGGGCCAGTATTTTTATATTCCCCATAGTACAAAGTATTTAGAGCAAAATTGCCATCCCACTCTAGCCAACCAGCCGGATCCACCAACGAGTCCATATAATTTTGAATAAATACAGTTCGTGAATATTGTTTCCATGGTCTTCCCAAATATGTCTTGAATGAACCTAACACTGGCTTAAGGTCTGATGCAGCCATTACTCGCGAATTGTGGATTGAAATTCCGGTATTTTGGTTGGGATCCATTCGACCTTGTGCTGTTATAGTAATTTTTTGCTTATTCATAGGTCTCCTAGCATATATCATGCAATTCTGGAGAACCACCGCGGCGTTACCAAAAATAAAGTCTACTGTGCCGTAGATGTAACATTCTTTGTAGAATTGTCGTTGTGAATGGACGTAAAGAGTGTCTTGATACCCTTCAAATCCACAGCGGTAGAAAACTGAAAGGTCGGATCCAGAGCGTAGTGCTACTGCTTGGTGATTTTGTGGACCTGCAGTGTTACGGAATGTAATGCCTCGAGCAATAAATCCTTCCCCAGTTACAACTGCAAGTAATAAAAGAAAGGTAAGTTTGACAGGGATTTAGTTGATATACAATAGTGTAACTGCAACAATTTTAGCAGGTTACTTGCTTTATTTTTTGTAAATTAATCTAACTTATCATGGAACATATAACTATTTTAAGTGATTTAATGGTATAGAAGTTATTTTACAGTAAGTTAATATGTTGCAAAAGAAGGTAATGAAGCAATTTCTGCAAAATAGTTGCAGACTACATGTAAGTTAATGTTAGAAATGTACGATCCTTCGGTTGTTGATTGTATTGTTATGATGGAATATGAATGACCTAGTCAATATATGGAAAGTTGTAAAAATCCTATCAAAACGAGCATGACTATATGAAATTGAAAAAGCACAATTTGCCATAGTAATATGCTCTGTAGTAACCACTTTGAAGACAATATATGTCGCGTTTTATTAAGGGAGATAATTTCTCATTCTGATCTTTTTTCTTTGTGGCTTTAATTGAAAAAATTGATCTAAAATAAAGGTAACATCTTATCAAATAGTTTGCTTAAAGGATGTGACAAAACCTTAAACAATCGATTGCAAGTATCAAAGGGAGTAGTGATGCTCATTCGAACCAAAAAAGTAGTGATGTTCAAATTAAAACATAGCAGTAGCTTACCAACAGTAGCAGAGCTGAATGTGGTGAAACCTCCTCCTACACTTTGGCTACCGGTAATAATTGTGTACCTTAACCCATCACCAACTAGCATAATATTCTTCATTTGGTTTCCAATCTCCAAATTTTCTCTATAAACTCCACGTTTCACATGAATTACAAACCTTCCATTTCCTCTCCTTTTAGCAGCAGCATCAAGTGCAGCCTTAATTGTCCTAAAATTTCCTGAACCATCTTGAGCTACCACAAGATTTGGCCTTATATCCGAAGATGATTGCAACAATTTTCGATCACCACGAGAAACCCAAATTGGAACACCATCTTTGTAAGTTTGCTTTGGTGTGGAGCCATTATTATTGAGTGCCAAAGTGTTACGAATTAATTCTGGCGCGTTGTAATTATTTGACAAGAGAGGTAATATGTGGTCCGATGCACCTAGCTCAATAAATCCAGCTCGACAAGTTTCAAGATTTGTCAAGGCCGTACTGAGCCAAGTTTGTGCATCAAAATCAGTACATTTGATGTTGGGGTCGAGGGTTTGGTTGAGCTGGAGAATCGTGCTCTCATAGAGCTTCAGGCAATCATTCCAAGCGACCTTCTCTCGTTCGTTCCTACACTTTGTACCAAGTCCTTTGGTGTATTTTTTGGCTTTAAGGGCTCTGTCCATGGCTATTTGCATGGCCATCTTTTTGAAATCGGACTTGTTTTTGTGTGCAAAATGGTGAGGACCATGACTCATAAAATACTTGCATTGCTCCGGGTAGGGAGTTCTGTTACACCAAGAATTGATTTCATTCGAAGAGGGTTTGAACGATAAGGCAGGTAAAATGAATATAGAGAAAGAAAGAAATAGCATGAAGAAACCAAGATTTATTGCCATTTCTTTCTTTGTTTACGTCAGTTTTTTTTTTTTCTTTCTTTTTTTTTTAATGCTTTGGAATTTGGATGGTTATAACAATGAGGGGGGTTAGCTTATATAGTTGCATAAAGTACGGTGCGAAATTGTTTGGATATGTTTTTGAACACGCAATGGAGAAGGACAAAGTTGACGATAAACAATAGCAAAGTCAAAGGCAAGTTATTAAAAGTATAAAGATTTCCTTGACCAATGCCTGAAGAAATGTTCCAAACAGAATTTGATTTTGTCCAAATGCTGTACAGAACCTCTATTATAATTTGGAAAGGAACCTTCTTCCACAATTAACGAGTTACAAGTTAGTAACATTTAGTTATAGGATGTCCATGTAATACCAAATATGAAACTAACACGAAGCGCCTCTTACTATACTAGGAGAATGAATTATCTGGTTGTTAGCAGAAGGAGCCCAGTGTGAAGAGGAGGGGGGGGGGGGGGGGGGGCGGATCTATGTGTATATATGGGAGAAACATAGAAAAAATATACTCGCAAACTTTGGTGAGAAATATAGAAAAAATAGGCTAAATAGATTAATTGGCACCCGAATTGGTGCTTGGTGCCACTGGCAATGCGTGGAATTGTTCACCTTTGTGGCAGGAGTTCAAATCCTGCTAGCACACTTTTTTTTATATAAGCTTTAGTTTGCTGCATTTTAGCATTTAGGAGTCGTTTCTTCTTTCTTTTTCTTTAATTGCTTAGTTCTTACTAACTTTTTCTCTGGTCTTATTAATTCATTTTTGAATATTTTTTTTCATTTTCTTTAAACATTAAACATAAAATATAGAGGTTTCCTTCCTCACTGATGCGCTTTCCCAACTCCTTCGATGATTTATTAGTAGATGATAGAAAAATTATTATTTTTCTCCAGGAGCACAACTCTGGTAAATCTATATGCAGAGACCTACAAAATAGAAATTCTTGAATAAATTACTATTTTATCAAAGATGAAAGTTCATCTTTGCTAGATAATCTTTTGGTAGAAGGATAATTGTATAGTATAATTTTGAATGAGTCAATTTTCATGAAAAATGATGAGTTGAAAAACGTCTCTAAACATGCTTTTGTTTCAAAGTTCAGAGTGCTTATTAGTATAAGTTTTTGCTAACGAGCCATTTTTCTCGTACAAAATACATACTCCAATTGAAAAATATATTATGCTTTTTTCCAAGTTATCATAATTAGTACGTAATTTTTTTGCTCGATCAATTTATTTATATAAATGAAAAGACGAATAACCCGAACCGAAATGTAAATAAATCAAACCAACTAAATGTATACTCTATTTGAACCATGTAAATTGTAATATGTTTACATTCAAATATGTGGCACCCGAAATCTCCAAATCTTGAATCCGCCTCTGGTAAAGAGTCCTATTTGGTGAGCCAACGACTAGGCAAAGGTCTTTTTGGATGGTAATAGTGCACGTGAACCAAGAGGACATGTACCTTTGATTTCGAATGGTGGTCAAAAAGATAATAAAACTGTTAATCATTATCTCAAAGCTATTTAATGTTTGGTCACTTTTTATGCGGAAATAAATTTCGACAAACATATTACCTTTTTCTAAACAACAGGAAAATTCTAGTACAACATATTGGAGTTCGAAACTTAATTATTTTACATGTGAAATTCCAACACACTATGCTAGGTTCGAGAGATTTTTAGAGTTTGAAACGTGCACTTTAAATTTCAATAAAAGTTCATGGAGCTTGAACTGCCTCATTCTCGAACTCTAGGACAGTGCCATGGAATTTTCCTGGAGTTCTAGTTGCACCAGTTCAAAAATTTTCTAAAGTTCCGGTAGCACCATTTTGAACTCGAGGAAAATTTCGTAGAGTTCTATTTGCATCATTTTAGATTTTTTTTTTTTTTTTTTAAGTTTCATTTGCACCATTTTGAACTCAAAGAAAATTTTATGGGTGGTACCTACAAATACAGTTTCTAATGTACAAAAATAAATTATACAGCAATAGAGTAATTTGATTTCACGTGTGGTACTTGAGAAAATAATGGGTAATTTTATGGGTGGTACATATCCAAAAGTGAACTAATAAAGATTCAAACTCTATATAAAATATTCTTGGAGTTTGAACTGCATACTTTAAGTTCTAGTAGCTTTGAACTCCAGCACATTGTACATTTGTACCTCAGTTTCACTTATGAAAGATATTTTTATCCAAATTTTATTTCGACCTTATGGTTATTTCTCAATTACATTTTAAATGGCGATTAGATATAAACAAGCAGTGAAAAATGGCTTTCCGGGCTACTTTTCAGACTTTGCGAGATGAAAATTGAGAAGCCCATTGGATTATGCCCAGTTCAGGTATGGTATCGGACTGTTTGGTGAATTGACAATTTCAAACTTGTCTTGATCGACTACGTTTTAGCTTCGTTGATTTGATGTTAAGGAAGCTTCAGTTTGCTAAAAGCACTCCTATCAGTCTACCACAGGACAAAGGCTGACATTTTTGTTTTACAAGTCACAAATACATATGTTTCCAAATTCCATCATTTACTTATTTTTCGTGGTAGGAAATTACTAAACATGCTATTGGTTGTTTTTTTTTTTTTTTTTTTTTTTTTTTTTTTTTTTGGTAATTAAAGGACTTTTCATTAACCACCAAAGTGAAATAATTACAAAGCAAGCAGATTAACACAATGTGCTTATTCTCGTGTCAACCTCACAACCTAAGAACACAGATTACTCACAACCTCTCCTAAGAACACAGATTACTCACTAACTCAGGAACACACCATGATGAACACCAATGAATCCTAGAATTTAGATTGACTAAGTAGCACCCTCAAATAACCAGCAGCTCTGTAATTAATTAAGCATGCAACTTGTCTTGCTAAAGCATGCACATGAGACTCTTTTTTCTCAAACACCCTACTGGTTCTCTCCAACCACACTGTATGAATGAACTCTGCATATATGAGTTTGTACAACTGTGTCGTGTAGCTTCTCTCCTTGGTTGTACTGATGAGCCAAAGATGCATGTCATTCCATGTCTGATACACAACTGGTATTTGTAGCCATTGACATAATCTATTCCAGATATGCCAAGTGAAGTTACATTCTGCAAAAAGATGGTCCCTAGTCTGATGCACCAGCTTGCATAAACTACAAGTAGGATTAACATATATGCCCCAGCTGATCAACCTGTCTGCAGTAAGCATTCTCCCTTGTAACTGTAACCACTTAGACAATATAACTTTTGGCCTTGCTTAGTTCTGATACATTAAACCTTTCCATGCTACTTTAGGGAGATCACCAAGCAGTTGTAAGTATACACCTTTATGATACTTTTCTTGTTTTGAATATCAGCATTGACAAGAAGGAGATGTGATTTTGCACCAAATACCTTTCTAACCATCCAACAAGCCTGCTGGGGGGTCTGCATAAGCATTATCTCATGTTTCTTAATGTAATAACTATGAATCCATTTGAACCAAAGTGCATCCTTCTTAGTAGCCAATTCCCAGCATGATTTGATAATTGTAGCTTTATTCCAGACCCTCATGTTTATTAAGTTTAGATCACCTGTAGCTTTTGGTGCGCACAACTTAGCCCAGGAAACCAAAGACCTATTAGTAATCACATTAGTTGCTGACCACACATAGCTCCTACAATAAGCTTATATAGTCTTCATAACTTTGGAAGGGATAATAAACATCTGAGCCCAGTAAGATTGAATCCCAAATATTATTGTCTGCACTAGTTGAATCTTGCCTGCATAAGAGAGTTTCTTAGCAGTCCACGAGGATATTTTTGCCACTACTTTGTCTATTAGAGGCTGCTATTGTAGAATAGTCAGTTTCTTTGTGGCCAGGGGGATCCCTAAATATTTGAAAGGTAATTCCCCTTGGCTATACCTCAGCACCTGTTGAATATGTTGTTGAACCTCAGGACTCACCCCTCCATAATAGATAGCACTTTTTGACAAGTTTGCCTTCAAACCTGAAGTTTCTGAGAAGACACTGAATTTTTGGTGTAGCAAAGATACTGATGTTACATCACCTCTGTCAAATAGTAACAAATCATCAGCAAATGAAAGATGTGTGATATCCAGCCTGGAACACATTGGGTGATACTTAAAATTCTTATCATGCTTCAGTGTTTTCAAAATCCTACTCAAGTACTCCATTATTATGGCAAATAGAAAAGGGGAGATTGGGTCTCCTTGTCTAAGGCCCCTAGCAGCATCAAAAGGCCTTGTGAATTCCCTATTAACTATGATTGAGTAGTTAACTGTTGATACACATTCCATAATCCACCCTATGAACCTGGTAGGAAAACCCAAACCTTCCAGCACCTGTTTGAGATAAATCTAGTCTACAGTATCATATGCCTTTTGAATATCAACTTTGATAACACATCTTGGTGAAATATTCTTCCTAGATTATGCCTTGACTAGCTCATGTGCCAATAGGACATTATCGGCAAATTTCCTTCCAGGTTGTGTATCAGATATTAGCATAGGCATTATTTTCTATAGTCTGGATGACATCACCTTAGCTATCAGTTTGTATAAAACTGAACAACATGCTATTGGCCTATACTCTTTGATGTTTGCTGGGTTTGGAACCTTAGGAAGTAGAGTTACTACTGTACAATTAACTGATCTTAGCAATTTCCCTGATTCAAAAAAATCTCTTACAGTTTTACATACATCCTTCCCTACCACTTCCCAAGATTTCTTGGAGAAAAGGGCATTATAACCATCCACCCTTGGTGCCTTGTCATACCTAATACCACATAAACCCTTGTACATCTCATGATCAGTTACTGGCCTACATAACTCAACTTGTTCATCATGCATCAAAACAGGACCCATCTTCATTATCTGTTGATTTACTGCAGGCAGTGTAGAACATGCAGTACCTATAAGTGACTTGTCCAAAACAATGATATCATCTTGTATGGACCTTTATCTTCCAGTATCCTCCCATCAAGTGATGTAAGCTTTGAAATATATGTTGCCTCTCTTTCATTACTGCAGAGAAGTACTTGGTATTGACATTACCTAATCTCAACCATGTGGCCCTTGATTTATGTTGTAAGATGCTTTCCTCCACTAGTGACCATTTTTCCAATCTTGATACAACTAAACTTTCCAATCTTGATACAACTAAACTTTCCTCATCCACCAGTTGATCAGAATATTGCGAGCTAAGCTTATTTTGAATATCCAACAATTCAGTCCTGGCTTGGACTATTCTTTCAGCAGTCCCTTTAAATTCAGCTTTGTTCAATTGTTTCAACTTGTATCCCAGAGCCTTCAACTTGCCCCAAATATTCTTCATAGCATCACCTTATGTCCTGTCTCCCCATACTTCCTTTACTAATGGAAAGAAGTGCTCATGCTCACTCCAAACATTGAAAAACTTGAATGGGATTTTACTACAAGATTCAGCCTCCTTTAGTTGTATGAGAATAGGTGCATGATCTGAAATAAGAGGCAGACCATACTCTGCACCTAGTTGACCATATTTCAAAGATCCATTCAACATTTCGAAAAGCCCTGTCTATCCTGCTATACACCCTAGCAACACCTTTTTGCTTATTAGACCAAGTGTAATAGTCACCACTCCATATCAATTCACTTAAGTTCAAAGCCTGTACACAATCTGAAAAGTCTTGAGTCTCATGAGGAGTAACTGGAATACCATGAAGCCTGTGTTGCATAGTTAGCATAGCATTAAAATTACCCCAGATGATCCATGGAGTTCTATCAACAAGTAACTGTAATTGAGACCAAAAATCTTTTCGAAGTTCCACTATATTATAACCATACACCATAGTCATGTGACATTCCAGATTTTTTGTTTGCCCTTCATTGCACAGTGGATGTACTGAGCCCTTTTATGCAATGCTATGATCTCATACACATTTGAGTCCCATAATACCCATACCCGTCTATTTGCAGCATGCTCATAGTTAGAAATAGTGTTCCATCCAGGAGCAATCCTGTCACGACCCAACTGGAGGGCCATGACGGGCACCTGGAGCTAACCTACCGAGCACCTAAAGACATATATGCATTTCATCATCATACCTGAGTGGGCCATAATGCTAACTATTAAATGCCATAATCTGTAAGGGACACAATCCCAAAAAGGTATATACATATATACGTCATTAAGCTGGTCTCAAGTACTCGAGCCAACAAGGCTACCAAAACAATGATACAACACAAGAGGGACCGAGAAGGTTACAGAACATCTAGCTGTACATATCTGTGTACGAGCCTCTACTGGAATGCATAACATAACAAGGGCGGGACAGGACCTCGCCATACCCATCTGTACACAAAAGAGCCATACCAACTGGACTGCAACTCCGGAACAAGTGGAGTGCTCCTGTACCAACGCTGAGATGGCAGCCTATGAGTCTAAATCGTCTCCATGTTTACCTGCGGACATGAATGCAGCGTCAACAAGTAAAAGGACGTCAGTACGAATAATGTACTGAGTATGTAAGGCATAAGTAACAATATAATGAAAGTATGAAGATAACATAAGATAAAAGAGATCAACCTGTACCTCTGAATGCCTTTTAAGGCAGATGTCATGCATGCTTAGCTTTTAAAAAAAATAATATTTTTATACATACATAGATATATAGTATCCTGCCCGACCATTTAGGCTCGGTGTTATCATCATATCATCATCATCCCGTGTACGGGGCATCCCGCGTCCTGGGTAACATCATAACCTGCCCACTGCAGTGGTGTGCACATCTACGTGCCTGTCCGGCCGACAGTAGTGCGGCGCAAAGGTGAGAAAATACATACATATATATAAAGCGTGCATGAGATCCCAAATAAAAGCTATAACTCTATCGAAGTGACGTAAGGTCGGTAAACCTCCGATTATCATTATGAAACTATCGTCATGAACATATCTCACCCTGAAAGAACAAAATCATAAGATGAGATCAACATCAATGAATAAAATCAATAATCATATGAGAAAGATCAATAATCATAAGACAATTATCAACAATCTCGTAAGAACTTCGAAAATCATAAGCTTCTAGCATTTTTAGGAATAGAGACATTATGGATATCATGTGTAAATTCACAACAATGGGATCATGCCTTAAGAAAGAAAGGGACAGCCTTAACAAACCTTTTCGTCTCCTTAATTTACTTAACGCCTATCCTCCCGCGCTTGTAAATCTACATTAAAGATGATTCGCACTAAGGGTAAGTCATTGAAACGTTTATAAGGTCAAACTAGATTAATTGGTAAGCTAGTGAAAATCGGACAGCATTTCCTTTGTATTTTCTACTTCCTCCAATCTTCAAAACAACTCTCAAAACCATAATAAAACATCGACAATTCCATAATTACAAGATTACATTCACATTATACT
>NC_081345.1:17112210-17128990 GCF_029784015.1 Lycium ferocissimum
ATTTAAATTTTAAATCCTTTCCTTTTTTCCCTTAATGGTTAATTCTCATTCTTACGAATTCCTCAATTGACTTAGAACATCTTGGAAAAATTAAATTTTTATCAAGATTTGTGAGCTTGATTTAGCTCAGCCATAACCGTGAGCTCTCTCTCTCTATCTCTATGATTCAATGTTGTGGAAAAGATGAAATGTGAATGAAACCTTAACCTTAGTCATCAAACTTACTATATATATGGTGTCCATGGGCTGGACACGTGCCCCACTCAAGGCATGGGCCAATCAGATTTGGCCATGCCATGGTGGGGTCCACACGGCCCACTAATTGCTTAATTAATGAATATTTAGTCTTAATCCCCACTTAATAATCTAATCATGGTTAATTAATCCCTAATCTCCACTAATATTTCTATACCAATTAAAATTTATAAGCAATTTGTGCATTAATAAAAATCGGAGATTAAAAGTCTCTATCTCATATCCCAAAATAATCCTGTCCTTAAACTTATCTCAATTTGCTTAAAAAAATATTCCAATGTACAAAAATACGGGATATAACAAAAACTACTCCATAATAGAATAAAAGAACATGGAAGAAATAGAAGTAGAAAACATAACAACCGATGATTGATCCAAATTTCCGTATTAAATCGAATCGTGATCGAAAGTAATGAATTCGGCCATCAAATTCTCTTCTACGCTCCTCCAATGCCTCCTAGGTCAAAAGTCCCTTCAAAAACGTATTTTTCATGTATTTGTAGAATATCCTGAAAAGTGCCCGGACCAAAATACACTTAAAAATTTGGAAAATAAAAAAATAGCCGGAAATTGGCCTATCTCGGGATATTCTGCAGCCTCATTTTTTGTTCGTTTTCACTTTTTAGCATGCATAACCGGTCCTCAAGCCCGGAACTCTTCCCGATTTATTTGTTGGTCTTCTACTCAGACTTCAAAGTCCTAAAACCTCCACTTAAGCTCAAAAATGCTCGTTTACTCGAGAACAAGTCCTACACAAGAAAACATAAGTAATGAGTGTAAAATACTACATTATAGCTCAAATGCAATTAAATTATAGTCAAGAAAGATGTGAAATAAGACTAAAAATCCATGATTCTAGCCTATGATAAATAAGTTCGATTGCTAAAAGGCAAAAATCAAGGACTAGCCCATTTCAAGGGCAAATCAAAAACAACCCATTTGAAGGGCAAAATGTGCAATATCTTTGATATAAACAAATAAATATAAAAATGGATAACCTATTATTCAGCCTTACAGGGCAATAAGAATACATTCCATTTAAATTGAATGGACGTTATTCCATTTAATACTCCTTCATCTTCAATCTTCATCCACTATAAAAGCATTTAATTGTCCCAAAAGAAAACATAAGTGTTTAATGCTTCAAAGGAAATACAAATTCCCAAAACAGTAAATCAAAGATATAGGTAATCTATTTTTTTTTTTTTTTTGGTAATCACCACAGTAAAACACTATTTTTAGTGATACCACTTGGATATGTCTATAATTTTGTAAAATCGAATGTTGAAATATATTAATCGTTAAGGAGGTGTAATCGCTTTAGACCTTACATTTGTTTTGAGGAAAGTTGTAAATGATATTCCACTTATATTGCAATCACATTCATCGGATCCATACATCCTTTGAATGTCACGCCGCAAATCTAGAGAGGCGTGACCGACACTCGGTGCCACATTAGGCCCGAGCGAACCACTCTAAATTTGTAACTCTGGAGGAGTCGCCCTCAACTTAGGCCGATAAGGCCTACCTGCACATAGACAATACCAATAAGCCGGCAAGGCCACAATCTGGATATATATAAACACTGGCTATCTCGTCTGAACTGGGCGCGCACACACACCCAAAACATGTATACACAACTGAGCAAGCCGATGAGGCTGTTATGATCGTACAAAGACAACAATACCTAAACAGACATACACAAGCCGACAAGGCTATCACACTGACACCCTATATAGAGGATTCGTCTACAAGCCTCTAAGGGAAAGCATGACTCTACCATGGTCGGGATAGGGCCCCGGCCTACCCATCAAATCTGTAGTCACAAAAGAAAGACTCCAAAAGACTTGGCAACTCCAATCAAAGGAGCTCACCAATCGGTCGATATCGAGTCACCGCCACCGGGGAGGTCTATCGGTCTGTCTATCCGTACCGTGCATGAAGGCGTGCTCCCCGGCAAAAGTGGGACGTCGATGCGAAATAATGTACCAAGTATGTAAGGCAATAGATAACTGAAACTAAACTGAAGACGTAATAATCTGGAGGCCAAAGAATGCCCTGAATATTTCACCTGACCTGTCTCATATGGAATGCAATATAATAATATCATATATCTCACTGACCAAGTGGCCAGGCAACTCTATCTCACTGACCCAGTGGCCAAGCAACTCTATCTCACTAATTCATCGGCCAGGCAATATTGTCTCACTGACCAAGAGGCCAGGCAAAATAAAATGTCTCACTGACCAAGTGGCCTGGCCAAATAAAATATCTCACTGACCAAGTGGCCAGGCTAAATAAAATGTCTCACTAACCAAGTGGCCAGGCTAAATAAAATATATGTATAGCATGCTGTATATCGTGTATATGCTGCAACTGTAAAACTATAACATATCTTTCTCATTCTCTTTCTAAGATAAAGAACGCTAGAAGATAACGAGAATCTCTTGAAAGTACAACACAATACTAAGGAAGTTGTTTATCACTAAGACAAGCTCTAATCAATAAGTTGCTCTTTATACAATTCCTTAAGCTCTTGTTGGATATCGGATCATGCCAAGGAAAAGAAAGGATAGCCATTACACACCTCGTTGTCCACTTAACTACTCACGTCTATCCTCCTGATCTTGCAAATCTACATTCAAGATGATTCACACTAATGTTAAGTCGCTGAAACACTCTTATCGTCAAACTAATTAATTGGTAGGCTAATGAAAGTCGGGAAGCATTTCCCTTATATCAACTCCTTCAACCAACTCCAAAACAACAATAAAAACATCAACAATACCATAACCTAAATATTACATTCAAATTATACTCAATTCAGTCCCAAAACTTCTTTTCATAATCAATCCATAATAACAACTTCAACACAACACCTTATGACCTTTTTTAACAATTTTAACTTAACAAGATTATGCCATCAAATCTTAGCATAATTTTACCACAAAATATCATCAATTTGATATTTGAAATTAAGATGAAATGTTACCTCAAAGTTCAAGAACACCTCAATCATAAGCATGGAACTAAGATGAACTTCACCTTGAAATACCCTTCAAAGCTTCTACAAGAAGAAGAGACAATTTTAAACCCACTTACTGAAACCCTAAGTACTTTGATCTTCACTTTGATCTTTGATTTAGGGTTGGAGAAATGTTTGGATGTGTTTGGAGAGGAGAGGTTTCTAGGAGGGGTTTGTCTAAAATGATTAAAATGAACTAGGGGTCATCATTCTTAAGTTCTAAAATGACTTAAAATGAAGAGGGGTAACTTTGTAATATATAAAATCGAAGATTCTCTCAACTTGAATTTATATATCCATTCCCTAACTGGAAAATATGGACCGTCCAAAATATATTTTTTTAGATACCGGCTAACACTAAAAGTCTTCCTTTAATCTTATAAAGGTTCCATGGCCTCTCGTGTGCTTATGCTAGTTTACCTCACAACCAACGTATAAGGTGTAACATATATATAGTCCATATACCGTATAGTTATACTCTAATATCCGTCCGTATACAAAATTATACCCGTATAGTTGGCAATAAATAAATTCTGCTCTCTCGGAAATTTTTAAAATCCTTAAATACGACCCATATTTTAAAATACGGACCATATCTCACTTATACGTCCCATATACCATATTTTCCAAAAACAACTTTTGATGAACCTTCCCACGACGATTTACTTATTCTCCAATCCTTCTGTAACTTACCAAACATCAACTTAAACACTTTTAAGCATAAGTAGGCATGTCCAATCTCATATAATCTCTGAAGACAAATCTAGACGTCCAAACTAAAATAACTTACGTAGGATGATTCTAAATGTATAAAACCACAAGGTATAACATTCTTCCCCCTTAGAAACATTCGCTCTCGAATGTTAACTTCCAGGAAATTTCTAAAATTTTGGCGATATATATATATATATATATATATATATATATATAACATAGCAAAAAGCATACAATTCCACAAAGGGCCACAATAATCAACAATCAATAACAAAAATGGCCTCACACGACCAGTAATCTTAAAAAATGAAACAATGCGTACCTGAAGGGTGTGATGTTTTAGTCCGGGTCCCCTCTTGGCAAAACAAGCGCGGATATCAGAATCTCTTGTCTTCCTCAGCTTCTCAAGTCATTTTTTGTATATTCACATTCCTTCATAATACTTTTGCTGAGGCTACATCTCTGGTTGTCAATCCATGAATCTGGCACTTGGTGATCTGATAGGGCAGTAGAAACTTTCTCGAGCGATAATTGCTCTGAAACCTGAAAATTATCAACTGGTGTAACTCTGGAAGAACTTCCAACACATTTACGAGGCATGGACATATGAAAGACTGGATGTACAGATTCCCAATATGAATTTGGCTCATCCTGCATATAATCTCATGAAGTCTAAAGTATCAGGGGTAAACTTATCTTCCTTATCAAATTTCATAAATCTCTTCAGAATGAAATTCCAAATCTCAAACCGTTTGATACTCTTCCTTTCTTATAGGGTTTCATATAGGTCATCTGAATATTTGAATGGTGCCTATGTTACACCTCGGGAAATTTCATGTTATCATGTGGTAAATAGACTAACGCAGGGTAAGGGTAAATAGACTAATGCAGGGTAAGAAGTATACGATGTCCCTCCAAGTGAGAAGGGGTACTTAATGGTTCTAATTAAGATTCCAAAGACATTTGAAGCAAGAGAAGAAAGTTCGATGAAGAATGTAAGGTATAAGTCGTGTTTTTTTTTAAAAAAGGGCTTGCAAAGTATCGAGCTAATGTTGGTTTAATAATGTCTTGAGGAAAAGTTATAACGCTCCTTAGATTGTTAATGAAGTGTTAAACAACTGCCAATAAGGTTCCATAAGGATTGGAGATCAAACGAAACGACGAGATTAACTTCGGAAAAATGGAGTTATACGACCACTTATACGGTCCGTATAACTTTATACGGTCCGTATAAGGGTCCGCATAACCTTATCGAAAAGAGGATTTCCCTGATGGTGAAATACGGTCACTTATACGGACCGTATAATATTATACGGACCGTATAAGGGTCCGTATAACTTCCGTCGGGTTGAGTATTTTCCAAGTATAAATATATGTTCCCACTTCTAATTTTTCATTTTTCCCACTTCTCCACTTCTCTCAAGAGCTCTAGAATATTCCATACACTCCACCAACACAAATTCAAGGGAAAACAAAGATCAAATACCAACAACTAGTAGAATCAAGTGCAAGAATGCTAACAAGGGTTCATGGAAGCTAGAAATTCCTTTGGAATTAGAGCTAGGGTTTTCTCTAAGTGGAGCTTTTTCATCCGAAACCCATTTCTTCACAATCAAAGGTGAGTTTTATGTTCATTTCATGCTATTAAGAGTATTGAATAGTTGAAAGACTTGGATTATGGAAGAAAGTAGAATATGGGGCTCAAATGTGAAAACAATGGAATTCTTGAATAGTAGTTTGACATGAATCATTATTCTTGAGATGTTATGAGCGAAATCTTGTTGTAAATGATAGAAATGACGTTAAGGAAGTATTATATGAGAATGAATACGATGTTATGCCATAGTTATGGTCATGAATCATTTGGTAAGGAATTATGGGAATTGGATGATGTCGAACTTGTCGAAGTTATTGATCATGATATTATGAATGTTGTTATTGATGTTTGGGAGTTGTTATATCATATGGAGGAAGTTATAAAAACAAAGGAAGTGCTGCCCAATTTTCATTAGCTTTAGCTTAGCTTCAAGTATGTTTCCGATTATCTAATCTTAGTACGAATTCCCTTGAATGTAGAATTACGAACTTGGAAGGAAGCGTTTAGTCGGCAAGCTAGAAAGGCAAAAAGGTATGTAAGGCTAGTCCCTTCTTCTCTAAGGCATGATTCCTACAGCATGACTTCCTTTAGCCTTTTATGACTCTTTTATATTTCGAAAACTAAGAGTCTATGATTATCAAGAGCTTCTCATGAAATAAAGATAAGAGATGCGTTGTGAATATAACAATGATGATGATGAGTCTAAGTCTAGAGATACCAAAGCTTATGATATGATATTATTATGAAGCTAATGATTCCTTGATGTTACTCATTGTTGCTAGACTCACCTTGTTTATGATGTAAGTTAGCATGCATTATTCCGTCTTAAGTGTCATTCAGTTACAAGTTGTTTCCTTACTTGATGTTTCCTTATCTATTCGATATGTTATTATTGTTCATGACTTACATACTCAGTACATTATTCGTACTGACGTCCTTTCTTTTTGGACACTGTGTTCATGCCTACAGGTAGACAGGGAGGTGGCCCAGATTCCTAGGAGCTACTCAGCAGATTTACAGGAGCACTCCATTATTCCGGAGGTACCATTTCTGATATATTATTTTGTGTATATATTTGGGCACGATGGGGTCCTGTCCCGTCCTTATGTCTCAATACTCTAGTAGAGGCTCGTAGATACGGATGCGTGGGTAATGGTTGTCTCATGGATACATCAGTGTATATTCTTGTATATCATTTTTGCAGCCGTGAGGGCTTATGTATATTTGTGTGTTGCCTTGGAGAGTATATGTGTCCAGGATTAGTATGAGGACTAACGTAATAAGTGGTGCTCGGTATTCAGCTTCGGATACCCGTCATGGCCCCTAGTCGGGTCGTGACAGCCTAGAACAAACTAACTGGTCATCCCAACTTCCTTAAAGGTCTAGCATACTTGTTCATGATATATGTATCCCGAGATGTCTGAAAAGCGCTCTACTTATCCACTTATCTCAAGGTGGAAGACAATATTGGGGTAATTTATGTTTTCCAGGTTTCTCTAAATGTACTGATCCTCAGGCGCTAGTAGAGAACTGGACATCTTAACCGGATAACCAAAGATACTACGTAACCGAATAATTCTACATATAGCTAACATAATTACTTATAATTATAAAATCCATACTGATCATTCCTTCATTTCTCAACAACATATCCATATGTTTCCTCGGTCTTTCAGGCTTCTGTTTATTTATTAGCAGACTATGAACTCTGTAATATTTCTTTTTTATCGATCCACCTAGGTCATGATACATCTTTGTTTCCCCTGAATAGATCATCTACCTTTGCTACATTTAATATAGAGTCGGTTTTGATATCTTAGGAATCCACCTTACTGAGATACTCTTTCATGAATACCCTTTCAAGATTTGGTTTAAGAGATATGCCATATCTAGGACATTATATCTTCACTCAACTTTTCCAACTTATATCATATTTCTTTCCATTACTATCCTCGACTACGCTACGCTTCACCAGTTGAAATTCTATAGTGATCTTGGCAAACTTCTCATATACTTATATCATCTTTGCGGTATATATTTCTATACCCTTCTGCTACTTGCCAGAGTGAACATATCCACTTTGGTGCTAGATCCATCCTTATTCTTCTTAATGCAATAAAGTTTTCTTACACGAACTTACTTCCCATTATCCTCTTCACTACCGCCAATAGCCTTTTGTTCCTCATTTAAGCCCATCTTATTTCATTTACTTACAACACGACTTTAATTCTTTTACGTTCTGAATATTTTGTACCTGAAATCCTTGTATCATCTATAAGATTTTGCTTCCATGTTATCATAGTATGAAGATAACATAATATAAAAGAGATCAACCTGTACCTCTGAATGCCTTTTAAGGCGGATGTCATGCATGCTTAGCTTTTTTAAGAAACATATTTTTATACATACATATATATAGTATCCTGCCTGGCCATTTAGGCTCGGTGTTATCATCATATCATCATCATCCCGTGTACGGGGCATCCCGCGTCCGGGGTAACATCATAACTTGCCCACTGCAGTGGTGTGCACATCTACGTGCCTGTCCGGCCGACAGTAGTGCGGCGCGGTGTGAGAAAATACATACATATATATAAAGCATGCATGAGAGCCCAAATAAAAGCTATAACTCTATCGGAGTGACGTAAGGTCGGTAAACCTCCGATTATCATTATGAAACTATCATCATGAACATATCTCCCCCTGAAAGAACAAAATCATAAGATGAGATCAACATCAATGAATAAAATCAATAATCATATGAGAAAGATCAATAATCATAAGACAATTATCAACAATCTCGTAAGAACTTCGAAAATCATAAGCTTCTAGCATTTTTTAGGAATAGAGACATTATTGATATCATGCGTAAATTCACAACAATGGGATCATGCCTTAAGAAAGAAAGGGACAGCCTTAACATACCTGTTCGTCTCCTTAATTTACTTAACGCCTATCCTCCCGAGCTTGTAAATCTACAATCAAAATGATTCACACTAAGGGTAAGTCATTGAAACGTTTATAAGGTCAAACTAGATTAATTGGTAAGCTAATGAAAATCGGACAGCATTTCCCTTGTATTTTCTACTTCCTCCAATCTTCAAAACAACTCTCAAAACCACAATAAAACATCGACAATTCCATAATTACAAGATTACATTCACATTATACTCAATTCAATCCCAAAACTTCTTTTCATAATCAATCCATAATAACAACTTTAACACAACCCCTTATACAGTTGTATACGACACTTCTTTAACACCATTGTTATCCCTCATAACAAGATTATGCAATAACATGCTAATAATCATAGCTTCAAGTTAATTTACAACTCAAAATATCATCAATTTGATATTTGAACTTTTCCTCCAAGTTCTTTTCCTCAAATCTTAACATAATTACCAAATAAACTCATAAGCATGGAACTAAGATGAAATCTTACCTCAAAATTGAAGAACACTTCAATTCCAAGGTTACTCCACCTAAAAAATACTCACCCAAGCATCTTCTAGAAGAGGAGGCAAGTGTAAAGCTTACTTGGAAACCTTAAACACTTAAATCTTCACCTTGATCTTTGATTTAGGGTTAGAAATATGTTTGGATGTGTTTGGAGAGGTCTCTAGAGGTTTCTAGGACTTGGGGTTATGTCTAAAATGATTAAAATGAAGAGGGGTCATCATTCTTAAGTTCTAGAAATTTTCATCGACTTTGTATTATACGGTTCGTATTTTCGGTCGTATAATGTTATACGGGCTGTAACTTTGGCCTCGTATCTCAGATTTGCAATCTGTCGGTTGCATTGGAAAGAAGACTCTCTGAACTTGAATTTATATAGGTTATACATTCCCTAACTCCTCATACGCTAAGAGATACACCTCCCTCAAGTTGGACAAAAAATCCTGTCCAAAATTCTGCCAAGTTTTCCCAAAGTTTCGACAAACTTATTTTCTTCGATTCGCTTGATCCTGGAACCTTTAGATACTGGCTTAACACTTGTTAAAAGTCTTCCTTAATCTTATAAAGGTTCCATGGCCTCTCAGGCTTACGCTAGTTTACCTCACAACCAACGCAAAAATTTGCGAGGTGTAACATCATATATATATATATATATATATATATAGTCCATATCCTTGGTCGTATAATATTATACGACCAACATCCTAGCCGTATAAAATTATACGGTCCGTATAGTTGGCCGTATAATACCACCTCCAAAACTGCCTTCTCTGGAAATTTTTAAAATCCTTAAATACGACCCATATTTCAAAATACGGACCATATCTCACTTATGCATCCTATATACCATATTTTCCAACAATAACTTTTGATGAGCCTTCCCACTTCGATTCACTTATTCTCCAATCCTTTCGTAACTTACCAAACACGAACTTAAACACTTTTAAGCATATGTGGGCATGTCCAATCTCATATAATCTCTGAAGACAAATCTAGACGTCCAGACTAAAATAACTTACGTAGGATGATTCTAAATGTATAAAACCACAAGGTATAAGAAATCCTTTCTGCTACAGAGGTTGCATTATTTGCTTTAACTCTAGTTTCTACTAAACCAACTGACTTGATACTATTATTCTTTATAAAGGTGACCAAATCCTTCTGCTTGAATCTCTTGTTGGTCCCACTAATGTTCCATGTTAACCAAGACATCAGAGTTGAGGTGAGTCCCTTGCATCAAGAGGGACAGATGTAGACAACTTTTGAGCATTAGCTTGTATCTTAGAGAAACCATTTTTAACAGATATTGTTACTGCTTTTGCGTAACTCATAGACCCTCTTACTGCTGCTGCTGGGGTTTTCCCTTGCACCACTTGCCTAGATGGAGATTCAGGTCTAGTCACATCAGGTATGATGCTAGGAACACTTGCTGCCTGAGAAATTATAGCTTTCTGAGCTGCAGATGCTGCCTCTAATATATTACCAGCTTGTACACCTGATGTTGTAGCTACAGGTGTAGATGTGCTGGGCAATTTAGCATTCTAAGCTTGTTTGCCCTTATTCTGCTACCTCCTTATCTGATTTTATTGCTTCTTAGGCCGTTCTTCAGGAGCTTCAGGATTCTGTGGTGGTTGTTGTGATTGCAAAGAACAATCATGTCCAATCTTGATACATCTTCCACAGAATTTAGGTCTCCAGTCATAATCCACCCTTTGTAAGAAAGTATCCCCATCTGACCCTCTAACTCTGATCTCTTCAGGGAGTGGCTTTGTGATGTTTACTTAAATAAGCATACGGGCAAAAGAGATCCTAGTTTGTTTTGCTGTACATTCATCAGCAAACATTGGGTTTCCTATGCACTAGCAATTCAACTCAAAGATGCACTACTCCAACAATCCATTGACAATTTAGGAAACTTTACTCACAATGGGATCTCAGTAAGAAATTCAGCCTGGAAATCAAATTTAGGATTCCATTTCTTGAGTATCCATGTCTTGTTATTAATAGTGTATGGTCCCGAATACATAATTTCATGTATATCTTCCACGCTTTGAAATCTAACTACATAGTACCCCTCCTCATGATAAAACACCTCAGGTTGAGCCACAGAACTTCACATTTGATTAATAAACCTTTTCATGTAATTATAACCTGGTATGTCTCCTACCACATAAACTATCAAAGCACTTTTCCACTTTTTTGTCTCCTCTTCCATTTCAGATTTCTCTAATTGGACCACAATTTCACCATTAACTATAACTGGAGGAACATAAGAAAGGGCCATACGATTATTAGCTGCTCAATTTCCTGTAAATAAACCAACCCACTCCGATTGACCCTTATCAGAAGCATTCTGCATTAGAGGTTCATGGATTGGTACTTCAATCTAAGTTTCCCCCATAACTGGATTCGTATTAGCTACAACAACCAATGGAACAGTACTTGCCGCCACTGGTGTTAGCTAAGCTCTAAATTCCTCTTGCATAGTGATTGGGCTTGTAGGTGGTCGGGTCATCGGACCATCCGACCCAGATGGTCCATGATGAGAACTAACCCCTTCATTCCCTTTAGTTCCATTCGTACCAAATTTGTGCTCATTAGTTGCCGTCGATTTGCTACCCGAAGTAATTAACGTGATTAAGCTTTCCTCCCCTGTCAATGGAACCTTCTTTGGTCAACCTCGTGCTCTCTTTCCTGCCATGGACGAGCTCGGCGCATGTTAAGCTTAAACTGCGCCGAGAGCACTAGAGAGAGCACCTTGTAGTGTGTGCTTTGATCTACACAAAATACAAGTGAAATTTTTATTCCTTGTATTGGTTGGTTTATTCCTTCTTATATTTCAATAGAGAAAATACAAGTGAAATTTTTATTGAAGAGTTAAGGCATGCTAATTGAATTAAAGAATGAAATTCTTAATTCTCCAATGGCATAATTAAACAGCTTAAGAGAAATAGAGGAAGCAGGAGCATAAAGTCTGATGGATGGATCTCATTCTAAAACTACCTTGACAGGGAAAGGACTCTGAATAAAAGGATATTCAATGGGGGTTAATGCGTACCAATATAAAATTTGAACAGAGAGTACTAGGTATCAAAGAATAGGACTTCCATAACTTCTAACTAATTTACCTTTGTAAAAACCCCAACTTTTAACCAACTCACAAGCACAAAAACTTACCTTCCTCCTCATCCTTCTTCTTCTTCTTCTTCTTCTTTTTAAAAAATAAATAAATTAGACTAGTCTCTCATGCATTACAAGCTTTTCGCGTACACCCCATATCAGTAAGTACTGATCGGCGGCTAGAAGTACATGTTTTAGCTATAATTATTTAACCGCTTTACTCGTGTTTAAATTACTTAATATTTTTGTTTTACTGTGCAAGAGATAATTTTATGAAACAGAGATATTTGGTTCTAAAATGGAGAAATAAAGGACTTTGACGTCTGAGTAAAACTCCAAAGGCACAAAATTGAATCGAGTCTAAGACCCGAGCGTCAAGCGTACCTGAAAAGAATGAAAAAGTGAAATTAATTGGCCCGAGAAACACACTGGCACGCCTTGTAGGCGCTGCGTGGGACGAGTGCCAGTACAGAAATAGGGCGGACTACGAAGAAATTAAGGCACAGTAAATCAGCGTTACCATCATGCAAAAAGCTATAGCTGATGATAGCAGGTGCGATTTTATTTCTTAACTAAGCCCACCAAGCAAGCGTCATGTTCAATCATGACTTCAATCTGGGCCATCCCAGCCAAAACCTCGTTGGCCTTCCTATAGGCATGATGTTGACGTTACCTAACAATTGTCATCGTACATTTATCCTCTGTCGTATGACCATTTTCACATTAAAAAATAAATAAAGTTTACCATTTTCACTTAGGACTAAATTTATTGGGGCTCTAATGGGTGCAGATGAGAGAAGTTACGGAAATAGATTAGATATAAAACAAGAAAGCAGGTGATAAAGAACAGGAGTATTAGATAAAATCACATCGTATTCGTATACATATACTTTCATATAATGTCATTACACACATGTACAAAATAATGAAAAGAAATAATAATTTACTAGACAATTATACAAATATATAGACCAAATTAATTCAGAGCCCTGAAGTGAATGGCACACCAGTAGAAGGCAGCCATGTCCGACCTCCTACAAGGTTCGCAACAGTAAACTTTGAAGCCTCCTTAGCATCAGTTATAACATGGTAACCAGGCCATTTCACCCTATACCTAGTCGAAGACCCCGGTCCAAAATTTCCATACTCTCCAAAATACAAAGTTTTGAACGCGAAATCAGAATCTTGCCACGGTAACCATCCTGATGGATGAATTACACTGTCAATATAAGACCTCAATATTATTGTCCTTGAAAATTCCTGCCATGGACGTCCCAAATACGTCTTAAATGCTCGTACCACCGGGGCTAGAGATGGTGCTGCTGTTATTCTCGAATTGTGAATTGAAATTCCACTGTTCTGAAAAGGGTCACCTCGGCCTTGTGCTGTGATCACATTCACTTGGCCTACTAAGGGTCTTCGGACGTAGATAACACAATTTTGAAAAACAACTGCAGCGTTACCGAATATAAAGTCTATGGTGCCATAAATTTGACATGTTTTGTAAAATTGTCGTTGGGATTGGACAAAGATTGTGTCTTGGTAACCTTCGAATCCACAGGCGTAGAATACTGAAAGATCGGATGCTGATCGGAGTGCTACTGCTTGACCCTTTTTTGGACCTGCTGTGTTACGGAATGTGATGCCACGTGCAATGAATCCACTTCCATCAACCCCTGGAATTAAATACAAAAAAATTGATATAAATAGCCGCCCACCAAAATAATACGCCCGCAAATGTATATTATTCGTATTAATGTATATATACATGAAATATACATTTTTAAGTATGTAATAGTGTATATGGCTTGAGAACCAGCCAAATGTGTAACTTGCCTATTAAACAAATGTTATTTTTGGAAACAAGTGATTAATTAAAGAAGTTAAGTGCTCTCTTGGAGAAAATGGTTAGCGTAGCCTAAAAAGATGTATTAGTAGGACAAAGTAAGGTTACGACTTATGGGAATAATTTGATGTAGAAGCAAAATAATGCTGATATTATTGTCCCAGATCATTATTACTTTGATCAGTGCGGTTTCTTTAAAATGAGGATCCTTCATTTAGAAGTAGGACAAAACTTGACATGCAATATCAATGATATCAAATATAAATTGTATAGAATAGCATTTCTTAAACCGACCTTATAAGGTGATGAAGTGACAACATTGCAAAATAGGCCTTATATTAACGTCAATGTTTTACTTAATTAAACAAAGTGGTCCTTTAAGTGAAAATTCAGATGGCCATGCCATGCATGCTGAAATTTAAAGTTTTTCCCTCTTGGATATTTGCCAAAAATAACTCTGACATTATGGACAAAGGAATTTCCTTTGTACTTAGTTGAAAAAAAATTCTGAAGGACACTATTCATAATTGTTCCTTTAAAGAAATAAAATTACCTTATGAAACAAAGAAATAAATACTTTTTTTTTTTTTTGTTTATAATAATATCAAAGTAGAATGATATATACCCATTTCAATTAAACTATCTGATATAAAAGACTACATTTCAATAACTTGAAAATAATTGCCTTCGCGAAGAAGCCTAAGAATGGTAGCACGTGAAAGCATACAAATCTATATTGCAGCAAAGTGGCCCGCCAAAGTAGCATATCTTTAACTTTACTTCACGAACTTGAAGTAGATTAGAGCTTGCCTAATTATTTGCAACTTCCCTATTAAGGTCCTTGCATTATACCACTCAACTCTTCATGAGTCCCTTTCCATGCTGAAATCTTGGGGTCCGTTTGTCCATGAAAATTTTTCACTTTTTTCCGGAGAACGTTTTCACTTTATTTGGAAATCAACGTTTGGTCATGAAAATTCTAAATACAACTTGAAGTTGTAATTGGAATTTGAAAAACACCAAAATACTTGTTTTCACTTTCAATACATTCAAACAACCAAATATCTTTTGCAAAAACTATAACCAGACACAACTCCAAGTCCAAAATACCAAATAAAGTGAAATATTTGGTTTTCATGGCCAATCGCCTACTTAAAATCATTGACCTAAAAAGGAAAAGAAAATACAGGAAAGACTTTTTACAGATTACTCTTTCGCTTTATTTTATGTGTCTTAGTTTGATTGAGTATGAAGTTTAAGAAAGTAAGAAAGAGTTTTGAATCTCATGGTCTAAAACTAAAGATACATGTAGGATATTAGAATTAAAGAATTACTAAATGTAGATAGTACCATTATTTTCTAAAAGTAAAACACATACTTAGTAGTCATTAATTGAAACAGAAGATTAGAGATATTATTTTCTTGGTTAACAGTTTTAGCTATTATGGACAGTTACATATAAGCGACTGGATAGTGCAATAATTCGTACGTTATCAGTGTATATAAGTTAAACTAGTATAGTATGGACTGGAAGGGAGAGCAAGAGAGGGGAACTTACCAACAGTAGCAGTACTGTAAGTTGTGAAACCTGCAGCAGCACTTCGACTGCCTGTAATTATTGTGTATCTCAAACCAGCACCAACTAACATGATATTACTCATGCTAGGCCCTATTGCCACATTTTCTCTATAAACACCTTTTTTAATATATATGATCGTCCTCTGATCTGAAATTTTCTCTGCGGCTGCATTGATTGCAGCCTGAATGGTCCGGAAATTCCCCGATCCATCTTGCGCCACCACGTAAATCGCCTTGGCAGCTAAGCTCCTCGTCGAAGATTGTATCAACTTTCTTTCCCTAGTCGTAACCCAACTTGGAAATCCACCAATTTCTGTTGAATTTTGTGATTCCACAAGCTCCCCATTTACAGCCAAAGAATTGCTGAGAAGTTGTGAGACATTTGTGGATAAAGTCGGATGTAGGATATTTGAAACGTTGAGTTGATTTGAGCCCGATAGACATGTCTCGATATTTGTTAACGAGGCACTAAGCCAAGTTTGAGCATCGAAATCCGTACAGGAAGTAGAGTTAGATCCGATGCCATGAAGAGTACGGTTTAATTGGAAGATGGTGCTGTCAATAAGCTTGTCACAATCCATCCAGACTAGTTTCTTTCGTTTCCCTCGGCAGTGCGGGCCCACTTTTTTCGAGTGGTTTTGTACCAGGAGGGCTTGTTCCAAGGCCACTTGTGCGGTCATGGTTCGAAACTCGGCTTTGCATGTCGGCTTGAAAGTACGCTGGAGCCCGGCGTCGGCCATGAAGTATTTGCATGGTTCAGGATGAGGAGTTTTGCTACACCACCAGTTAATATCATCACTTGTTTCTTCTTCATTGGAATAGGATTGGTGTGGGAATAAAAAGAAGGAAAAGAATATTAAGAGTACTAAGGAATTGAGCTTATAAGTTGTCATTGTGGTATAATATGTTGTTTTTGGTTGTGTTGTATTTTGTTGTTAGGAGTATTTTGCAAACGATAATGAATAGGAATGAAGGATCATTTAATGATGGGGTTGGTGTCTTTTTATATACTGGACAGAAATCTGAAATGGAAAGGAAATGGGATGTCTAATAATGTCAAACGTCAGTTGGCTTCCTGAAATGGGAAGCAAACATAACAATAAGAAATGCAATCACAAGATAACAAAGTCAAGATTGATATTCAACATATCAGTGTCTTTACTTCATTTTGAGATCTTTGGTTCTT
>NC_081345.1:17129090-17153617 GCF_029784015.1 Lycium ferocissimum
GGCCATTCTTTATAGTGAGGTATTCAGAAGATCAAGGGACTCGTGCACGTTCCTCGTGTGGGTGGTCTGATTCGATTGATATTGGAGGAGGCTCATAGCTCCAGGTATTCTATTTATCTAGGGGTGACGAAGATGTACCGTGATTTGAGACAGCACTACTAGTGGGGCCGGATGAAGAGAGATATTGCAGATTTTTTTACTAAGTGTGGGAATTGTCAGCAAGTCAAGTAGGAGCACCAGTGACCTAGGGGTGTGCTTCAGAGGATGCCCATTCTCGAGTGGAAGTGAGAGAGGATTGCCATGGATTTCGTTGCAGGCAAGTTTGATTCAATTTGGGTTATTGTTAATCGGTTTACTAAGTCTGCATATTTCATCCTCGTTCAGGTTACATATAACACAGAGAAGTTGGCCAGGAATTCCAGTATGGATATGGCGTCGTTCGAGGCTTTTTATGGTATGAGGTGTCATTCTCTTATTGGGTAGTTTAATGTTTTTGAGCTTCGACTATAGGGTACATATTTTCTTAGAGAGTCTTTAGACAAAATGAAGCTTATTCAGGAAAAGCTTCTGGCAGCTCAAAGTCGGTAAAAGATGTATGCAAACCGGAAGGGCCGGGATTTAGAGTTTATGGAGGGCGAGCAGGTTCTTCTAAAGATTTCACCCATGAATGCTCTTATGAGGTTTGGGAAGAGGGGAAAGTTGAGTGATACGCTCAAATTACACTTATTAGTGGTGTAAAGCGAACGTTGTCAAATGTAGTAACCCAAACAAGGTTGGGGTCGAATCCCATAGGAAATATGGAGAGAAAAGGGTACTAATTGTATGCGATACTAGTCTTTAAGGGCTTTAATCCTATTCCGAATAGTTTGAAATATTTGTTGTGTAATGTAAAAGAATACTTTGACTTGACTTGTAATTAATGCGAGAGCGAGACTAAGGTTGTGTTCCCAGCTTTGATTAGATATTATGCTTCAGGTTTCAATGTGATATACTTCTAATGGTTGTTCTAAAGGTATGCACACGATCTTTTAAGGACTTCCTAATATTTCCCAACAGTTAGGCCATATTTCTTCTTTATGATTTTTCCAAATACGAAAGAGTTGAAATCGAAGAGCGACCAATAATGCCAATTAGAATTATTCTTATTCCTAAGTTAGTCTATTAAACGAGAGTTAACGCCCCGAGTCATTGTTATTCAATCTTACCAACGCTAACTCTCTTTTCCAAGAAAAGTTAGTATACTGGCTTAGGCTAATGCTTGCAATCATTACCCAACACTAAAACACAAAGATTGAATAAATACCAACAACCATTATGCAGATATCAATAGTAGAAACCCATTCACATAATACCCATCATGGGGTCCACAACCTTAGAACTAAAATTAGCTACTCATAAAGCTTAAAAGATAACATAATATACTTATAATAGTAATACAATGTAGAATGAGGGCGAAGTTGATGCCTTAAATGCCCCCAACAACTTCACAAATATCAAAGGCTAAGAGTTAATGCTCTCAAGTTGCTGAATAATTGCTAAAAAACCTAAACTTAAGTATTTATAGGGCCAAAAATCGTGCAAAAGTTCTGGACAAAAACACCCTTCGCGGCATCATTACGGACCGTAACATGGGGTACAGTCCGTCCTTCGGTTCCGTCCTTTGTCAGCTTCTCAGAGGTCAGTTGTGACGGCTTCTTTCGATGGACTGTAACACAGGTTACGGTCCATATTTTCTTGTATTTCGGATTAGTCTTCAGTGGATAATGCATTACGCCCCACGTTACACCCCGTAACCTGTGTTACAGACCGTCCTTCAGGTCGTAACATTGAAAACACTTTGGCATGTTACTGCAATTTCCCTTCAAAGTACGATCCATATTACGGCCCGTAACGTCCCATCAATGTACGATCCATGTTACGGCCTATTCCGAACCGTCCTTATGAGCCATCACGTTGATAATCATTTTACTCCAAGTAGTCCGTTTTTTCAGCAATTTCCGTCATTTTTGTTCCTTCCTTAACCAACCCTACAAAACACCAAAATAAGATAAGAAACGACATAAAAACACTTAAAAACAAGTAAAACTTCTAGCAAAAAGACATCAATTGTGCCGAAATTCACGGCACATCAACACCCCCAACTTAAGCCTTTGCTTGTCCTCAAGCGACTATAATAAAACTCACTATTGACACACGACATCTAGCAAGCTAAGAATGCCTACGGTAGTTTTGGCACATACTTCTAGCATATACTCCCCAATCCAAGAAAAGTATTGGGCTCTTATCAATGTCCTATTTGTGACAGAAGACGCACATTTCAGAACAATTGTAATTCACTATGCAGCCTCAATTAATGACATGACCAAAATATGGGAATCTCTATGCACATGAAACTCAATTTTTGGAAAGTCAGTCAACTCACAATCTACAATCCTTACGCCCTCCCATAGACCAAAGAATGTCCCAACACACATATTTACAAGATAATGGGGACAACAGACTAGAGAGAATCGAAAGACACTCACACTCACAAAGAAATTTGCCTATCATACTTGCACATACCATAGGTTTTCCCTTATATCCAATGCCTTCAACTTTGAACAGTTCGATTGTGATCACACTAGGACTTTGTGGCTTGTAATGTAGGCTTAGGGACGGGTAGGATAAATATTCGGATCATAGTGACTCACCCTCCTTGACACTACATTTGACTTCATTCACCTTTTTTCTTTTTATTGTTGACCCTACAGCTCCGGCGTGGATTTATTAACACTTTTTGAGAAATATTTTTAGAAAATTGAATTTTTTTTTTTTTGAATAACTATCTATCTATTCTAACCACACCGAATCATGCTCCACATTACTCACGATCACCCCCAACTTAGGCTTTTGGCCTCTTTTATCATTCTTTAGTGTCATTATTTAGGGACTTGGTGCCAAATGGGTTTATTCACGAGAAGGAATGGAGGTTTGTTAACGGCTAATCAAAGAAAAAGTCTATAGGCCAAAAATGGGAGACTAGGGATCATTTTCTGTACAGGTTAGGCTCATTTAAGATAAACAGGCTCTGGAGTCAATACAAACAAAGCCTAAGATCACTTCACAACCAAACTTTCCGTAGAATTCACGCACGACCAACCGGGCAAGTTCTAGATTACAAGCACTATACACAAATGGAGACTAAGAACTCACAACACAATGGCATAAGGATTGTTTTACTACTCTGACTTGAATTCCGTTTGAAAATTGCACACACATGGACACCCTTTATTTGCAATGTCATTAAAAGAACCATACATGTCAATATCAACAACCCATTCTTGATGTACATCACAAAATTTTCGGAGGGACATCGTTGACTTGTAAAACAGTTTTATATATGCTAGAAAACACGGACCACCACCACTTAAGTCATCCTTACTTTACTTTAACTAAACAGCCTAAACATGCCAAGTTCAACATAAATAAAACCCCTGAGGAAAAGAACACATGGCAAAGAACAGCCGAGGAGGGTATCACAATATAAAATAAAAACAATCTTTAGACCAAAACAAATGCCAATAAGTACCCTACACTCCCCAACTTAGAAATATTCATTGCCCTCAATGCATCTATATAATCCATCAACAAAATGTAGGGCCTCCCTGAAGCGCACTAGGCACTTGGATCTGCTGCAAGTATCATGAGGTTGGATAACCTTGGAGGTAGGGGCAATGGTGGTATGCTCAGTCATGGTCGCCGTCTCAGGCTTGCCAACATTAGCAATCCCAGGCTCATCGTGGAGCAGAAGTATGGTGAGCTTCTTTGAATGGGATGGAATTTGTTTGAAGTCGCTCATATGGTATGAGAACTCAACCGGACTCGCGTCGGATCTTCTTCGGTTTTGCTGCTCCTCCTCCTCATTTTGAGGGCGCATGGCATCAAATGGATCAAGACTCTTGAGAATGGTATCAAGATTTTCATCATCAAGTTGGACTCTCTTACGCTTCCCTTTAGCCGAAGAGTGGGTGTCCTCTTCCAACTCCTCCTCATGCTCATCGTCGACCGTTTCCTCAATCTCAACATCCCCAACTAAACTCTCAACTAGGCGATACAAGCTACGTACCGAATCTGTGTACTTTCGGGGCTCTGCTCCATCATGCTGGCCACTTCCGTGCCTTGATTTCGCACGTCATCCTTTGGTGTCATGACTCACTCCGAACACTCCCTAATTCCATAGCGGGGTGTGTCTTAGTAAGATCTGTCATTCTGTTCTCAATACCTTATATCTGAGAGTGGATCTGTAGGTGGTCATCAGCCATCTACTCTTTGATCGGCCTTAAAGCTGCATCAATAGCTTTTTTTGTATACAACTTCAGCTTTGTCATGATGCGCTGACACAACATGTCGTTCATCTGCTTCCGGGACCAGCTGCCCTAAAATTTTCTCGATTGAAAATCATCTTCCTCGCAAGTTCTGGTGGGACTCCCGGTATGGGCTGAGTCGGTGCCGGACTCGCTCCGATGGAAGAGATGGGACCACCGAGGTGGGTGGGTGGAGTTGGCATGGGTACGGAAGCAAAGTCGGTCGGTGGAGCATCGGAATACGTGGGCCGACCCGTGTCGGTGGCATCGGCATCCATAATAGCTAAGGCGAGAACATCGATCCGTTGGCCCCGGGCACATCAGAAGACAAGGCAGATGGCATTGTACCCTGACTCAACATATCATCTCTACCCTTTGTGATATCATAGATACTCTTGGCTACCACACTGTAGTCGATAAAGGGGAGGGGTTCTGGTCCCTCTCCCAAGCATAAGAGCGTGAGCAAACATGGATGAATCAGGGAAGTGGCTGGTTGTGGGGCTCGCTCCCGGATATCTGCGGCTATCAGTCTTCTGATGTTGATCTTATACTTTGACATAAGGGCAGCCACAAGAACTGCTCCGTCCGGGGTCAAGTAATTATCTGACTAGGTAGGACGGATTCAGAACAGAACAACCTGCCACCAAAACTTTGCCTCAGGTGTGAGGGTGTTTTTTTAAATCCTCGTGGTGGCTGTCAACTTTGGCACTATTGCCCATTCGGGATCTACAGACCGTGCAATCACTGAGGCTACCTATGTTCTGACTAGGAATGTATCTTTCTGTGCAATTTTGTAGACAAACTCTCCTTCTTCCACCGTTGTAAATGCAATATAATAATCTTTGAATAGTACTTTATTGATGTCCGTTGGAGAAACATCAATCTTCTTTTTGCGCACTATTACCTCATTCATGGCTAGCACTTGAGTTGCGCCTTTGCCCTTTTTTCTATGCCTTGAATACAGCAGCACCATAAGAAGCGTAGAATTCCCGAACAAGAGTCGGGATGTAGGCCACCACAGGGTTTTTCAAAACTCCAACTTGTGAAAGCAGAGAGTGTCAAGGATGCTCGGATACCCATCGAGACCATCGAAGCTGACATTTTATTCCTCGAAAATACTTTTCTTCGGGTCCTGCCCCTCATGTTTTGCTAGCTCACACCCTTTGTTGTAAAAATCTTCAGATCCCTACCGAAAAAAGAGGTCTGCTTTCACATAGCCCTCATCCGGAGGTCAGTTTCTCTTCTTTCTTGTTCACGCTCTTGTTCGCACTCCTTCGCAGTAGGCTATCTAATGGGTGGTTGTGGCCGGTGTGGTGGTGTGACAACGCCCCTAGGTCTACTATGGCTCAACGAACTAGAAAAACCTGATGAAGAGAAACTTTCAGATGGTGAAGCTGGCCTGCTAGGTGCAGCGGGTTCCTTTGTAGCCCTTGTTTCTTTAGGCCGATATTCATCGCGTAACCGTGAGGTTACTTTGCTTGCACCATGACCCTTTCCTCTGCCGGCAACCTTGGGTGCAACCCTCTTTCCTTGCCTTGGGTTACCCATACCTGTTGAAGGGTAAAGTTAGCTATGATACACAAGAAGCTCATGTGTTGTTGTTCTCAATTCATCATGAAAGAAACTACAACATGGTATGTATACAACTTATTAGCTGAAGCTCAGGACTCAAATTAGATCATGGATCGTAACACGTTCGACGGATCGTCGAACAGCGTTACGAGCCCTAGTAACTCATTTTGTTCATTTATAACACAAGGACCGTAACACGTGCGACGGTCCGTCAAGCATGTTACGGTCCGTAACACCTCACCGTAACGTGACCCAAATTTTCAGAAAGTTTTGATGGAAATCATGGGTGTTGTGGCCTAGTGTTACGGTCCGTAACACACAGTACGGTCCGCAACGCTGAGCGTTTCGCAAAATTGCAACAGGATGCAACACTTAGCCAAAAACTTTCGTTTAAGCAAGTGGCCAAGATTTTTAGCCTTACGATCCTTGGGTTATGGCGTACAACACCAGTTGTCACCCTCATCGAGCAGTTAGTGGGCAAACCAAATTACTAGTATCACAAGTGAAACTTTCAATCGGGATGCCCTCCGACTCAATGGGAAACAATGCTCTTGTGCCCACGAGTCTCACAAAACAACAATCATACCAAACCCAACTCCACCTTTGTCAATTCACGCTCAACATTCAATGGAACTTCAAAATCTTAAAGTCACAAATCATGGTTAACACGAATTTCATGAAAGAACCTACTAAGCATTCGTAATGATGGAAGAGTGGGGAGTTCAGAACATCAACATACCTGATTGTAGAACAATGCAACTCTAATGGAAGAACTTGAGAATTAAAACTTTGCCTTTGCAATAAAACTTAGAGAAAATCAAAGACAGTTGAAACCGTAAAATGCTACGTAAGAGGGTAAGGAGGAGAGGAAGAGTTGAGAGAATGGGACTTATAAGGGTGATGGAGAGTTATAAGGTTATTTTTTTTTGAAAAATGAAAAGTAACCATCGACTATGGTATTTAAACCTTTCCCGACCGTTACGCTTCCAATTACGGACTGTAACACAAGGTACGAGGCGTAACTCGTGTTACGGTCGATCCAAATGATCCCGTTTCATGCTTCATTAATGACCGGGAAATATGCAGTAGATGGACCGTAACTCGTGTTACGATCCGTAATACCTAGCGTAACGGGTGCCAATTTTCCAGTGGTTGCTCCGGTTTTACTCAATGTTACATTCATCCGTTACGGTCCGTAACGCGATTCGACGGTCCATGTTACGGACCGTAACACTTGTCTCTCATCCTTCAGTGATTTCTGCATTTTTACCTTCTTGTTACGCTCCATCTTACGAACCGTAACATGAGTTACGGGGCGTAACGTGGAGCGTTCTTTCGGTGCAAACTCCAGCACTTACTCTTTTTTTTTTCTCTTTCCTCAAAATCCTAACACAGTAGCAAACATAAAAAACACAAAAGAAAACAAAGGAAATACGATATTTAAAATAATTATAAAACAGTAAATGTGGGTTGCCTCCCACACAACTCTTGATTTAACGTCGCAGCTCGATGTGATACCTCAATTTTCAGTTCAGGAATCGTATTTCAAACGATACCGATCAACCACTTTGCCATCATCAATGCACCAATAATAGTGCTTCACTCTTTGTGCATTTACTTTAAAATTCCGAGTGTCATCCTTCATTTTCACCTCTATAACGATAGACAATCTTAAATGGTGGACCATCGAGACTTTAGCCACACTAGGCGCGAATTGTACAATAAGACCAAGTCCTTTGGCTGAAAATCCCTTTTGAGGATCTTTGAGTCATGATAGTATTTCAATTTTTCCCTGTACAATGTTGCACTTTCATAGGCGTTGTACCTAAATTCATCCATCTCATTGATTTGAAACAACCTCAGCTTGGTTGCTTCATGCCAATCCATGTTGCTTTTTCAACAAGGGCCCTTCAAGCTCAATAGTCTGACATGCCTTCCCAAATACGAACTTATACGGTGAAGTCCCGATAGGCGTTTTGAACATCGATATTCATCATCATATAAGTGCGATTCACATTGTCTTTGCCAAAATGCTCTTTATTGGAGACCTCCGAGGATGAATAAGTAATGCACGCCATATTGTTCAAGAAGATTAGGGAATGGTTTGTTGCGTAAATGAGAACCACCATCTCTCAATAATTTCGGTAAAGATGTTCTTTTTGATATCATTGTTGGGCAAGGCCACCGCTTCCCACCCACTTGGGACATAATCCACCGTAATAAGATATATATTTCAGGCCATATGAATAATTGGCAATGCCCCACACATCAAAGAGCTCCACCTCAGCACAAAATTCATCGATGTTTCATCACTATGTGTGCCTTGACGCTAGCATTTATCACAAGAACTCTATTCGTATCACGATAGATAGTTGGCCAAAGTAGCCACACTCTAGCACCTTGTCATCAATATACTAACCGTAGAATCATCAATTCAAGATCTCCATCACCTCGGACTCGCCACACATCTTCGATCATATTGTCTTCAAGTACGGAATAAGAGATGGTCGGCAATCTCTCAAGAATTTCTTCTTTTGATATGCCTTTAAATCTTTAGGAACAATGTCCCAAATAATTGGCAATGTCGGCATACCTTTCACCGGAACTTCGACTCTTTCAGTCGAAAAATTCTTATAGCAACAATCGGTCTCCCCAAGCGGAGAGATTATCACTTGACGACCCTTTTTTGATCTTTGCCAAATTCTTGTAACTATAACACCCATCTGGCTTAGCATCCTTTTTAGCCATCAAATACCGCAGGGAAATATGGTCAGTGTGAATCACTACCTTGGCACCGAATAAATAGGCCCGAAACTTTTCAAAAGCATAAACAATAGCAAGTAGCTCTTGCTCTGTCCTTTGTATAGTTCATTTAAGGTTTATTTAGTGTTTTTCTTGCATAATAAATTGGGTGCAAGATTTTGCTGTGCCGCTGACCAAGCACAGCCCCAATAGCAAACCACTGGCATCACACATCAATTCGAAAGGTAAAGACCAATCCGGAGACACAACAATAGGGGCTGAAGTCAATTTTAACTTCAACTCTTCAAATGCCTTGATGCACTTCTCATCAAAATTGAATTTGGACTCCTTTTCCAAAAGTTTGCACATTGGATTTGCAATTTTAGAGAAGTCTTTGATAAATCTTCTATAAAATCCAGCGTAAACTAAGAAACTCCGAACCCCTTTAACTGAGATGAGTGGAGGGAGTTTTAAAATCACATCGATTTTGTCTTGGTCAACTTCAATCCCTTTTTCGAAAATCTTATGGCCAAGGATAATTCCCTCCTTTACCATAAAATGACACTATTCCCAGTTAAGAACGAGGTTTGTCTCCTCACACTTTTGTAGCACCCGATCAAGATGGTCTAAACATTCATCGAATGAATCTCCGATAACAGAGAAATCATCCATGAAGACTTCAAGAAAGTTTTCAACCATATCAGAGAATATGGACATCATGCATCGCCGGAAAGTAGGCAGGGCATTGCAAAAGACCAAATGGCATTCGGCTGAAAGCGAATGTCTTATAGGGACAAGTGAAAGTAGTCTTTTCTTGGTCTTCCAATGCAATGTTGATTTGATTGTAACCTGAGTACCCATCCAAGAAAAATAATAAGACCTTCCGGCTAGCCGATCAAGCATTTGATCAATAAAAGGCATAGGAAAATGATCCTTGCAAGATGCAGTGTTCAGCTTTCTGTAGTCCATGCAAATTCTCCAACCGGTGACAGTTCTTGTAGGGATCAACTCATTTTTAGAATTAGGGACAACAGTGATGCCCCCCTCTTTGGCACACATTGGACTTGACTTACCCATGGACTATTGGCAATCGGGTAAACCACCCCAGCATCTAGCCACTTAATAATCTCCTTCTTTACCACCTCTTGCATTGGTGGATTCAATCTTCTCTGATGCTCAACACTTGGTGAACTTTCCTCTTCCAATTGAATTCGGTGCTCACAAATTCCGGAGGGGATCCCCCGGATGTCTGCAATAGTCCAACCCAAAACCCTCAAATGTTTCCTCAAAACTGCGAGGAGTCTTTGGGTCTGGCCCTCATTTAGAAGTGATGACACAATAACTGGGAGAATACTATTCGCTCCAAGAAACTCATATCTAAGATGGGATGGAAGTTGCTTGAGTTCCAACTTTGGCGGCTCAATAATTGAAGGTTTTGTTGGAGTTGTTCGCTTCTCTAGATCAAGAGACAATTTCTTGGGCTCATAAGAGTAAGAACCCAAACCGGTGAGTGAGTTTACCGTCTCAATATATCCCTCTATTTCTTCTGCATCAAAATTTACCAAGATGGCCGATAATGCTTCACCCAAGCATTCTTCTTCCATCTTGAACTCCACCGCTTCATCCACCACATCAAAAGAATTAATGACCGAAATACTTTGATAAAGACTAGGCAATTTCATACCCTTGCTGGCGTGAAAATTCACCTCTTCATCGTTAACCCGGAACTTGATTTCATTCTTTTCTGAATCCATAAGAGCCCTCCCTGTAGCAAGGAAAGGTCTCCTAGAATAATACAAATTTCTTGATCAATAGCACAGTCAAGAATTACGCAATCTGTCGGAAGAAGGAATTCCCCAATTCAAACAAGAACATTCTCGACCACCCCAACTGGCTTTTTGATCGATCTGTCAGTCATTTGCAACCTCATGGTAGTGGGCCTCGGCATACCCAAACCTGACCTCTTGAAAATCTCAAGGGGCATAAGATTTATGCTAGCCCTGTTATCACACAACGCCTTGGCAAAATCCTGCTGCCCTATAGTGCATGAAATGGTGAATGCTCCAGGATCTTCCTTTTTTTACACCGTGGTCTTGGAAATAATAGCACTGACACGATGAGTGATACCCACAGTGTCATGTTTCAATAGCTTCTTCTTCTTTGTCAAAAGATCCTTCAAATATTTAGCAAACCCAGGCATCTCTTGGACAGCGTCCATGAAAGGAATGTTCATCGTCAATTGCTTGAGTTGATCATAAAATTGCAAGCACTTGTCATCTTCTGTTTTTCTCACTAACCTTTGAGGAAAAGGCGGTGAAGATTTGAACAATTGAGTCAAAAGGCGAAGAGCGCCAGAGAGCTTTGCCTTCCCCTTTTCATTTTTCTCTCCTTGTGCCTGAGGATTCTCAAGATTCTGCTCCTCTTCAGCTATAATAGAGACTTCCTCCTCTATTTCTTCCCCTACAATAACATCAGACACTTTAGGTTGTGCTTCTTCTTCAACAATCAGCTCAAGATCAATCACCTTGTTATCAGCACCTTGAAGTATTTTTCCACTTTGGGTGCTAATAGCAGTTATATGCTCCACAGAGTTTACCCCACTGCCTTTTGGATTTGGAACTGTATCACTTGGTAGTTGTCCACGATGAGGAGTATGCACTTCTCTGGAAAGGTCTCTGAATTGTGATTCAAGCTTCTGAATAGCAGCTGAATGAGATAGTTAAACCTGAGACATTCCCTTTATTGTACTTTCAGATCTGTCCCGGTTCATTAGCATTTTCTGCATTATACTTTTCAGCTCCGCAGAATCATTAACGGCATTGCTAGCAGAGTTACTAGCTGAATTATCTCTCCACTGCTGGGAATTTGATGCTTGCCCCCTTAGTGGAATGTAGGGGTTAGAGCTCTTGTTGCCATAATTGCTGTTATTGTAATTCCCTTGATTAGGATTTCTATGATCATTTCTGTTGTAATTGTTCCCTTGAAATTGGTGTTGAGGCTTCTTTCATGGGTGATGTCCCGGACCTTGATAGTTTTGCCTCTGATAACCCCCTTGGGAGTTGTTGACATAATTAGCATCTTCATAATGTTGTTGCCCCTCTTGGTACATCCCCTCAGGGACTTGATACATCCCTGGTGGAGGAGGTGGTAACTCCTCAACAGCATTTACCCTCTGTGCATCTTCTCTGCCAACTTCTTTAATAATAGATCCACCATAGTTTGCAATTGAGCAAAGGCATGATCCCTCTCATGGTTTTCCATTGCAACAGCGGCTAGTGATGGACTACCATAAGAGAAACTCTCACTATCATTTGAATGCCAAGCTTGATTGTGGGTAGTGAGCTTATCAAGCAACCAGGTGATGTTGACAAATGACTTGTCCATGAAGCATCCACCCAAAGATTGTTCAAACAACCTGATTCATTGTATCTAAGCCCTTATAGAATTTCTCGGTGAGAATAGCATCCGAAAACCCGTGAGTTGGAGATTGAGCTAGATAGTACTTGAATTGCTCCCATGCCGAATATAATTATTCCCCCGGGAGCTGTTTGAACTCAAAGATCTTATCTTGAAGTTCAGCCTTTTTGCTCGGTGGAAACCACTTCTTCAAAAATGTATTGGCTAGCTCACTCCAGGTGTGATAGAATTGCTGGGCAGCTTTTCATACCATTCCCTTGCTTGTCCAGCCAAGGAATATTTGAAGACCCGTAACCGAAGTGCATCAACAGAAACAACACCTTGGGATTGTTGAGCGCATACATGCAGTAATTTCTTCAAATGTCAGAGTGGGCAATCCTCCGAAGAATTTCGAAAATAACCTTCAAGTTTCAACAGCTGATAGATAGAGCTATCTATTTTGAAAGTAGCATTTCCAGTCCTAGGAGGGACCACAGCAGAAGCATAATCTGCTTCATTAATGAATTCCGCAAATATATTCTCATCATCCTCTTCTTCCGGTGGTGGTGGGTTCACCTAAGCCCACCTTGGTTTCCTTGATTTCGATTATGTCTTCCTGCTATGTTTACCTGGTTCACCAAAACAGCAAACAAGGTGTGATGGAATAGAAAAAGTTTTAAAGAAAAGTACACAATAATCAGTAATTTCAAAATCGTATTCCCCGGTAACGGCGCCAAAATTTGATACACTCAAATTACACCTATTAGTGGCGTAAAGCGGACGTTGTCAAATATAGTAACCCAAACAAGTTTGGGGTCGAATCCCACAGGGAATATGGAGAGAAAAGGGCCTTAATTCAGTATGCGATACTAGTCTTTAAAGGCTTTAATTCTATTCCAAATAGTTTGAAATATTTGTTGTGTAATGTAAACAAATACTTTGACTTGAATTGTAATTAATGCGAGAGAGAGACTAAGGTTGTGTTCCCAGCTTTGATTAGATATTATGCTTCAGGTTTCAATGTGATATACTTCTAATGGTTATTCTAAGGGTATGCACTCGATCTCTTAAGGACTTCCTCATGTTTTCCAACAGTTAGGCCGTATTTTCTCTTTATGATTTTTCCAAATACGAAAGAGTTGAAATCGAAGAGCGACCAATAATGCCAATTAGACTTGTTCTTATTCCTAAGTTAGTCTATTAAACGAGGGTTAACTCCCCTAGTTATTGTTATTCAATCTTACCAATGCTAACTCTCTTTTCCAAGAAAAGTTAGTAGAATGGCTTAGGCTACTGCTTGCAATCATTACCCAACACTAAAACACGAAGATTGAATAAATACCAACAACCATTATGCATATATCAATAGTAGAAACCCATTCACATAATACCCATCATGGGGTCCACAACCTTAGAACTAAAATTAGCTACTCATCATTTTGTTCAACAAAGAAAGCTTAAAAGATAACATAATATACTTACAATAGTAATGCAATGTGGAATGAGGGTGAAGTTGATGCCTTAAATGCCCCAACAACTTCACAAATATCAAAGGCTAAGAGCTAATGCTCTCAAGTTGCTGAACAATTGTTAAAAAACCTAAACTTAAGTATTTATAGGGCCAAATATCGCGCCAAAGTTCTAGAAAAAAACACCCTTCGCGGCATCGTTACGGACCGTAACACGGGTTACGGTCCGTCCTTTGTCAGCTTCTCAGAGGTCAACCGTGACGGCTTCTTTCGACGGACCATAACACAGGTTACGGTCCGTATTTTTACAGCGTATTTTGGATTAGTCTTCAGTGGATAATGCATTACGCCCCGTAACTTGTGTTATGGACCGTCCTTCAGGTCGTATCGTTGACAACACTTAGGCGTGTTACTGGAATTTCCCTTCAGATTACGGTCCATGTTACAACCCGTAACATGCGTTACGGACCGTCCTTATGAGCCGTCACGTTGATAATCATTTTTCCTGTTTCTGGAATTTCCTCTCAGGTTACGGATCATGTTATGGTCCGTAACTTGGGTTATGGACCGTCCTTTAGCTTCAAGTAGTCCGTTTTTCAGCAATTTCCGTCATTTTCGTTCCTTCCTTAACCAACCCTACAAAACACAAAAATAACATAAGAAACGACATAAAAACACTTAAAAACAAGTAAAACTTCTAGCAAAAAGACATTAATTGTGCCGAAATTCACGGCACATCAGTTCCAACAACCCGTGCTCGGTTCTGTTGCTCTTTATCCAGGACAAGGTCCTTTATTTCTTCGATTTGATCATTAACTTATTTCCATATCATTATTTGTTGTTATTTCATCATACGTATTAAATTAAATCATGCATCCTTTGCACCGTATATAAATTCAACCGTTGCCTGCTTTAAGGGCAAACAATGTACCTTTGTCTAAAGCAATATAATTGTTGTATGAGGTATTAAAGCAATCTACTTTAAAGTGTAAATTTGATTCTATCTCTCCACAGAGGGTATGTTTGTCATATCACTACCAGTCTTGACACTCTGTTTAGCGACGATAATCTTTTTCCAATTTTGTTGACCCATTGCAAAAAACAAAAAAAAAACAAAAAAAAAAATTGCTTTCACGAGTGAGCTATGGACTTGGGCTACTTCATTCTATTTAAAAAAAAAAATGATTTAGCAGCCCAACTCTGTCACTGGTCCAACTTCAGGGGAAGTCTCCAGGGGTCATTGGCACTTATGTCCTATTTTGTGGTGGTCTTCAATATTTTCCCCTGAAATCAAATACTCTCTCTGTTCCAATTTATTTTAGGGGATTCAAAGTGTGAGGGCCAAAAACAGTTAATTTTTTACTCAATTTCAAACATAGATTTTTTTAACAAAAAAAAAATAAAAAAAAATTAACATATTTAAAAACCTCATAAAAAGTACTATAAGCTTGCATAATTAGTAATTCGCAATATATGAAAAGAGTTTGAGAAAATCGTAGTCAAAGAAAGAGTTATTTGACTCCCGAAATAGTAAAACCCTCGTATAAATTGGGATGGAGGGAGTAATTTCTTCGCAGAGCATAAATTTATATGTTCACATCATAATTTTCCACAAGTTATGTCTCGTATGACTAAAGAATTTATGCCCAGCTAGGCACAGGTTCGATTGCTACAGGGAAAACATTAATGACCAGCTTGACGGACAAAAATTAAGGGGGGAAAGGACAAGGTGTGACTGATAGCAATTTAAATGGCTTAACTTTTGATTATATGACCCGAAATATGCTTTAGGCCTAAAATAAAGATAAGTAATGGCCAAACCCTAAAATTTTACCCCTCACTTTCTCCTCTCTGTTTTTTGACCGATGACTCTCCTCTCTCCTTTCTCTTCTCTCCTATGTCTCCTTCGCCCCGTGTCGACGCGATGAGCCACCAGTCACCTCCTCCTCTCATAAATCTCCTCTTGCTTACATTTTTATGTTTGTTTTCAGATTTTTGGACAGAGATTTAAACTCCGGCAAAGTCTCAGTGCCGTTGAAGCTACTGTGTTCATTGCCATTTTTTCTCGTCGGTGCTTCGAACCTGATGCTCTTGCTTGCCGGTCTGTTCTGGGTTATGTTGTGTCGATGAGCTGCATCTCATACTTGCATCGTCACTGTATTGCTATGCTACTGTGCATTTTTAGACTATCTATGGACATTCTTTGTTAAGCTTCAGGTTGGTTTTGTGCCCGGAAAATACTACTCTGGCGACCATGGTACTCTCACCGAAAACACACTTAAACATTTCAAATCTAATTGAAAATTAACCGGATCTGAAGTCATTACTGGACAATATATTTTTTCGGCCAAGTTTGTCGTCATTTATACATTGTGTAAATAGTGCATAGTAACTGTATAATGTGTGTACAATTAGTGTGTATACCTTATAAACAGAGTATATGTGATAATAAATTTATTATACACAAATTATACATAAAAATATATATAATGTGTATGTATATTGATACATTTATTATACACAAATTATACATAAAATATATATAATGTGTATAATATTGTATAAAAAGTGTATGTATGAAGTGTATAATAAATGTATAAGAAATGTGTAATAGTGTATAATATATATTTTGACTACACTATGTCTTTTGATTTTATGTGGCCATCCGGTTGTCAATATTTTCACCGGATGGCTACTTATATCCTTGCCCCAAATTAAAGACCAACCATTTGAAGGACAAAACGTGCAATTTTTCTTCAGTCTCTTCAGTCCACATTGACCCATCACTATGATGACACAGGTAGCCCTGAGAATTATCGAGGTGAAAATTGTTTTGTTCGATTTAAAATGATCCGACTTTTCATTTGCATTTTAATATAACTTACAATGTTTAGTATATTTTCTTTTGTAATTTAAAGCTCGGTCACTTATCATGTTCTTATTATTTATTAGCAGCCAATATAAAGCTCATACGGCCAATTAAAACGTGCGCGTATAAAAGGGATAAGGCAAAACAACTGACTCAACTGACCTAGACTAAAGTCAAATCTTAATAAGAGATCTCAAGTATCTTCAATAAAATTAGCTTATGCATGCGTCCCACGTGCATCTCGTGCGTCCCACGTGCATCGTACACGTGCATCCTGTTCGCCGCACGTGTATCCCATGTCAATTAGTAAATATTTTACACATATGTTGTTGTTAAACATGTGTTTGAGGTACACAACAAATGTAAAAAGAAGTTAGTGCAAGCTCAGAATGATGAATGATAATCCTATTTCAACAGACTTGATAGTTAAACTCAAAATTATTGAACATTGTTTAGACTTATGAAGATAAAACAATTATAAACAAGAGTAGGTTGACTTAATTATTAGATAGACTTAACTGATTAAATGAATAGAGAACAATAATTAGATAGATATGGTAGATTAGCTCTGTCCAAGAAAATAATAAGACTCGTAAAATATAATTAGGTTATACTAGTGAATGAGAGAAAAAGAAAGTTATTAACTATTAACATATAAATAGAAGATTAAAAAATATTAGCTATATATTAATATTGCTATAATCATTTTATTAGCCATTTTATGTTGTGAAAGTCAGCTTACAGAAACAACTACTGCGGTTGTTGCTCAAGATAGGTCTGGAGATTTCAGGACAATAGCTGGATAAATACTGGCAGCACCAGATCATAGTATTGAGTAATACTACATCGAAATTAAAGAAGGGACATATCGGGAATACATTCAAGTTGATATAAAGAAGGCCAATATAGTACTCATCCGAGAGACCGAGAAGGAATAGATAATACCATAATAACATACAATAGAAGCTTCAGCTATGGCATCAGAACAACACTGTAATAATGGGTAAGTATATCGTATATGGCGTTACTCCGATAATATATATATATATATATGTGTGTGTATCTATATATATATGTATATATAGGAATGATGTTGGACCGCAAAGCCTCAGCCATCAGATAGTGGCATTAAGAGTAGAACCAGATTTGGATTCTTTCTATAGATGACATGTCGACGGGTATCAAGACATGACCATATATACGAAAAGAAACCATCATGGTTACTGGAAATGTGAAATCTATGGCACGATAGATTTTGTGGTGGCGCGACAGTCCTGCTCCAAAACTACATAATTGAAGTACGCAATCCAATTGCCCGAACAATATAACACAATCATAGCACAGCAGAGCCCATTGCAACTGCAATATTGCTCAAAATTGCGCTTTAAAGGCTACCCAAGATTTGAAGAAAATGGACAACATCATCACATATTTAGGTCGGCCATGAGATAAATTTTCTAGGACAGTGGTCTTGAAAAGTTACATTGTCTACTTGATAAATCTTAGAGGACGGATTGAATTTACAAAAAAAATCCTTAGTTAACCCATTTTATCTAAAGTACAAGAATAGAGGACCGGGTGTTGTTACAGAGGGACGTGTGAAATGTGCATTGTTGCTAGTGATCCAAAATATTGCATCAAATTTCACTGTCAGACACTTCATAAATGGTGACAAGTAGATTCCCGCCAATATTCCAAATTACTCATATTTATCCTGAACAATATTAAGGAGTGTAATACAATATTGTTCCTCCTAGTTATCAGATAACAAAAACAGAAATATACATATATTGTTACATAATTTTTTTTTTTTCAAATTATCTGATTTTGAAATTGCGTCTTCAAGCAATTTATGGTTGTCATTGCCAAGCTAATCGAGCCGTAGTTAATAAATGAGCAGGGGAGGCTAAGCACTTCAGTAGCCTAAAGTAAATGTATTTGGAGGCCTTAAATTTAAAAAACAAAAAACTTTTTTTTTTCTCAAAAAATCTATTTTTCTAGCTTTTTGAGATGCAAAAGTTGTTAATAATCTTTTTATTATCTTAGCCAACTCATCTAATATTTCTTGAGAATTGTTGATCTTAGTTAAGATTTTTCAGTTTTAATTTTTAAAAAAAATTAATTCTGCTGAGCAACTGTTACACAAACTGTTAACATTATTTTATAAGAAATATAAGCATTTGAAAAATAATCATGTCTCTTCATTTGATTGAATATGTCAATTAGAGTATTATTTTCTACTTGTACTATTTTCATAAAAAATAAGTCTAAACCATCAATATCAAGGTGAAAATTCTATTTTACGGAACATTCAAGATTAAGACAATATCTTTTTAAATTTCGTCAGCTAATAATCTCAAATTTTGCCACCAAAACTTGTCAATTGTTTTACTTTTAAACTCTTGGAGAAAGAAAGCAAGCAAAAAATAAAAAGAGAAAGTATGTAATTTTACACACTAAGGGGTCGTTTGGTTGGGAAACAAGTTATCCTAGGATTATTTATTCCGAGATTAGTTATCCCGGGAGTAATTATCCCACCCTCTCACAGGGATAAAATAACATTACAATCCCGTGATATCTAATCCCGAGATTAGTTATACTGTGATTTTATCCCAACCAAACGTGAGATAAACTTATCTCAAATTTAATCTCCGGATTATTTATCCCTTATCCCTCATACCAAACGAGCCCTAAAAGGGAAGGAAAAAGGACATGAGAGGAATACTCATATAGTAAGTACCCTCCGCCTACAACCCGAAGGATGTGGGTTCGAGTCACCAAGGGAGCAAAAAGGAGGGGAGCTCCTGCGGGGAGGGTAAAAAAAAATTATTAAAAAAAAAAAATGAAGGGAAAAGAAAGATTGTGACTTGGACAAAATAAGGAAGAATGTAAAATTTACAATTACTCATGCATTCATAATAATTATTATGATATTGATGGTTTATTCTCAAATGTAACAAAATTATCTTTCTTTTTTTATACGAAAAAATTTACTTCTCTACTAAAAGTACTCAATATTCTAATTAAAAAAAACTTATCAATCTATTATTTCTAAGAAATGGGCCCCCCAAATTTAGGAGCCTAAAGCAAGTGTCTCACTTCTTTCCCCATGCAGCCGTCAATGAAAATAACGAGTATAATGATTAGTGCTAGTAATCTTTATAAGGGGTCGTCTGATTAAAAAGATAAGGGATAATAGTTCTCGGCTAAAATGCGAAATTATTTTATCCTACAATTGATTGAGTTTTTAATTCTGGAATAAGTTATTTTAGAATTAGTTATACCACAATTATGATTATTTTATTCAATAACTCAGGAATTACTAATCCAAGATAAATACTAAAATGACAAACATGTCCTTCTTCAAAGCTCTTCTTCCAAAGCTATTTTAAATAAAGATCCTTCTCTCTCTCTCTCTCTCTCTCTCTCTCTCTCTCTCTCTCTCTCTCTAGATCTCCTGCTAAAATCGATGGTTATTGTGTCTTAGAGAGAGAGGGAGAAGAATCGATATATGTAAATAAAAAGGTCCACTATATAGTCGAAACATTTAATTTTAGCGGGTCAAACCGGTGAAGTATGTTGAGCATGGAGCAGGTCAATTTAATGACTAAAATGGACATCTTTTTATTTTTAAACATTTGGCTTGAAAAAAAAAAACCACATAGGTAATATCTACCAGAATTAATTAAGTGAATTTATAGATGAAATAATAATAATAACTAAGTGACCTTTTTATTATAAAATAAAAATAAACAACTTTCAAAGGTGTAACTAACCACCAGTCGTTTTAGTGATTTTACTCAATTTTGCCTAAACAACCCTTCCTTTAATCATAGTTCGGTGTTTATGACTTGCGGGTGGCAATGGTATCAAGGCAATCGAATTAGAATCGGAGTGAAAAATCTAAGTCTAAAATCCTTAAGTTTGATTTTAAGTGAAACTTTGACCAATAGTTGACTTTTGGGTGTCTGGAATCAAATTCTAATAGTACCATTTTAGGTTCGGAACGTGATTTTTAACTTGGTAGGATAGTTGGTTCGGGTCCCGAGGCATTCGAGTGTGATTTGGGTAGTTGAGTTTTTTATATTTTGGAGTTGACCCTAGTCAACCCTGGGTCAAGATGACCTCTTTCGGGAAATTCGAGTCTGCGAACGAGTTCGTAGCGTGTTTTACAATCGAAATGCATATTTAGTACATGTCCGGGGGATTCCGGGTGAGTTTCGGGTGTCAAAATCAAATTGCTTATTGGTTTCCTTCTTCGCGTTCGCGAAGCGAGGACGCGTCGCGCAGTCGACTGCAGGCGGGGTCAATGCGAACGCGAGCCCTCAATCGCATTTGCGAAGAGGAGTGGATGGCTGGGCCCGATCAAGCCTGGTCATCGCGTTCGAGAGCCAGGCCCCGCGTTCGCGATGCCTGGTTCGGGTCACAGCCGCGTTCGCGAGTCCATCTGGCGTTTGCGAAGTAGGGTCGATCAGAAATAATGATTTAAACCCCAACTTCGGGATTTGTCCCCATATTCACATAACTATTTCTCTAAAGCTCGGTTTTGGGGGAAATCAAGTGCTAAATTCAAGAATCATTGTTGGGGTAAGATCTTAACCTTTATTTTATCATTTTCCCTTGATTCAATATGTTAGTTAGTGATTAGTTCATACTTTGGGATTAGTAATTTGGGGGTTTGTAACCCTAACTTAGGTAATGGATATTTCTTGTGATTGGAGATCAAATCTTGTGGGATTTTGGGTGATTTCCTAGATTTAGCTTGTTTAAGCTTTGGGTAAACTATTGCTAACACTAAATCTCCTATTTAATCCGTATTTTGACAAATTGATTTTGGGTTTTCATCACCTTTTGAGATTAGAGTAATTAATGAAACTGAAGGCTCATTTGTGGTTAGAATTTTATGATACTGACGATTGTGACTAATTAGACTATGGGTAGGGTGAATTTAAGTTCAATTTCCAATTTTGCCCTTGGGGCTCGAGTTTGGTAATTTTGGTTTCCGGGCTAAACCATAGTAATATGGGTGTTGTTAGAATCGTGTGACCACGTAGAATCTTAATTTGATATTGTTAATCCTGAATTCTTGATAAATTACCATTTTGACCTTCGAGGTTTGGAAAGGGGTTTTTGAGTTGACTTTTTTTACCCACATTTCTTCTATAGCTTTATGCGTACCTTCAGAATCTTATGGTAACATAGAATTCATGATTTCTAGACTTTGCTCATTCTGAGGCTCTTCAGAAGGGGAGGGCTCAGGCTTGATTGTTCGTGGCACCCGCTCCCAAGATCGAGGTAGGTTATGGTCTACTCCCTTAGACCCATCAGAGTGCACACTTAGTATATAAATTCCGGGCGGGTATCGGGGCGTGACGCAGGTCCCACCCAGCTGGCCTTACGAGCTCTACGTGGGTGAAGGTGTATATTGTTGGATAGTTAGAATGACATGGAAGCATGTTAAGCCTTTGGGCATGGTTGTGGTGATAACTCCACTTAGGTTTGTATGATTTCTGATTATGTAGGCTATGATAGCCATTATTGACCATTACTTGATTGGTTTGATTGATTACCTCATCGCTCCTTATCTTGCATAATTGTTGCAGTAAATGATTCGACTCCATGAGTTAGCATATGAAACTGTTTGATGATTTATACTCATTCTAGAAAACTCATGTTGTTGTTGTCATGGAATATTATGCATTATTGTTCATGCTTACCAGTTATTTATATCTATGATCATTTGAATGAGCTATGTTTACCAGAGCATGTGAGACGATATAAGGACCGAAAAAGGTAAGGATATTGTTCTCATAGTCCAGTGGTATAATGTGTCTCACAGTTCGGCGGTAAAGTCGGGCGGTACAGTAAGGGGTCACAATCCAAAGGGAAGTCCTCGGGTGGTACAATGACAAGTATATGGACCTCGCGAGTCCCCCATGGGTCATGACTATATGGCATGGCCTATAGCATGTGTGTACAGGGTATTTTCTTGACCATTGCGTTGCACTTAGTTTCATTATTCCCGCACTTACTTCATCACTCCCTTATGTGCTACGTGTTTGAATGAATTATCCGACTTCTTATTGGGGACTTCATGAAAATATGCTAAGTAACGTTGCTATGTGTTTACGCTTCGTCATACTCGATGCTTCTTTGGTGTTTATATGCTATTTACGTATTCCCTATCGTTGTCGCCCTACGATGCCTGCAGGTACTACAGTGTTGGTACTCATAATACACTTCGCACCCTTTTCCCGACGTGTAGACATCGATCTCTCGTTCCAACCTCAGACCTAGCGGCCGACCGAGGCTTACTTTCGAGACATTCAGTGTGAGCTACATAGTGACTCGTGGCCCCTGAACATCTCATCTTTATAAATCCTTTAGTTATTTGTTTTAGGCAGTTGTATTTCGTCCTTTGGGACTTATTTTCTGACATTTGGTGCTCTTGTATTCTCTAAACCATATTTTGGGGTTTGTATCAGATGTGGTTACTCTTTCTGCACTTATCTTATTTTATGACAGTATTGGATTATGATTTAGAATTTGGTTAATCTCTTGCTTCTTATCTAAACGTTATTCACAAACTATTTGGGAACGGTTCACCTACCATTGAGATAGTGTAGGTGCCATCATGGCCAGAGGCGTACGTAGCCTGTAAGGTTGGGGTTCAACTGAACCCCAAACTTTGGACGTGGAGCCTAAACTTATGTGTAAAAAATTATTAAAATTGCAATAAATAGTAGATATGAACCCCTAACTTTAAAAATATAATGGATTTAATGCTAAAAATCTATAGATTGAACTCATAAAGTTTAAATCCTGGATCTGCCTCTGATCATGGCTCACGAATTGAATCGTGACAAAAGGTAATTATCATTAATTGACAGACTGTCTGCAATTTCAAACTCCAAAATGTCACCGTAGTCTTTCCCAACCGTGTAACCAACAAATGATCTCGGGGACAAAAACATGTTATTCCCCTGGCAACTTCCTATTGCGAAAAGAAAATAACTGAAATATTTTGTATAGATTTTTTCTTCCATTAATTGATATTTATGGCTCTAACATATTAGCGAATGCATTTACATCATACAGAGTAACAGTGTAGATAATTTTACATTATTAAATATAATTTGACCGAATGTAGCAAGTTGTTGCTCTTATTGTACTGTTAACATGTCAAACTCCGGGACGGATCTAGTGCTTCGATACTGATCCATCCAAACACAATATTTTTGATGATGAGCATAAATTTTTATGTAAATATTCATAAAAAAAAAATTAATAAAAATTAAATCTGAATCCATAATTTTATAAATACAGTGAATTTAATGTTGATTAAAAGTAGTTGATAAGCATCAAGTGTTGGAAAACATTTTTTTTAGGTGCTGAAACTGATTTTATATATAAATAATTACGTTTGGATAAAAATGCTGAAATTAAAAATAAACAGTTAACATGTTTGGTAATAAGACGCTGACAAGCACTTTTTCTATTAAAATAACTTAAATGTCCTCAAAGCTATTTTCAAAAAATAAAAATTTAGAATTATTTATACATAAAAAAGGATGAAGAACGGAAATAAAATAGAAAAATAATTAAAACCTCTATTTTAGGAAGCTAGGATAAAATTATAAAAGGCTTATATAAAATTATAAAAGGCTTAGTCAAACTAAAAGTGCTCATGAACTCTAAAATTCTAAGTTGGAGCGACCAACTTATGACTGATTTTTGACTTATAAGCACTTTTAATTTACCAGATACGTAGATAAATCATCAAGCGCTTATAAATTAGTTTGACCAACTTATAAACTTAGTCAAACACCCTCTAAAATAAAATATTTGATCGCCTTTTGTCAAACTTGTTAGGAAAAAGTAAATTATAAATACCCGGTATAGTTTAACTTAAGTTGATGCCTTGATGGTATAACAAAATATTGCACCCGATCTATACACAAAAGTTGGAAGGGGTCAAAGAAAGCACCCATATGATCAATTTCTCCGTTTCGTACTAAGTGAAATTTCATTCACACTTATATATAGGACATCAAACCAAAACTTTTACACAAAAAGGAAAAAGAAAAAGAAAAAGAAAAGGTCAAACTACATAAGCTCAAAATGTGAAAACATAAA
>NC_081345.1:17153717-17212144 GCF_029784015.1 Lycium ferocissimum
ATGAAACTAATAAATTTATCCGCGCGAAGAATGATCTTATTAAACTTGCGACTGATTTTTTTTCCAATTTTGAATATCAAAAATGACAAAAACATTCTTGTAAAAATTAAAATTTTGAGAATATTTCAACATAAAGTTGATATTAAAAATAACAAAAGATAAATTCTCGTAAAAATCATAAGTGTTGAGAATATTCCAACTTAAATCAAAAGATTTAGCACAAGTCACATATCAGGTACCTCTAATGAATGATATAAAATTATTACTCTTTGATCAATTTCTTGTATCTTTTATATATTCTCTCACTGTGAAATTTGTCCTTTGATATATTTGTGTATCTAAAAAGAATGGGTTCTTCTAATTTGTGGCGTATACACCTTCAGCAAATTAATGAAATGGTCTTTTTGTAAATGTAATAGGATTGATTAAATAACCCTCTACAAAATATAGCAAATCGCCGTTGTGTTATTTCAGAATCGCCCATATATACAAAGGGTCATATACCTCTATTCATTTTGTGAAAACCCCTTTTAGTTAATTTCCTCGGAAAAAATAAGATATTAAATTATCATAATATTAAAACAAAACAAAAACAAATATATAATGTAAGGTATACGTAGGAAAAAAATTATAAGAAAAAAGTGCATATGACAGAATAAGCATATCTGGACTAAAGCGTTACTTTTGTGGCCACACATTAATGGTGGTGTGAAGGTGTCCTCGATGAGAAAATATGTAACAATCACGTTGCCTACTTTTTCTAATTAAAATTATTTTCAAATACCAATCAATCTCACTTATATTTTACACAACAAACTTCTTAAAGCCATTAGGAAGATAGTATGATAGTATCAAGTCTTCTTTTCAAAATTATAGTTAATGTACGTTATGCATCGAGATACATTACTTGAACTTTTTTCCAACTTTGAAGCAAACACCCTTCTGTCTAGATATAAGCACATCAAAAAATCATGTTTAATTGGTATATCTTGCACAGGCAATTGGATCTAGTGCATGTGACAACGTAAGTGCATTCTTCAAATTTATACTACAGTATCAAATAAAATTTCTCTATCCAACGAAATATCAAACACAATGAACAATGCGGTACAATAATCTAAGTATAAAATGATAATCAAGAAATATATATATATATACCTATAAACTTCTACATTGCGCTTTTGCATTTGTATTATTAACTTCACTCTATTAAGAAGGTTTTATCACACAAAATATTTCAAAGAATAAACTAATTTTTAAATAAAAGATAAGCAGGACTAAATAACATAAAGCTATAAGCAGGACTAAAATAACATAAAGCTTACTGTCGAAGAAGCCAACTATGTTGCAAGACCTATTCTTTAGTTTACTTTTGGCCTGAAAATGAAATGCACGACAACAATTATCAAGCATTAATGGGATCTGCACTCAACTGGATCGGGTATATATCAGGGATGGGTAAAATGATGGGTAAAATGTTGGTTTAGTATATATATCTTTTTAATCAAAATAAGTACTAATTAAGTTTCCCATCTCACATTTTCGGTGGGAGCTTTATAAAATCCGGAAAGAGTTATTTTTCTGTTAGGCGGAGCAAAGAAAAATGATTTTTGTATAACACAAAACAAAAAACAAAACAAAAAAGACTTTTGCGAAATGAACATAAACATGGATGACAATCCATAAAATTTACTCCGAGAACTTCATTCTGAACCTTAAGATCTTTGGCTTTATGTCAATACAGCCACGTTATGGAAATGGTCGATGTAATTTCGGGATTTTGCAATGCAGTGACCTCTAACGAATATGTTTCTCAGGGTCCTTTTTTTCGTAATTGTGTTTCAAGGCTAACAACAGGTGTAACGGTAACAGGGGAATTAAGACACCGTTTATATTGAGCATTGAATACAAACAGTTATAAACTTTACAACGTTTGGAAGTTGGACGCAACTATTAGGAAAGGATATACCATCAACTATTTTTTTTTTTTTTAACGAATTGATTAATACAAAAAAAAGGCAAAAATCTGAGAAGAAAAATAAATCTTAATCTGATGGCTTGTAGAAATCTACATTTGGGCTTGTGTCCTACCTTTTATATATATATATATATATATATATATATATATATATATATATATATATATATATATATATATATATATATATATATATATATATATATATATGATTTTTTACTCCTTGTTCAAGTCCTTGACAAGTACTTAAAATTATTTTAGTTAGACAAAGATTGAGACCTAATAAATCTTGAAACATGTATAAACTTTAGAGTTCACCATCTGTTTTTACATAAATTCTAACATATTTTCAGAGGACAACTTGTATTACTTTCATTTTTCAAAAAGAAATTCAAGAACAAATCTATATCTATATATAATATAAAGCTAGGCATAAATAAGGTAATGTGGCACCTCTCAATAGCCACTATTCCTATTTATCTTTTTTCTCCTTTTTTGACTTTTCTCTCATATATCTTCTATTTATTTGCATATTAAAAACCCCAAAAAAGCATTTACTGATTCAGCCACTGACAATTTTGCAATAAAACCCAAATTAATTGTTTGTCTGAGAGCCCACGTAGCAGCACAACCTAAATAGCCTCAATTGACTATTCTTCCATCTTTTCATATTCTATTTTATAGCAATTAATATCAATTAATGCTTAATTTTCATGATGATACTTATTCCAAATTTTGATCATCTTCTAACGTAAAAGTTGACAAATATATATATGTAATGGGTAGAGAGATTCATGGATTATTTGATAAGCTCGGCTTGTGAAAGGGTGAGCACAAGGATTGAGTCAAGTCACTCAAAAATAATATTGTGTTCATGCACCTTTTGATCAGTAAGTTCGATATGGGAAGTCTGTTACTTCTATTCCTTAAATAAGCATTTTCTATTTTTATGTGTTTCTGATAAGAAAGCATTTTTCACATGTTATCGCTGTTCTGAAATGTGTATGCATGACTTAAGGCTTCTTTAATTATTCTTTCTGTAAACTTCTTTGTTCTGAAAGGAAGATGAAGAAACCGATGCATAGGTTCATTAGAACAGCCGTGTGATTATTTTATTAGCCTTCTTCAAGTGTGTTCACCAGCAATCTTTTATCCTCCTTTGAGTTTTTGTGTGTCTGATTATATAGTTTAATTGCAGGTACAGTTTTAAATTAAGTAGTGCCATCCAACTGGAAACTTCATTCGTTTCAATTTCCTGCTTTGCTCATATTACTGGCGTAAATCAGATACTTATAATGCAAATGTTACCTATGTGTATGATATCACTTCATATTAACTATTGCTTTGTATATTAACTGGTCCAAAATGTCATGTTCTTATGAATGTTAATAAAATTGTAGCTTTTAGTCATAATTACTGGATTAATACTAATTTTATAATATGCATTTATTTTTTCCTTTTTATTTGGTAACCGGCAAGTAATTTTCATTATTTTTCTTTAAAAATTTCTTTATTTTGTCCTTGGGATTGTAATTCTTTTTAATTATAGTTTTTTAATATTTTTGTATCAAATGGATGCTTCCAGAGAGAAGTTTGAGGCTAACAAACACATGCGAAGTTCTTATTTCCCTCTTTTATGCTTTTCTTCATATTTCTTTCTTTAATTTTTAGTTTTACTTTTTCACCATTTGTATTGTAAAGTTGATACAAATAAATATTTTGCTTATTCTTTTGTCAAATTTAATATTTTAATATACCTGTAAAAGAATATATATATTTTACAACCGCGCGAAGCGCGGCATATTCACTAGTATTTATAAAAAGTTAATTAATTGAAGACTTTGATTTAGTGGTTGTCAATCTTTTTAATCCTTAAAGTTGGCGAAGATCAACTACCACATCCGACTTTCCATTCTACTCCCAAAAAATAAATAAGAAAAAGTAATACAGAATTAGCGTTTGAGTTGGACCTGGTCACCCAGCATAGGCACAGTACCGAATCAGTAAAAGTAGTAATTTAGAACAACGTATACTAGAAGTAGGGGTGTTCATGGTTCGGTTTGGGTCGGTTATTGGTTAAAATTATAATCAAACCAATTTAGTCGGTTTTTAAATGTCTAAAACCATAACCAAACCAAGTAAAATAATAACCACCGGTTTGGTTATTGTCGGTTTGGTTCGGTTTGGTTCGGTTTTTCAATTTATGACTAGCCGTGATAATTCAAATATTCTCTCTCTACATTCTTCAAATTTCTTATGAAGGTTCTTTTTTCCTCACTACCACAAAGATGGCTAACTTTCCGCATATTGAGGGGAAATACATGCGTGGCAACGTAAAATGAAAAGAGATAGTAGGATTTTTACTTTTTACCCTTATGCATACGACTTATTAGAGTTAGGGCATTGATTGTTGATTGGACATATTCTTTTAAGACATGGGCCTTAAAAATAAGTAGACAAAATTAAATTAATAATTAAAAGGTATAAAATATCTTTAATTATTTATGAAAAGTTAATATTATACATATAAATAATTATAAATTTTATGTATATAATTATCGGTTTGGTTCGGTTATTTATTCGGTTATTTTTTACTATAACCATAACCAAACCAAATACTATCGGTTTTTCAAATTTAAAACCAAACCAAACCAAATGTCGGTTTTTTTATTCGGTTTGGTTAAATTTTCGGTTTGGTTTTGGTTTTAACCAAAACTGTGAACAGCCCTAACTAGAAGCTTGCTTTATATCAAGGTAATTTAAAATATATATATAACAAAGTTATGTTTACCTTATTTGGATAGTATAACTTTTCAATGAAAATGATTTAATGCAATGTAGCTCAGACCCTGACTGTATTGATTATATTTGGAGGAACCCTAGTAACAACTTAGGTAGGCTTTTGTTCACTTGAGCATGCATGGGAAATGGAGCTTATGCAGGAGTATGGGCTTTGACTTTTCAGTATGGACGAAGTGCATTAGTCAAGTAGATATATACGTAGAATTTAAATTGGGATCATTCCTACGTGCTGCAGCATGGGCTTATTAATTCAAACTTAAAACTGACTGATAACTTCTAGAGACTACAAGTGCTGTTCTCGTGCCAGTAAAATAAATGACTTTGTCCCAAGATATTTTGGAATAAACTCAAGCAAGTGGTTGTACATGAGCAAACAGAAAAAGTGAAAAAGAAACATGAATCCAGAACTCATGGAGGATACCTACGAGTTTAGACAATATTTGATTGAAACTAAGAGAAAGTATTTAAAAGTTAAAGTTACATTGACTATGATTTTACTTCAAAATAATTTATGAAAATTTTCTAAGTGGAAATCATCTTTTCATTTAAAATATTCCTTAATCAAATTCATAAGTAACATTCTATCACTATTTATAAATATTAAATTTTAAATAAAATTATCATTAATTAAAAACGAGATATCTAGAGCACGTACTGTTTCCAATTGGGTCACTAAGGGCTGGCGTTTCAGAGATAGTTTTTTTGAAAATAATGGTCCTTGAGACACCCATTCTATTTTTAACAAAAAACACAGGCAGTCGACATAGATTTTTTTTTTTTTTTCCTATCACAATCGACATATATGAGTGAAAGAAATTCTTAGAAAATTTCTGATTAGCCGTCCAGTGTGATAACATCAATTTTACTTAACAGTGCATCTCACCCCACCACTCTGGCTCCATCCTTGGGAAATAAAGTAAATTAACGTTGTATTTTTGTTACTATTAGCTATTTGACAAGGCCAATCAGCCCCCACACCTGACTCATATTTCTCCAGAAAGTCCATCAAGTAGTACTAATTTTTGGATGTTAATGAATTTACGGATAAACACATCACAACTATAGTCAAACTACACGTTAATGAGATTCACATTAGCCCCCTATTTTTTGAGCTCAATGATCTTACTATCTCCTAACCTTTTCTTTCTTTATATTTGTGGGGGTGGTGAGTGGGATGGTGTTTATCATAGAAATTTCTAAAACAAGTATTTTCTAAACATTGTCCACTCAACTACACAGTCTGTCTTTGTTACTACTTTAATAGCATGTCGTAGAATTTTCAATGAAATCTCAATTTTGCTGTCCCAGGGCCCAAAAAAGGCCGAAACATTTGGGCTTGAGAAAAAGAGTCATGTCCATTTATTTGGATAATGTGCGGAGTGCCCTTCAAATGCACTGGTCTTTAATTTTTGTCCCTCAAACTTTTTGGTCTTTAATTTTTGTCCTTATACTAAAACTCCTAGGTTCTGGGTTCGAACTTCCGCTCAGTCAAAAATTAAATAGCGGGAGGGATATTTCTTACCCAAATTTATGAAAACTTTAATAGCCAGAGGGATATTTTTTACCCAAATTTATAATGGAGGATAATTTTAGCCCTTTCCCCTTTAACAAGTCATATATAATGTCAGCTTGCTCATTATCTATTATTTATTGGCATCAATTGAAAATTAAACTTGAAGTTCAATGCTATTTTTAAAACTCATATTATGAGTAATATCCTAACTTTCAACGCTAATTTTTAAACCCATTTTATGACCAAGATCCTAACTTTGCAGTTGAGATTAATTGCAAATTGATTTAATATGTATTATTTAAAGGGTAGTGCAAACATGTGAAACTAAAACTTGCTAGCTAATTAGATTAGCTAACTTTCCTCCATCTACTTATTCAAGTTTCATCACTATTGAAGTTTCATAAAGGTTACCACTATATAAATCCATGGACACGTCAAAAAGATGAAAATGAGTGTTCTTTTCGATTTTTAACTCATCTGCCCAATACAAATGACCAGATTGAAGAACCTGTTTCATAACTTATGCTTTATAGTCTTCAAGTCTTGTTATTTTGTATTAAGATTTTTATCGATTTGTAACTATTTCTAGATTTCTTAGAAGCAATGTTTAGGTAAAAACAATTGACAAATTCAACTCCAAGTTGAGGACAACTCTGAGAGGGAATCAACAGTCTAGGTAGATTGTTGGGTTAGAATTAGAGTTTGTTCCTAGGTTGCAGAGTTTGTAATCTGAATTTGTTTGAGGCACATAGTTGTAGTGAAGTTTCGTACAAATCCTACAGAGGTTTAAGTCATGGTTTTTCACCTTTGTGAGCCTAGTGATTTCCACTTTTACTGTATCGTTCTTTTTCTAGTTTATCATTATTCCGCAAACTGAAAAGTAACCTGGTCCATCATCCAAGCAAAAATCAGGCATAACCTATGTTCGTTATTTGGTCGTGCAAAATATCAACTATTTAATAATATTTTATAAATTGTCCGTTTACAGAGATAACTCTCTTGCAACCAAAGGAGATTGGACTGACAACCACATTGATTTCAAACCAATATAAAATATTGCGTGTCGTTACATTTTCTGCACTTTATATTTCTGCAAGTTATTCACTTCTACTTGATTATATGCTTTAGTTAATTAACCTTAATGTGTAGTCGACTAATAATTTCAAAATGATACAGTCCACTCCTTTTTTTGCACTCAACACCTCGGCATGGCTAGAACGAAAGCATTTGGAGTGTAGACAATATAAGATAATATTGAGTAATTCATGGATTGGAATCGGTCTAGCTTTAATAATATGATAAGAAATGGATCGTCAGATTGTCAGTCTAACTTAACCCGAAAAGTTAACTTTTACGATGAAAGTTGCTCAAAAGATCATATAAGGAAACCAAATAATACATCACCCACCACCGATGTGGTAACTCAAGTCACACTTCCTGCGTAGTAAGTAAAATTTTACTTTATATTGAAGAATATTGTGAACCACTGTATGATCTAATTAAGAACGGATAAAGTGAACTCACATGTCCAGGAAGCTAGCATTGTTGCCCTGCAGAAGTTCTTCTTAAGTTGCTAAAGTGACTGTGACTATGAGGTCCCTAATTTTTTGCCTCCCCTGAGCCATTTAAAGCCAATCAATTGGCATCAACTCCACAAGAATTTGTCCTTTCCCTTAATATATATTCCATGTGGCTTTATTCACCCCCTAAACAAACCTGTCAACCAAAAATAACCCGACAAACATATCCGGCTGAAAAAGAAAAATGCATGCCATTCTTTTGCTGCAAATCTCAATACTCATATCGACCACGTCTGGATGCTGTCGCATTATTGATAGGGGCGGATTTAGATGGATTACGGGTTTCACATGAAGCCAGAAGCTTTTACTCAAACCTTAAAAATATTTGATTGTAAACTTAGTTATTATTGTAGTATTAACTTGAGGTAAGTAGAAATTCATAAACTTTAAATCTTGAATCTGCATTCTTTATTGATGAATATAGAAGGACAAATATTTCAGTCATGTCATCATCCTGAACATTAAGATTAGAATTGTTTTCCGGTGAAAACGGATAATCAATTAGAGATTTGTAATTTTTGTATTTAAAGACAAGTAGGTCGTAACCTTCCGGAAACTCTCCTTTTCAGGGTCGGTGTATAAGATTATCAAAGCTACATTGAAAGAACCGAGCTTAATGAACAAGAAAATAATGCAAGACAAATAGATACCTCAAGATAAAGTGATGCGCCCGGATGTATAATGCTTAGGAAGAGAAATGAGAGATAGGTTACAAGAGTGGAAGTGAGAATCCTTTAGCTTACAAGATAGGCTATCTATATAGAAATCAAAACAAGACTTTTCAACCCTAACATTCAATTGATGTGACCCTACTGCACCGTTACGTGCTTTCCTTCCTCAGTGCTATGATCGAGACCCGTTGATGTGACCCGAGTTGGTGGGAATGGATGCCAACTGCGGAAGCCCTCCCGGTCTCTCCAGGCTCCCAACTGCGGAGAATAACCCCAGCACAGATTTTGCCCAATACAGATAGTCCCCCCCTGTCCGATCCCTTCATGAACATGAGACCGGGGAGGGGAAGATCCTAGGCTGTCCAATTTTGCGCGAAAAATGATGAAACGTTGTATCTCCCCCCTCGATTGGGCGTCTTATCAAGGGTGCATTAATGCGCCTCTTCACACATTCGGTGGTGTCATTTCCCTCGCACGCGTTCTTTTCCCACCAGACGTTATTGGCCACGCGTCTTATTCTGAACCTAGTCTTCTCATAAGAGATCGTGCCTTCATAATGACGATAGGACCCTTCTTTTGAGGTATGACTTGACGCGCCCCAATAAAAGCATCACCCCACCTAGGGTTGCACCGCTTGATCTTTTACCCTTATAAATACCTCCGCCTCTCCTTCAAAGAGTCATTTTCCTCTCAAGCTTATCCCTCTTTCCGAGAAGCTTCTCATAACTATTCTTTAGGACTATCATTCTACCCCTACGAAGCTTAATCGTTCTCTTTCCCAATTTTTCGTCATGTCTTTTAATTCGTATATCGCCAGCAATGCCACCACCCCATCTCGGGCGATTGAAAACAACGACTCCTAGGTCTCCATTCAATAGGTACTGATCGATCGTCCTCCGATACCTAGGTCGTCGAAGAGAAAATCTTCGACCTCAAACTCCGCCCCTCAACAGGCGAGAATGTTCATTCCCGAAAAATGGTCACTGACTAAAGACCTGGCCGTGCGCGAGACCTCTACAGCCCCAAATCGTAAAAGGGACTGGCCAGTATAAGCATAGTACCTCCATCAGCAGGGATACCCTCAGCCAGGTTAAGAAGGATTGTGGCTGGAAGGTTATTGAGGTGCTCCGCCGGTCCAAGGAGGAGAACATTACCTCCCATTGACCCGACTTCTCTTTCGTATATACCTATCCTTTTACTTTGAGGATCAGTGACCATATCGACCCCGTGATTTTAGAGTTTTGTCGAAAATACTGGATATGTTTAGCCCAGGTCGACCTGACAGTTTAGAGGACGGTAGCGTGCATTAGGTACCTCTCTACTCAAGTCCAGGAGAATTTTACTCTCTCTTACCTGATCCATCTCTACTCCTCGAAGATGTTCAGGGCCGGGGTCTTCCTATTAGCCTGGCACGGCCAAAACACATTAATTACTAGCATTGATGATGATTTTGATCGGGGATGGACAAAGAGATATGTCATCATCGCCACCGCGAATCTAGTCAAGCCCCCGGAGGAATATATACCAGAGCATGGAACTACAAGCGTAAATGCTCTTAATCCCTTTATCACTTTTAAACCATGTCTTAATATTTGATTATTAATTACATCCCCATTCATCCTTGTAGACGTCGCATGGACTCCGGACCTGGTGCCGGATCTTTCGAGGTGGGTCCAAAAAATCCTTGATTTCTCTTCTCCCAACATCTAGATGTGAAAAGAATTTCTATTAGGAACAATTATAGGGGAAAGAACCCGGGTTGCCCAAGAGGGCAGTCGCGCATCCTCTGGCTAATGTATCCGAGGACCCGAACGTAGCCATCCAACAAGTGCTACAAGCTGCCACGGAATCCTCCCAGGGGCGAGGCAATACTCCCGTGGCCCGAGCAAAGAGGGCATCTTTGAGCCCTGCCTCTATCACAAAGAAGAGCTGACGCTAGCCGCAGACAGTTCGAGTTCGTCTTTGAGGACCCCAACCACCCCCAAGTGGTGATAGACTTGGAAGCTGACACCAGCGAGGAGAAGGAAGACCCGACTGCGAAACTTATCCGCAAAGAAGGGCCTCTCAAAAAGTTACTACATAGGCTCTTTTCGATGAGATGGAGTTAGCTCCGATGATGGATTTTGTCTGCTGTCCCTTATTTGTTCCTTCCAATGCCCGAAGCAGAGCCTTGCGCTTAAAGCCTATCCGATTTATTCCCTTATCTCCCTGGGGGCCTCCCCCATCGGTTCAACCGCGAGGCTCAGCCCGTAAGAGAAGCTCTAACGACGCTCGAGGAGTCCCTGGAGGAGGTTTGGTGAATACCTTCGCGACCCCAGTACGTAACCCCTTAACCTTTCGCCAAGTCATTATGTCCATTAATAAAGAATGCAACTTGCTTTCCCTATCCGTGGGAGTTGCAAGTATTCTGAGGCCTTTGGCTATGGAGAAGGACAAGAGGAAAATGGATGTCATGTCAGATGATTGGCTTCAGAATACCGGTGCCCACGCGGCTGCTCAGGTATGGAGTGACTTATTTCTTCCCTTTTTTAGACTTTATTCACTTTTTTAAAGTCACCTCAGGGATTTAAGTAAGCTATTTTTCTTTTCAAGCCAGCCTTTTGACTATTGAAGGCCTCCAGCGTAAAATGATGGAGGAGAAGAGAAGGTTGGAGGAGATCCAGGGGCTGCAGGAGCGCATTCCCAACCTAGAAGTCAAATTAGTGTCAGCTGAGGAGCTAGAGGCCAGGCTGGCTCAGTCGGAGCAAGAGAGAAAAATTCATAGCGAGAAGGCCGCCAAGTTTCATGCCGATCTGGCCGACCTGCAGAAGAAATGGGCTGATCACCAGGATCATTTCACGAGCCTTATACAGAGAGAGTCTGGGCTAACGGAGAAAGTTCAGACCCTAGAAGGAGAGCTAGAAAAGAAGACCCAAGAAAATATCGCAGCTGAGAGGACCATAGCCTATCTGGAGGGGTTGTTAGAGGCTCAGAGGGCCCGAAACAAAGCACAGATGGAGGACAACAGAGGTCTTTCTCAGTCTAACGCCAGTCTGCTGGGCACCATTGACGGACAACGACGACTCCTCACCGAGAACGATGCCCAAATGCAAGACTTAAGGAAGCCTTTTGTTCTGGAGAAGGCTTATGCTTCATACCGTGCTCGCAGGCTTGCGATTGAGGAGGTTCGGGGTGGCCTGGATAATATTGAGGAAAAAATTATTGCCGCCTTATTTGTCGAAAAGCAGCAGCCAAGGCATTGCCCCCTCAGCTGTCAGCTGATGACGCAGACCGAGTATCCGGTGATGAGGGGTGGTTTTCAAACGATTGGGACGATGAAGAAGCCCCGGAAGCTGGGGAACAGACCCCGTGAGTTCTTGCAAGATCCATCTCAGATAGGCCCAAGGATGTTTCTATTATCGAGGGCCCTCCCACCCTTAACGTTACTCCTTTCGATCCCGCACCCCCTGCTCCTAAGGATCCCGTCGAGGCCAATCTTTCTCCTGACGCCACCAGCCTTTGATCCAGTGCATTCCTCCCTTTGCTAGGCCATATTTGATGTGTTTTCTATTGATCGTGTTTTTAAAGACTTATCGATGTTTGGACGGTGAATGTATTTACTTCGTTTCTTTTTTTCGTTAAGTCACCCATCCTTGCTTGTGTTCCAATTGCTAATTTGTTTTTGTCAGAATTGGCCGTTACTGCACATAAATTTACTCAAGTTTATTTTTGTTGGTAATAATTGTAGTCCGGATGTCAAGTTTATCCGTCCCTTTAAAGGAGAGCATCTCCATTTTAAGGATTCATCCACCCTGAGACCCTCTATTAGAAGCACGCTCCATTTTTATTTTAGATGTATGTGTTTAGGAGTTTTGATTGCTTTATGTTATGCGTTTGGTATTGCGTGCAATCACTTCTCCCAATCTGGGAATGTTACTTTCGGCCGCGTATGTTATAATCATGTATTAATCATCCGATTCATAATAAAATGAGGGGCCCCTATTATTTTTTGATGCCGATGAGAAGGACATTTTGATCTCATATTTTTGGTATAAGGTTTATGATTCCTTCACGCTCGGAGGCCTGCAGGCCGTGTCGTGTGTTAGTGGGGGATGTATGCGAATCCGAGAGGATTCACTCGTACCAAAAAATTTAAAGTGTAACCGCATGGGTTTAAACATTTTCATTTATAAACAATGAGGCGCATAGCCAGTTTTGTATTTACATTGTCGTACAGAGGAAAGAACTACAAGTTTCGAAGCCTTGCGGGCCAGATTTTCATCTTGACAGGAAGCAAAACCTTAATTGTTATCGAGGTCGGGGCGCGCTGCCTGTCAACCACAGTTCTTGACTTCGAATGGGGCGGAAGGAGCTTTTGGCGTGTGATTGATGCAGACCGACCATGTCTTTGAGAGTAATACATTTTTCAGTTGTTGCCTCATTAAAAAATTTACCGGTAAAATACCCCTTAAGGGGAAAACTCGATCAAAGAAAAGAGTGCAACACGTATTTTCAAAGTTTTGATGGCTCAGGACAGGGTCAGTCTCCCCTTGAGAAAGTCCCAGTCCTGACCCTACAGAATTAAGACTGCAACGAAAAGAGAATAATAATAATAATAATAATAATAATAATAATAATAATAATAATAATAATAATAATAATAATAATAATAATAATAATAATAATAATAATAATAAAATAGAACAGGGGTTCATACCTGGGATTATTCGGGCAGAACGTCCATAACGAAATAGTTCTCAAATCCAGATAAGCTTTGCACATTCTCGGTTGAGCGGGATTGATATGCCAAATTATACTCGCTCATTTCCACCGACCACTTGGATAATATATTTGTGAGGTTTTCGCTTTGTAAGGTTGACTGCAACGGGGCAATGGTGATTACCGTAACTGGATGACATTGGAAATATGGACACAACTTCTGAGTGACCATAACAAGCGCCAAAATCAACTTTTCCGAGGCCGGATATCGAGACTCTTCCCCTGCTAAAGTTTTGCTAGCGTAGTAGATCGAGAGTTAGTTTTCCCCGTCTCTCCGTACCAATGCTATGCTGACTGAAATTGATGAAACCGTCAAATAAATTTACAAGCGCTCCCCTTCTGTGGCTTAGCCATTATATGTGAGCCACAGATAGATGCTCTTTAAGATCTTTCAGGCTTTGACTACATTCCATAGTCCATTTGAATTCATTGCCCTTCTTTAGCAGGTTAAAAAGCACATGACATCGATCCGAGGATCGAGAGATGAATCTTCCTAATGCTGCGACTCTCCCGATCAGTCCCAGTAACACTTTAACGTTGCCCAGCTCCTCCGGCATTTCCAGAATGGCCTTGGCTTTGTCAGGGTTCATTTTAATACCCTGGTCGTAGACCAAAAAGCCCAAGAATTTTCCTGACCGCTCCCCGAAGGCACATTTCTTCGGGTTTAACTTCATGCCGTATCTTCGGAGTATATCAAAGGTTTGCTGCAAGGCAATTAGATGAGCATCCGCTGTTTCAGAATTGACCAGCATGTCGTCGATGTAAACTTCCATGGTCTTGCCGATTTGTTCCTCGAACATTTTGTTCACCAGCCTTTGATATGTTGCCCCTGCATTCTTGAGACCAAAAGGCATGACGTTATAACAAAAATTACTGTGATTGGTCATGAAAGACGTTTTCTCCTGATCTTCTGGATACAAGCTAATATGCTTATAACCGGAATATGCGCCCAAGAAACTAAGCAATTCATGCCCTGCCGTGGCATCGATACTTTGATCGATATGCGGTAGCGGGTGTTATGCCCTATTTTTAACGAATTAAAACTAGTTCACAACTTATGACTATGTTCCTTCAAATTTTCAGAGTCGCCACCTAATTTTAGGAAATATTAGGAAGCCATTTGTAAAAAAATAAACTCCATTTTTTAGTCTTTGAAACCTGTGAGATTTTAGGTAAGGGTTTTATTTGCCCCGAGGGGAAGGTGTTAAGCATCCCTCAGAGCCTATCCGAGGACAGTCTTTAAACTTAGTTTAATTAACACTAGAGGGGGATTATTTATCTATTTCTTATTTACTATTGCCTATTTTAAATAACTGCTAAAGGAACTAATATCCAAAGATAATTTGTACAAATAGCGTTTTTTAAAGTCACGATCACGTAAATAAATATATGCGCGTGTGCAAATGATTAGTGGGGAATAGAGATGCACGTATGTAAAAAATGATGTATGTGTATGTTTATTTGTAAAGTAAGTAGTTTAGTATGCCTGAAATGTAAATATATATATACATATTCATGATGTATTTTTGTATAAAATAGTGTAAAAATGGGAGGATTAGTATGTATATTTTTTATGTATATTATTTGAGAAAATAATGTACATATAGGATATTTATTTCCTACGTAAGGTGGTATATAATGTTTCAAAAATAGTCATTTGTGATATGAGAGTACTATATATGTATAAACGTGATGTAAAGATGATTAAAGGGTTAATAAAAGTAAGATAGAGTAGATGTATATGTATGGAAAAATAAAGTATGTACCTTGGAGCTCTCGTAAAATAACTAGAATCACTATACGGGACTCTAATAAAAGTATTGTATAAACTTGAAAAATTGTACCTGCTCACATGTTAGTATCAAAAGAATGTAATTCTAAAAATGGTCAGTTTGCGACTACCGCTTTTACCCATAAAAATCTACATTTTTATCCCTTTAAAACTTGCGTTTTTCCTTACTTCTAAAAAAAATCCATGTGGGAGCCTTCACATATTCTATACCTAACTCTTACTTGAAACACTTGGAAAAAATTGTTAGCACGTCCTTTATTTGACGAGAGTCTCCAGTTTCACCTTTTAAAAAGAAAATCCCGATTTTCTTACATCCTCAAAAAGTTGACATCATTTATGTGATCACTCTAATACGCCTAATCGAATAAATATACTAAGTTCAAAATATGTATAAAAAAATAAAAAAAAGGTGGCAGGAAAGATAATGACTAAACTTACTAACATACTTAAGTCGAGTTACGAGTTCACAACAAAACTACAAAACATACAAATTCACAAGAGTGTTGGTCAAATAATATAAATAGCATGTATCAAACAATATGAAGGCTTAAAGTTCTGAATAAAAGAAGAGCGGAGATTCGAGACGCGAAAGTAGGGGACGGCTAGACACGAGCCATTAAATACGCTCGTGTTCTCGATATAGGCGAACCGGAGTTGCCATAACTCCAAATGCTCCCAAGGTTCCTCATGAAAAAAAAAAAAAAAAAAGATAAAGATAAGGATTAAAAACAATTCTCAACAAGGAGAAGGAAGCCTATATAACTTTAATTAATAAAAGCTAGATAAAAGAATCAAATGTAAGACAAGACTTTCTCGTGTCATATTCTCAAAACGCAACACCACGATCAGTTTTAAAAGAAGATCAATGCAGTTCCAATTGTTACTTAAACATTTAGTTCTTCTATCTAGCCTTCCAAACTAAATATGGCGTAACCTTTTAGATGAAATAAGCATCATTTAAGTTCAAAATAGTACTGTCGTGCTTCCAAACAACAGGAATTCAGAGACATATCACATACTTATTCAAAGTTCATAAATAGGGAAACAAGCTAGCATCCATGCCTCAAAGAAGTGTAAACTGTAAAACTTATTATCAGGCTACTCTAACGATACAATTCGAACCATTTAGGGAGAGTGTCCCATTTGCTCAAACGGATCCTCTACTCATTCTAAAGCTAAGTGGCAGCCTCTTGGAGTCTCAGGGATTAGATTAGAGTTTTAGTTAAGAAATCAAAACTCAGTTAAAGATTTGAACAACAAACTTGGACATATCTACTATTGGCAGGCATGGTCAGAGAAACTCAAGCTACTTAATCACAAACAAGGTCAAACCTTATCACATTTTCAAATAGCATGCATAGGTTAAAACTGGTCCAACCCTCTTTGTTAGAACTTCAACACACAAAAGATATATGGTAAACTTTAGAGATTTCAACACATCTCAAACAACTCCCTTAAACTAGGTATTTTATCATACAAAACTATCAGGGGCGTGCCATAATTAACAGAATGACCAGTTAATTTGTGTGCCCTAACACACTCAAATTATATTGTAAAGAAGAAGCCAACTTTGTCTTAAAGTTAATCAACCCATTCATTTCAGGTTTCAGACAGTTTTTCCCAAGAAACACGCAGGCTAATGTCTAAATCCCCATGATCAAAAGAGAAATAGAACAGTGAAAGGAAAGGAGAAACATCACTGAACCTTGAAGGACAGGTTACATCTACCAAACAAGGCATCAAACAAATAGAATGAAACACAATACCGTAGGAAAGATAAAACTCAAGAAAACTGATCATAATACATATATAACATGTAGTGTCAGGCTTAAAAGACTTAGGCAATAGAGGGGGTTATCACCATCCATATTTCCAATGCCGCACAAGATCAAAGGATTTCTAGAACCCCAAGCATGGCGGGCTATTAGAGGAGGCTAACCACACCCTCTATTTGCCTTGACTTTCAGCCAGCATACAATAGGAGGATAAAGATTCAAGTAATGAAATTACTTAAAGTAATATGCTGAACTATACTTCAAAACTTAAACAATTTATAGACATACATGTAGGGAAACAGTTCTTGTAGACAAATGCTTTCAGGAAAAAGGATGATGTTGGTCCCTTCAAATCTCAGACTCAGTTTAAAGAAGATTTCATCAGTTCATAGGGCCATAATATCAAGCTGATGTCTGGGTAGTCCAATCAACATAAATGACTCTAGCCAGATATATAGGACAGGGTTTAGGATTCAAAAACTGATTTGGAAACTCATATTAGTAGCAACTATGTTACCAACTATTTAAACTTGAGATAATTAGGTGTAACATAATATCAAAACTATCTTATTCCTACTTCTTCAAACTCAAGGAAACATAGCAAAGTGGGAGTGTATAACTCCATCTCTTCTCAAATAAAAACAGCATTTTAGATGAAGGCAGTAATCATGAAGGGAGAATACTAAAACATCCAGAGATTAGTCAAGAGAAAGCTGGAAAACAACAAATTACAGTCTGGTGGCTACTAAAACAAATAATCAATCACAGGCACTTTGACTAGACAAAGCCAAAATCAACTACTATTAGCCAACAACTCAATCAGAAACTATTTTCAAGAAGTTTATACACCAACTTGTTGAATATGCAAAACAGTTAAACAATGAATTCAATTCTTCCAGGTTTAAACAGAAGTTGGGAAAACACATAATGAATTGAAGACACAGCCAACACTACGACGATTTCAATATCTCCCAACATGCTTCTAAAATGACAAAGCGTATAACTATCAAGCGAGATTCTCAACAAATTAATTCCATCGATATCAAAGACCTTGAGACTCATTCTTGGTTTTCGGAGAAGCGGGGACATGCTAATACTAAAAATGGGTAAGGATCTTGAGAAACTTGTTTTAAGCAATACTTTAATCATTTTGGAAGGAGGAGAAACCCGGGCGAGGTCACGAGTTTCAAAACTTGAAAAGATATTGACATAAAATGAGTTATCCCCCATCCCTTTTACTTTAGCAAGACCTTACTCAAGTTAGACCAACTTTAGGGAGATATACTTTTAGTCAGGCTTAAAACAAATGAGTTCCCTTTTGTCAAAGCTTCAACACTCAAGAGAGGAAAGGACAGATTCAGGTTTAGCCAAGTATACTTAAAGTGAACAAACAAATTTTCTTTACTACCACAAACAAGCAGACACAATTGGGCCAAAAGCAAACTAAACTTGTTTTAAAGATCTATTAGAGAGCCTTCTTTATTACAATCTTAAACCAAACCAGTTATAAACCATGACACTTTTATTTTTACTGATTCATTGTCAATGTCAAATAGTCACAGAAGAAATGGCTTGTAACATCTCTTCAAGCACAGCTTATTCATAATACCACTTTTTTCAAACCAATTTTATACTTATAATATAAGCAGGAACAAGCATAAGGAGAGGCAACTAATGTCGTCTATTGATCAACCAGTTAAGGAATCAAAAAAATCAACAGTCAGGACAACAATCAAAATTTGCAAAGTCATTACCTAAGGCTAGACAATGTCAGACTAAGCACATTTACAGAAGTAGGAACAGACAGATTCCCATCTGGATCATTCTAAATCATAGCAGTTTCAAGGCTGAGTAAAGACCCTTTATTATCATTCTATTCAAACCTCTTCAAGTCCTCTTCCCTTCTCTATGTGATCTGGTTTAACAGGTTATTTAATTACAAGGTGAGCTTATACTTCTATCCATTAAATTTTCCTAGTCTCATTTTCCTTTCTTTTAATCCCCTTTAGCTACAGAATTTAATAATTTCTCCCTTCCTCTATCATGAACTCATAAAGGCTTGTTTAAGGCTCATTTCTACCTATGCTACTCTTGATTCCTGTTAACTTTCTTCCTTTATGCTATGTTTTGTTCATTTCACTACTCTAGATGAGTCGATGTGTTCTTAAGCATCGACTCATCTAGACTGTTATCCTAACAGTCTATGAATCCAACTAAGTTAGTTATATGAAGCCAACACCGAATTATTCTAACAACCTACGAACAAGTCCTAGTTATTATCCTAGTCATTCTACATTACAAACCAAATCACTAAAGCAACTACTAATCACGTTAACAATAGCACTAACTACATTACTGACTAGAATATCATACAGAACAGGCTAAACTACATAAGAACATACATAAAACACTTAAAGGCACAAAAATAAAAGAAAGGATAAAATGTTACCTTTTTTACGTGCATCGACGGGGTTAAACACATATTCGACGAAATTAGTCGTTCTACACTAATTTACAAAAAAATGAGGAGCGAACACATTCCAGCCAACTAAACCAAATAAACGACGAGAAATACTTGAACGACTACATTTCTACTTTTACAAAATTGGAGGCGAAGAGAAGACGAGTACGGTTACCTTCTTCGGGACAGCGAACTGAGGCTAATGTTATCGTCGAGTCTCCGAATCCGCTCTAACGATCCTTGCTCGGTGAGAATAACCAAGATTATACGGCTAAAAGAAAAAAAAACTTAAGAGTTAAAACAGGATTTTCTGAGAACTTAGGAAGAACTACGAATTTGATTAGTTATGAAGGCTTATGAAAAAGAAAAGAAAGGGATTTTTTAACTATCAAGAAAACTTATGGAATAACTGGATTTCTTAATTGTTCAACTTGTTCTAAAACAGCCCTCAAAGGCCGGTATTTATAGGCAAAGCTGAGGGGGTTTCAACAGCTTATTCAAAGGGGATTTTGCCTTTAAATTTCGAATTAAAAGAGGGGGAAAAATCTGAAATTTCAAAAAGATGGAATGATGAAGAAAAAAAGGCGGATCTTCACCTTTTCAGATGGATTTGATGGCTGTGGATTCGTTGGGACTAATACATGGTAGATTCCTCCATTACCTACTGAATCGAAGGAGAGTTCGAGCTTAAAACTGGCGGTCCATTGCACTCCTCTTCCCCAGAGGTAGATATGATCCCCTACTGGTTCCTTTCGGCTCTGCCACCGCGTCAATCAAAGGGAAAAAAGACGTGGTAGCAGTGGAGGCGGTTATGGCTTCAAACCCACATATTTCATTATTTTTCGATTCAAGAGAGAGAGAAGGTTGTTTTGGCAGTCTGATGGTCGGGGTGGCGGTGAGGAGACGTGACGGAAGTGACGGGGTGGAGGCGTGGCAGCGTTGGGGGTTGTGTTTAGAGAGGAGGTGAGAGAGAAAGGGTCGTTTGGTTAGGGTTGCTAGTTGAAGAGGGTCGTTTGGTTAGATGAAATGGTTACTGACTTTGGGACTTAGGGGTTTTTTGTTAGTTTAGGTAGATTTGGGCCGGGTCGGTGGGGTTTTGGGCTGGGGCGGTTCGGGTTGGTGGGGAATTGGGCTAGAGGTGTTGGGTTCTTTGATTTAATTTGGAGGAGAAGGGAATTGGCCCAATATTATGGGCAGATGATTAATTTCTAATCCCCTTCTATTTCAATCAATTAATTAAAATATGCTTCTTCGTCTTAATTAATTCCCACAAAATGCATACCTATATAAATTATGACACAAGTAATTTAATATACGCATTTAGTTTAAAAATAGAGTAAAAGATGATTAATACGGTAATAAGTAGGTTTAAAGGAAAAATGCCAATGGCAATAGTGATATACGAATATCAACATTATTATTATTTTTTCGAATGATTTTAATTATATATAAAAAAAATGATGTTTAGTCCTTTTTAATTATAAAATATGATGTTTGGTCATTTTTAAGAAACAATAAAAATGCTCTTAACTTTAGAGAGATATATCTCGAAAAATAACGTAATAATTAGTGCAAATATTCCTAATTCATTTGGGGAATTTTTCAGGACTAAAAGCATAATGAAATTAATTAAACGAAAAGGGAAGGCCAAAATTGGGTGTCAACAGCGGGAAGGAGTCTTTTTGGGCAAGCCTCATTCAGATTCTTGAAATCCACACACATCTTGAATTTGTTGAGTTTTTTTTGGGACCACCACCACATTTGCTAGCCACTCCGGGTTCTCCGCCATTTGGAACGACCCTATGTTGAGTAATTGCGTGACTTCTTCTTGGATGAATTGGTCCCTCACGGCTGATATTGGTCGCTTCCTCTGTCTTACCGGAGGGTGATGAAGATTGGAACTCAGTCGATGCGTTGCCACCTCCGAGGGAATCCCTATTATATCTAGGTGCGACCAGGCAAAGCAATTAGTATTAGTTTCTAAAAAAGTTACAAATTTATTCCTGCGCTCGAGCGGGAGCTTGGAACCTAGGTGTACCTGCTTTTCGGGATCATCTTTGAAAAGTGTCGTGCATTCTAATTCTTCCATCGTTGAGTCTGGTGGACTTTTATCCTTTGGGATGACGAATCCTTTAGGGGTAAGCTAATCTGGATATCCCCCCATACATTGCTTCTTTTTTTTCCCTGGCTTTATCATCCGATCCCGACGTCTCTGATTGCTACTTGGGGATCCTGTCCTTCTCAGCAGCTGCCACTGCCATGGTTTCTACTTCGCGAGCCGCCTCCTAGTCTCCTTTGATTTGGCCTATCCCCCAGGGAGTAGGGATTATGACCTTTTGATGAAAAGTGGAAAGGACAGCCCACATGGAGTGAATCCATGGTCTCCCTAATATGACATTATACGACATGCCACCTCTTATGATGTCGAAGGTCGTGTCTAGTTTCATGTGTCACGACCCAAATTGGAGGGCCGCAACTGACACCCAAGACCCTACTCGGCATACTACCATTCTATCCATGAGTCACAACTTCTTGTGATCCTTTAATTTATGAAATGACGCTTCCGTCAAGCAAAACATGAAAAACTTTTCAATAAAACTCTTTCATCAAATCAGGGACTTCTCCCTTATCGTTAATTCAAAGAAAATCTTTAGTCACAATAAAATATTTTAAAAAAACAAAGCATATGAACAGATCAACCTACATGGACGCTTTACACAACTGCCGACATCTCAACACACTATCCACAGGACACTATCTGCAAAAGTCTCTAACATAAACGAGATACCATAACATGAGCTGGGACAGGGCCCTAGCATACCCGTAATGCATCTGACTCAAGGATATACATAAGTACTCTGACTCGGCAATACTCCGAACAGAAATGGAGCTCACCAATCCAGCTGATAGCCTGGGAACATCCTATAGCAAATGTCCTCTACTCATCTGTATACACCTGCGTGGCATGAAACGCGCAGCGCCCCTGTGCAAAGGGACGTCGTACGAATAATGTACCGAGTATGTATGCGGGCGAAATAATATATCTCAACTCGAATGATAAAAGAGTAACTAAATCAATCTGTACCTGTAACCAACACTGAGAATCATGTATGTGCATATGAACTTTTAAAACATCATGCGTATATATATATATATATACCTTCGCCCTACTCACAGCCCCTTCGGGCATGAATATGCATGAGATACTTTTGAAAACATGTATATATGTATATGCACCTTTACCCAGTCGCTCCTTCGAGCTTCGCCCCGTCGAGCCTCATATCATAATGGCCCCATCAGGCAGCCCTTTCAGGCATCTCAATCATCATATACCAGCTGATTAGGTGGTTTGCGTATATAACGTCATAGCCCTTCCCATGCCCCATAATATCATGTCGTACATATATAAATGTGCAAAAGCATAATAATCTTTGTAAAACATCAAAGACTCCCTTCGGAGCAACTTTTTGTTCAAAATAGAAACTTCTTCCCCTTTTCATTTATCTCCTTCGAGACTTAAAAATCAAATATGAAATGCATCTGAACAAAGAAGCCTTATGAATGTCCCCTTCGGGATTAAGACGCCATTATGGAAACATAAAACTTATGGATGCCCCTTCGGGATTAAGAAGTCAAGGAACTCGGAATATGAACGACACCAATACCAACACAAGAAAGTGAACTCCTACATGTAGGAGTGGATTCATTATGGATATCATTATGTTTCGCACTTGTCATAGATCATGCCAAAATGAAAGAAAGGAATAGCCTTAACATACCTGGAAGCTTACTTTCAGACTTTCCAATCTACTTCCTGTCTTGCGGTCCATTAAAATCATTCGCAGTCTCATAATCTACATATAAAACCATTCATACTATTGTTAGGCTCACCATCATACACTTGTCTTAAGTCTTCAATATAAATCCATTTAAAATCTGTCGAAATTCAGGCAGCACCTCCCCTGTTTCTATGCCTAGTCCGAAATCACAATCCAGCAACCAATAACAACAACAACAATACCAACATCAACAACAATATCGTTAATACAAATATATTCCACAAACATCCCACACAATGTTTTATCTAATTTCCCAACCCATACGATTATTTAATAGCTTTTCCTCATTAAATAAGCTTAATTGAATATTAATAAGAAAAGATTCATACCTTTCACCTACTAGAACTGCAATATCCTCACTTACCACCTTGAATCCAAGCCAAGTTTCGCCGCAGTACGATATTATTCACAACTATACGTTGTCTGGATCTGAATCCGGAGAGTATACTTAATTTGCATTAAAATTTGATGTTTGGAAATTGGGGGAAAATTCCAGAAATTTGGAGAGGTTTTGGGGATGTTTGGAATGAAAAATGAGGGAGTAAGCCCCCTTTTATAATATTCCAGAATCTGCCTAAACCGACTTAAAATTTACTCAGCGCATTCGCGCCACCTTGGGGCGCATTCGAGATGAGTTGTCCCCTGGCTCCCCTGCACGTTCGAGCCACCCCCAGGCGCGTTCGCGCGGAGTTAATCCCTGCTCTGGCAGCTAGTCTTAAAATGATCATAACGCTTGATCCCGATGTCCGATCGCTGCACGGCTTGTTACATTGGAAACTAGACTTCCTGAGCTTCACTTTAGGCCTTTTCTTTTTCCCAAAACTTCTCATATACCAAAAGATATTCCTTTCCTTAAGCAGGGCCAAAATTGCCCCTCATAATTTCTCTAAAGTCCAACAACTTAATTTCCTTGATTCACTTGCCCTCCAATCCTTCCATAACTTATAATATAAACTTAAACCCTCATAACCCTGAGATAAACATATATAATCTCGTATATACCCTTAAAGGCAATCTCCAGAGTCCATATTTAAAAAATCCAACATTTACAAATCTGAACGTTCAGAATTGCGGGGTGTTATGTCCCGTATTTTGTACATTGGGACCATTCGGTTTAATTATGATAAGTTGGGGACAAAAACCATTCCGGGATACAAAGTCGGGACTTTTGACCTTCGATTTGATTTTGAGACATAAGTTGTTCATGAATTTGTTGACATGGAACAATTAGGAAAATTTGGGACCAAAAGTGATATAATTGGAAGTTGCAAATCATGCAAAAATAGCCATGTTGGCCGTGTGGTGTGGAGGTGGCTCCTACCCATTTTGTGTTCAATTTTAATTGCTCCAACACATGAGTGTGGGCCATGGACACATGTATAAGTCTTACTAATATGCAAAAGATGACTACTAATTCATTCTTCATCATCCAACACTTAGAAAAAAAAATCAAGAAGTTGAAGAGCAAAGAGAGGCTCTCGGCCAAGACAAGGAAAAACCAAGTCCAATTCTAGCCATCCCAAAAATATTTCTTTGGTGCAAATCCACTAATTGAAGGTCCCTAAGTAGCGTGGAAGTGTTGTTGGAGCGATCAACCCGCTAGTTTTCATCCTTGCAAACCCTAGCTTATTGGTGAAGTAGAAGAAGAAAGGTAAGAATTAATCTTGTTTTGTGTGTTATCAATGTTGTATGCATGTTGTAGTATGCTAAAATGGATGAAAATCATGAAATAGGGGATGTTGGAAGTGAGTCGTGTGTATGGTGTGTTAGCCGTGTGAGGTGTGTGTGTGTTGTGTTGTATTGAAGTAATGAATTGAAGTCTAGTTAGCATGTTGTGATCATTGTAAGGTGAAGAAATGAATAAGGATCATTTATATGTATATATGTAGTGTTGGCCGAATGTAGGTCATATTATATGACAAGAATGAATTAATTCTATTTGGAATCTTGAATGTTGTCGTTATGAATTATATGTTGACGATAAGAGTTTAATGACTCGAATTGATGTTGTAAGTGTTGCGGGCTGATTTGAAGGTTATTGTGCTTTTAATGTAATTTGTATATTGATGAGAATAGCATTGTTAGAATGTGAATTGTTGGTACAAATCATGATTTGGAAATGGAGAGTGTGTTATAGTGAGGTTCTCGGGTTTGGGGACTATTTTCGGGTAAATTGGAGCAATTGTTGGATTGTTGGAAATATTGTATGAATTGTTTAAGAAGATCTTGAATGTTGTTGGTATGGGTTCGGGTTAGAAATTGAATGTATAAGCGTTGATGTTGGCTTGAAGGTAAGCCGTTGAATTGAATATTATGAATGTTGTTGAATGATGTTAAAGAGAGTATTTAATGTTAGAATGCTTTCCGGATTGATTATTGATGTTACTAGGTTGGTTGTTGTTGTTGTTGTTGTTGATTTGGCCGAGTTAAATTCTCGGGGTTGGCCTATTTACAGGGGAAATACTGCCCAAATTTCTGTAGAATTAAGGGCTAATTTGGAATTAAATGCCTAAACGTCCATAGCTAATGTTTGGCATATTATGACGTATTTGTAGACCTTGGAGAGCCCGAGGCGTAGGTTGGCATTAGCTTGAGTTTGGAGTAGCTTTGAGAGCGTTTGAGGTATGTAAAGCTTCACCTTCCTTCTTTTGGCATGCCTTAGTTACGAATAGGCTATGACACGAGCCTCGAGAAAATCCTATTCTCGCAATCCGAGCATGTTTATGACTCTTATTTGTTTCTTGGAATTCGTATGTTTGATATGATGAAATATTGGCCCTTATGTCTTTGGAATATTTGATTTTCAAATTTTGCATAACAAGTTTGGCTTTTAAAGAATTCCGTAACTACGAACGCCCGTATCTTTCACAGAAAGGCTCGGATTGCCTCGATATACTCGTAGGAGGTTGTATGGCGTATGATGAGTATGTTTTCCATAGGCGGGCCCGGCTCGGGTCAACACCCGTCCGTGGGTCCCGCGACTCTTCTTTTTGTAATCCTGACGACTTTTGAAAGAATTCGATTTGGTTATTATTCCGATTGCTAAGTATGGTCATTTTACTTATTATTTGAGTCTATGATAATGATTTTATGCATATGGTTACTCACGACTCCGTTCGTGCATTCTGTTGTATCTTTCGCCGAGTCCCGGGCCGGTTCTGTTGTCGTGCGCACTTTGATATACTCTGGTGTTATGCTGTGTTTATGGTTCACCGAGCCCCTCGCTCGAGGGCCGGGTTCCGCTTATATTTGGTGATATGCTGTGTATGATGTGTGACGGGGATATGGAGATTTGAAACTTTCTGGCGTTATGCTGTGTTATAGCGCCGATGACAGGCGAGCGACCATATTTTCTGAGCCCTATGCATGATTTTTATTTTGAAAATAAATATTTTGATATTTTGGAAATGCATTTACCTTCGTACTCGTTTCGATTATGACTCGATTCGTTTACTACATTTTCTCGCTTTGCATACTCGCACATATTTCGCACCGACCCCTTTCTTCGGGGGCCGTGCGTTTCATGCCCGCAGGTACAGACGTACAGTTTGGTGATTCGCCAGTCTAGGACACCCTTTTCTGCTGTTTGGAGTGCTCCCCTTATTCCGGAGCCACGTTTTGGTATATACTCGTTCGCTGCATTACGTATTGGCTTGTTCAGGGGTACGGCGGGGCCCTGTCCCGTCATATGATTCTGTTTGTCTGTTTAGAGGTCTGTGGACATGTATGTGGGTTAGGCCTATTCGTATGGGATTGTGTTTGTATGTTATATGTTCCGGGCGATCCCATTCGGTGGCGTGGCCTCGTCGGCTTGCATTTGTATATGTTTTGGGCCGTTGCGCCATTTGATAGCCTTGTCGGCTTCTGATATATATATGGTTGTGTTTGAGATGTGTTTGCGACAGTTTGATATAATCTGAGACAGTGCTTGCTATTTGTGTCCATATAAGCTATCTGTATGTGATTCGGATTAGTGATTGTGTCTGGGTGCCCAGCTCGGGCACTAGTCACGGCCTACGGGGTTGGGTCGTGACACGGGGTGTAACATCATTCCCCCAACGTGAACAAGCAGCTCGATCCCCCTTGTTTAAACTCAACCAACATTTTGGTTGTGGGGACGATTGTATCATCTACCCCCATTTCGTTCATGACGCAATCTTTGGTAATGTTTGGGGAACTCCCTGGATCAATTAACACACGCTTAATGAAAGAATTCTTAATTTGAATAGATATTACCAGGTCATTATTGTGAAGAGGGGCAAGTCCCACGCAGTCGTTGTTGGTAAAGGGATGTTCCTGCGCTCGGCGAGGTCCCAACTATGCCTTTTTGTTGTAAATGACACTTTGGACTTTCGGAGAGTAGTGTAAGCTATTGTTGACACCTCATTTTCACCTCATAAGATGCGTATTTTAGTTTTCAAGTTTCATGAGTCAAAGACAGAGTAAGGATAGACCCTTTAAAGGTTAAAATTTCAAAATTCCGAGAAAATGGCAAAATGACGCTTAATCATTATTTCCTGGAAAAAAAAAACTGACAAGTACGAGAAATACGAGTTATTTATTTTCATCCCGCTCCGTCTAATTTGGAAAAATTGTTAATTAAAATGACGTATAGATTACCGCTCATTTTTTACTACATTTTTTCATATTTTAAATATTGCTCAGAGCTATGTCAATATTGGGCTAGTTTTAAAACTTGCATTTTAACTTTACGAGTTTTAATTTTTATATTTAGCAATATATGCATTTATAATATATGGTTTATATTTTTAATTAAATAAGGATGGGTTCTTTTTGACATTTTAATAAAATGGAGGGGGGACTTCTTCTTTTTTTTTAAAAAGGGAGTGGAAGTTTGTTAAAAACAAACTTCCACGCCCCCCCCCCCCCACCGCCACCCCATTTTATTTTCGTTCACCCGACTCCCTCACCTCTCTAAGGAGGCAATATGGCGACTTAGGGTTTTGGCCGCCTCTGGTTGTGTTTCACGGCGAATTTCTAGTCATTTTGACCCAAATTGAGAGGGCTTTTATGTCCTTTCATGTGTTCTTACAATTACCAGGTTGAATTTCATTTAATTTTTAGTTATTTACATCATTTGAGCCATGTTCTCATGGATGTTGCTCGGGTTTTCCACGTGAGATGGTTGCCATGGGCAGGACCTCGAGTCCTTAGTCATCTTGTGCACCACACGCACTTGTATGGAAACCTAGGGTAATTTCCACGAAGCTTCATTGGTTGGGTACGAATTTTGGGGATTTTATCCCATTGGTCCAATTCTGGTACAATTGCACCATTGGAATTGTACCATAAGGTAATTTTTGCTGGCAAGTGTACTATTCCATGTATCTGTTTGATTTTTGTGGATTTTATTGATCGTAGGGTACAATTTGGGGAATTTTTTTGGGGGGAAATGGGAGGACAGGTGTCTTTTTATTTTCATCCTAGGGATTCCTATACAATGGAGGTTATAAATAGTGAGTAGAAAAATAAGAAAATGGTTCAGATTTTTATTCCCTAAAAAAAACTATGTTTCATATACACTAGTTATTCAGTTGATAAGGATATACAAAAATAAAAATATATAGAGAAAAATATAAGAAAAAAGGTGATTTAAGGATTTGAGAAGGGTTTTTGTTGCTTGGAGTGTTGAATCAATCCCCTTTTGATCTTTAGGTTGCCCCAACAAAAGGTGAATTCTTATTTCAATCCTTGTTTTCATATCAAACTATGATTATCTATCGTCCGTCATGCTTGTTAGTTAGAAAAATGATTGTATATTAGTTGATTCGCTTTTTAAGTGATTAAGGGAGTATTCTGTTTCCTTGTTGCTATTTGAAATTGAAAAATGAATTAGGAAGTCTAAACTTAGACACTATTAAGTAGTTTTGAATTGGTTAAGTTAATAAAAATGAAGAAAAAATAGTTTAAGTTAGAATTCTTGACACTAAGTTAATAAAGTTGATATCTTTGATCTAAGTTAGCTGTTTTTGAAAGTTCTTGTTAAAAAACATTGGTTGGTTGGAAATATGTCTTAGTTTATGATCGTATATCTCCTTAAACTTTGTTTGATGTTTTAAAATCATAAGTTAGATTGGAAAACTACTTGAATAGCTTGAAAGTTAGATATGATTAAGTGGAAAACACCTCTAAGTCTACAAATGTGCTCTTTGAACCTACCTGTTTTAGTCTCAAGTATTAAAAAGGACTTCTTTCTTATATTATTTAGTGAATGTTTATTTTTTTCAATAGTTTGATTCACTTTAGAACAATATGACTGCTTTCAAGAATGTCAAAACTGTTTTAAATAAGCAATTTTTTTCTGTAAAATAGATCCTGGAGTCTTGTTTGAAGTTTAATTGCAATTTGTGGAACTTGAATGTCTTGTGTGAGTTTTAGTATGAAAAACAGGATTTGCAAGGCACTCTTGACTTTAAAACTGCTAAACTTGATAATCTAGCAAAGTAGAAGGTCTTATAACTTGATTTGTAGTCTATTAGACTCCTGTTTTGCCAGAAGAATGATTTTTAAGAAGTAAAAGTTATTTCTGAGATGTAGTTTAGAGATTTGAAGTTTAAAACTGTCTAAGTATGAATTATAGTTTAAAATAAAATTTGGATGCCTTAATAGCTTTTAACTTTATCAAAATAGATTTAAAAGGTTGTAAGTTTAGTCTTGCGTGTGGATTATAGAGTTATTGAAATTCTAGAACTTGACTAAGTGATGCTAAGCTTAAGTTTTGGAATATGTTTTTGATAAGCTATGGTCTTATAAGCCTGGGCAGTTTTCTATTTGTTCTTGTCTTGGAAATTTGAAAGTTTTAAAATAAAGTAGGCTAGAAAAACCCTTGTTTTAATATATGTCCTGTTTTGAGGTCATTTATGTTATAAAGAAGTTGAAAATTGAATTGTTTCTTTCAAGAAATAAGTGTAAGAGGCTCAAACCGATTTTAAAGTTGAATGTAGTTTCTGAATCTATAAAAGTTATTTTCCTTTCTTTGCAACTCACAATTTGTGCAAAACTATTTGTCTTATAACTTGAGTTCTCAAAAAAACAATTTGGCTTGATCACAGGTTTTTAAAATCACTCAATTTTAGGAATTTTAACAATTAAAGACTTGAGAATTAAGTAGAAAATGACTTAAAACCACGTGACACTCTTACTAGTTCAGTCTGTCCTCTTTTGTTCCAAAATAAGTCTCAAACTGTGAATGGTCCATTTTGTTCTGTCTTTGTCTTGACTGTGTTAATCTCTATCTGCCTTGATGATTTTAGTATAGGTACCATATACCCTCTATGAGTTCCTTATAATTTCTTTTGAACTGTGGAATTGCTTGTTCTGTTACTGCCTTTGTTGTATGCCTTGTAATGTGAGAAATTTAACTTAAAATTTTCCTAGACTAGACCATGTCTCTTGTTAGCCTTATTTAGACACTGTTAGACCTCTTGAGGCCAATCTAGCTTGGAATACCTCTTTGTGTGATAGTTGCAACTAATACACTGTTTAGAGTAATTTTACCTATTTTGGAAGGAAATAGACCTTTTTAATAACTGGAATCTTTAAAACTGAAGTCTTTTAAAAAAGAAAAAGGTAAAAACTTGTTTTGGCTTAAAATCAGTAAACCATGAATGCAATTGTGCTACAAGTTTGCATTTGGTTCATTTTTTCAAAATCTGAATAGGTAAAGTTGAGTGAAACTGCTTCCTGTATAAAACTGCTTTTTTGATTCTTGCTAAGTGATTAAGGTACATATTGTACCTAGTATTAGCTACTTATACTCAAAACTTGTGAGTCTTCCACCTCTGCCTACTATTTGATTACAAATTTCTGTTGAACTAGTAGGCCAAAAGCTGTAAAACTGGAAGATATGAACCTATTATGTATAGACTGTGTGTTCCATGATTCATTTGAATGGTTATTTTGACTTTACACATAAATAAACTCCTCTAATAGTGTAAAACCTAGTCTATAAAGCTGGTCTTAATAAGTAAAGCCTTTAACATAACATTTAGTGTTGATGAAAGTTTAGGTTCTAAATAGGATTTTGAAAAGGTTCCTCTCCTTTTATTTGCTTGAATTCCCTTTACCTGAGGCCATAAGACATTTCTGTTAGTTTAAGTGAGCATTACAAGTTGATTTTGAGACCAAAACTGATTTATAGAGGAGAAGAAATCTTATATTGGTGCTTCATGTGAATTGTTCTTTTAAAAAATTCCAAAGCTAAACTAGATTACTTGTTTGTTTGCCCATCTTGTTTCTTCCTTCTTGACTGCCTTTATGACAGTTGGAATTTTAAACTTGCTTGAAAATGATTGGAAAAGTGTTAAGCACAAGGACTGTGAATTTTTTCTGAAATGTGTTGTGTTGACTATAGAAATTTAAAAGAAAGATATGAATATTTTTGATAAGCTAAACTGCATTTGCATTTTTTTTTTACTTGGCTGTTTTCTCTTTTTCTTGACTAATGACTAATTTTTGTACTATAAATAAGAGTCCAACATTCATGTTAAGGGAATCTGATTCTTAGAATACGAATATCACAACACTTTATGCTCAAGCAATTCAATATATTTACTTCTGTCTATATACTCTTTTGTTCCGGATTCGTAGTGTTCTTCAAGGCTAATTGACCATCCGGAGTTATCTTCATCAGAGGATTCCCTCCAAGTTCATAGGCCCAGGTGTACTTCTTGTCTTATTTTTACTTGATTTCATTATCCATTGTTCTTTACTCATACTTTAATATCACAAATCAATTCACACATCCTTTAAACTACCACCAAATTCAATTGTACCCTTTTGGGGATAAACATAGCTCATGAGGGGAGGATTGCTCACGTCCATATAAGGAGACTATGTATGCTTTAACTCACGGAGTGGAGGTGGAACTCTTAACAAACCTGTTTATACAAATTAGACGAGACAATAATAATGTAGTAAAAATTATTTACGCGATGAACGACTTGAGACAAATGATACAACTCCCGACGATGATGTTTCTTTCAAATCTCCTTACAGTAAATTAATGTCCTATTAGAAGTTGAAAATAATTTTTTAACTTTTTGCTACTGTCCCTGCTTTGAAAATAATTTTTTAACTTTTTGCTACTGTCCCTGCCTTTCCAATTCATTGTTTGTGGAATAGAGTACTGAGTACCCACTATCCAATGGGAATTGGGACCAAATGAATGGTGGCATTGAGTTGCATTGTGTCTTTAACCTCTCTAGGTTCAAATTCCCAATTCATATATCTAATGCCGATCGAAAGCACAGGACCATCGAATTGAAAGGAATATTGCCATTTTGCACGACAAATTAAATTTGAATTTATGTTATATATGTTAGTCGTATAAATTTCTTACTTTATTAATGCAATTTAACATGTTATATAATACTTACTTATCATTTATTTCAAGTTATTAGTAATAAATAGAGTTATTTGTAATTACTTTTTAAGTGATTCGATTGTATAAATAAATTACACCATCCTTTATATATTCGCTCGTCTCAATTTATGTGATATAGTTTTACTAGACACAAAATTTAAGAAAGAAAAAAAACTTAAAATTTAAGAAAGAAAAAAAACTTTTGAAACTTTTGGCCTAAAATAAAACATAGATATTTGTGTAACTGTAAAAAGAGAAGTTTCAAGTTAAATTATTTTTAAATACAGAAACGTATCATTCTTTTTGGGACATACTAAAAAGAAAAGTGTATCACATAAATAGTGACACGGGGAGTAGATAACTACATTAAACGTAAGTCTATGAGCAATGCTTCATATATCTGAGTTTAGGTTTTTGTATATCCTCATAGTGTAAATAATTTTTTACACTATTATTTTATCCAAATAATAGTTACAGATAAGCCTCCTTGAATGTGCTATTTAAAATCTTGAAATTAATACATTACATGCTACCACAATTAAAAATGATCCGATAGTATAAAATTATGTATGTCAATTGAACTTTTTTTCGCAAGGAAGATTAACCCCAAAATAAGAATGTGTGGTATGAATGTTCAGTTCAACTTAACGCATTATTTTGTTCAGATAGTGAACACAGTTAAAAGACTCAATTAGACTTGGAAATAATTATTCTCATGTTAGTAAATTAAGCTTAAAATTTGGCTTAATGCATATGCAACCCCTTAAGCTTGTCCCTTTTTTTTCATTTTGACACCTCAACTAAGTGTTATTCCTATTGAACTCATGAACTAGTCCTCAAGTGTGTTTATCAAACCCTCTAAATCTGATTTTTATTAGAAACAAAAAATAAATTGTGGTAATGAAGGTAAAGTAATATTTTAGACGTGTGGTAAGCTATTCTTTAGGTCATGGATGTGCCGGTTTCTGCTGGTTCTGTTCTTTCACTGTCAGCTTAATTAAAAGCTTACTCTTTTGTTCCCCCTCAATTGCTGCTAATCTTAGCTAAAAAATGGCCTAATTAAATTAGAGTATATATTAGCATGTTGCTACATTGAAGATAGAATACTATGTAAGTCAGATTGTGTTTGACAGATACACTTGAGGACTAATTGAGGAGTTCAATAGGAATAACACTTAGTTGAAGTGCTAAAATGAAAAAAATGGACAAGTTCACGAGGCTGCATATGCATTAAGCCTTAAAATTTTGTGTACCATTTTAGACTAAAATTAGCGGTTGCAGTGTCAACTTAATGCACTGTTTTTAGTGGTAACGCAGATGGTATTTGGTAAAAATTTACGACATTATGTTTATATCAAATCAATGCAACTTAATATAGTTAAGTGATTACTCCCTCTGTTCACTTTTACTTGTCCACTACGGACTTTACACACCCCTTACGAAATAATAAATGAAGTGTTTAATTTACCATGATATCCATATTAATTGATGCATATTTTTAATAGATTTGAAATGAGTAATTAATATTATGGGTAAAATAGGAAAAAATAAATTGTCTTATGTTGATATGCTAAAAGTCACAAGTAAAAGTGCGAATCTATTTTTAAAATATTGGATAAGTAAAAGTGAACGGAGGGATTAATAAATAGAATTATATATTAATTAACTATGATTAAGTGATAGTTATATACTACATCCGTTCATTTTTACTTATCCACTATGAACTTTGCACTCCTTAAGAAATAATAAATGAAGTGTTTAATTTACCATGATATCCATATTAATTAGTGTATATTTTTAATAGATTTGAAAGATGATTTGAAGTGAGTAATTAATGTTATCGGTAAAACAGAAAAAAAAAATTATCTTCTCTTGATATACTAAAAGTGATAAGTAAAAAATAAAAATCTATTTTTAAAATACTAGAAGAGTAAAAGTGATCGGAAGAAGCAATTGCAACACATGTGTATTATTGGTTTAACATAAATATTCCGTAGCTAATAAATTGTTGTTATGGTACTTCGTTGTTGAAAGCCTATAACAAAGCAGACAACTCGATGCATAAGTTACCGAACCACACAGCATCAAGGAAGCGACACTGAAATGTTGTCCCTTCTCTTTTTTGTTTTCTGTTTCCTCTTTAGACTTCTTTGTCTGCAAAAGGTTGACTGAAGAAAGAGAACAGTGAAAGAAAAGGGATTCTCATCTTAATTTTTTGGGTGCAAATTCCGTAGGCATCATCATAAATTCAATCTACAACTATATTTTGAATTGCGTTTGGAAAACATCATTCAAAAGTTTTAACTTATATTTTAAAAATAAAAAAAAAATTACTCCAGAGGTTCTTTTTTTAAAAAAATCAAAATCGATTAAATTTTTTATTTAAGATGCTTTTTGTGAAAAAGATTTTCGAAAATATAAAGTGTTTTAAAAAGAACTTTTAACACTTTTTATTTTAAATAGATGCATGTGCCCTATTGACAATAATGCTTTCCCTATTCTCAATTTCTTCGAGATAGTGGTGGCACTTCTTTCAAACTCGAGATATTTTTAGATAGAACTAGGGCAATAATCACATGCACTAAAATATCTTCCAAGGAGCCCACTCATTCCCACAGATTTCAAATTTAAAACGACTTATACCAGCCTCATTATTTAACTTCTATTTTAGTACTCCCTCCTCCGTCTCATGATAAGTGTAACGTTAGTCAAATATTTTATCTCATAATAAGTGTTATTTTACGAAATCAAGATATAAATTGATTAGTTTTTTTCAATTCTACCCTTAAATAAAAATTGACAAGTTAAAATAACATTTAAATGTTGATTGAAAAAGTCACATAGAAACTTGGTATTGTTGGATTCTCAATGTCAAAAGGTTTACTACTTATGGATGCTCTAATCAAGAGAAAAAAGTAATTTATTTTTATTATATAAGGATAATTTGATAAACTTTACATTGCATTATTGGGTTCTTAATATGAACATTTTTTACTAAGGTGACACTTATTATGGGATGGAGGAGTAGTACTGTACAAAAAAAAAAAATAGGAGACCCCAAATATGAATAGAAAGACTACAGTTAAAATTAAGGGGAAAGGATAAAAAATGCCACTCTATTTTGAAAAAGGGCTAAAAATATCTTCTATTATAAATTTGAGTTAAAAATACCTCTCCCGTCATTTAAGTTTCAAATATACACCTGTCTTAACGGAAATCCCTAACATAATCTGATTTCATTTTTAATCCCGTTCCATTTAAACCCTACTCAACTAAATAAAAAACGCATATGGGTTACCGGCTCCTATGCCTAGTGGCTCTAGATGTAGGACTAGGGAACAAGTTGGTCGCATATGGATTTTTTTATCGGAAAAGGGCCAAATATACCCTTGAACTATCGGAAAAGGGTCAAATATACCCCTCGTTATACTTTGGGTCCAATTATACCCCTGTCGTTATACTATTTGATCAAATATACCTCTCATCCGTTAAGTTTGTCGAGGTGGACATTTAATCCAAGCGACTAACACGATGAGGTGGATGTCGCGTGGCGTCTGCCACCATTACGCCTAACCCATTTACCCCTCCCCTCTATTTTTTCGTCCACCACTAAAACTTCCTTCCCTCCACTACTATTGTCACCATTACCGCCATCATGACCCCCTCAATTTATTTATCTAACTTGAAAGATGAAACTTTATTCTTTGATTTCTAAAGAGTAATTAAGATAATTTTTTTTGAAACGGACGGAGTATCTTTTGAACATTCTCTCGCATCGAAAAAAATCACCGGCTATAGTTCAAAAAGTGACAATCATGGTGGTGCCTAAAATGCCATGAGTAGTACCATTGACAAGGAGCCACTAATCGATTTAAACCAGCCTTCCACTGGACCCACCGTGTAATTAACTGCCATTCCTTTTGGAGCAACTTTTGTTATTTTCAATCCAAGAATCAAAGTTTTGATTTTTGATTTGCTTTAAATAGTATATGCAGAGTTCTAACTGTCAAGCATCATGGTTATTGCTTTATCCGGTGGTCATGATGGCAATGGTGGTGGAGAGAAGGAAGTTTTAATGGTGGAAGAAAAAATAGAGGGGAGGGGTAAATGGGTTAAGGGCGTTGAGGTGGCATGCCACGTGGCATCCACCTCATCAAGTGTTAGTGCCACATTAGATTAAATGTCCACGCCGACAAACTTAACGGATGAGGGGTATATTTGATCCAATAGTATAACGGTAGGGGTATAATTGAACCCAAAATATAACGAGGGGTATATTTGACCCTTTTTTGATAGTTCAAGGGTATATTTGGCCCTTTTCCATTTTTTTATGTAGTTGGGTCGGATTTAAATAGAGTGGATTTAAAATAAAATCGGGTTATTTTGGGGATTTAAGGATTTCTATTAAGATATGGGTATATTTAAAAACTTTAATGACGAAAGAGTTATTTTTTATCACATTTATGACAAAAGATATTTTTAGCTATTTTCTCAAAATAAAAAGACATTTTTGATCCTTTTCCCTAAAATTAAATTACGCAAGTTCGACTGGATGTTAACTCCTATGAATGGCTGTAGACCTAAAGGAGGGTGTGTAGAACTCAAATTTCAATAACTTTTGTGTGTTTAATTGAATTTTACCCAGTCCCGTTAGTTAACAATGGAAAGAAAAATTATGCCTTATTGTATTCAAATTCAACAAGCTTATCTATATTCTGAAATTACTGGTTCAACTAGTTAAAATTCATACTCTCTTGAGTCTTTATGACTCTTTTCTTATTGCCAAGTCTGGAAAAAAAAAAAGGGATATATTTTTATATTTAATAATAATGTAACTTAAATTTTTTTATTTTATCCTTAATGAAATATTTTCTAGATTATTTTGGACCACCTTCAGGTTGAAATGCTTTCTATATAGCCACACAAATTTATAGCTTTTTTTGTTACCACAAATTTCAATTTTTTTTTTTTTTAAATTTTGTGCCAAGTTAAACACGCCCACAAAAATTAGGACTGAGAAGTACTATGTAAATTCACCTGAAGAGAGGTAAACTGGTATCTACTATCTACTATCTACTATCTACCTAAAGATTCGCCTTTATAGAGCTCAATTTTAGGCATTTAATCGATGATGGAGAGATCCGAACAATTCCACCGAAGTAACAACACTATGCTACTATCTCTTAGGGTGTGTTCGGCATGGAGGAAAATATGTTTTCCTAGAAAATAAGTGAATTTCCACTTATTTTCTCATGTTCGTTTGAGTAGTGGAAAATAAGTGAATTTCTTACTTATTTTCTCATGTTCGTTTGGTTGATAGAAAACGTTTTTCAAAAAATACTCATCCAAGCCTCACCAACTCCAACCAAACCCCATACCCCCATCCCCAACCCACCCACACCCCACTCCCACCCACCCACCTACGCCCCCACCCTTCCAAAAAAAAATTCTTTTTATTTTTTTATTTTATTTTTTGCACCCCCACCCCCAACCCTCACCAACTCCAACCCAACCCCAGATCCCCCCCACCCACACCCCACTCCCACCCACCCCCGCCTACGCCCCACCCCCTCCCCTCCCCTACACCCCCCCCCCCTCTATTTTTTATTTATTTATTATTTTTTGCGCCCCACCCCCAACCACTCACGTAACCCATACACCACCCCTCCCGCCCGCCCCCCCCGCCCCTACCCCCACGCACCCTCCCCCCACAACATTTTTTTTTTTGAAGTTTTTTATTTTTTTTTCTGAATTTTCTACACGACCACATACTCCATCACCTCCCTCCTTGCGTGGAACCCATACCACACCCCCCCCCCCCCCACCCCAACATTTTTTTTTGAAGTTTTTTATTGTCTTTTACTGATTTCTACACCTCCAGGCACCCCCTACCCAAAAAAAAAAAAAAAAAAAAATCTTTTCACCACTATTTTCACACCCCCCTCCAAAAGTTTTAATTTTTAACCACGCAAAGTTTCAATTTTTATAATTGTCAACTTTTTTCAATTTTTTTTGGAGGGGGGTGGGGTGGGGGTTGGGGGGTGCAAAAAACCAAAACAAATGTCAAAACCTTTTTTTCAAAAAAATATTTTTTTTGTGGGGGGGGGGGGGGGAGTGCGGGGTGGGGTGGGGGGGGGTGCAAAAAAAAAAAAATGTCAAAACTTTTTTTTCAAAAATATTAATTTTTTTTGGTGGGGGGCGGGGGGGGGGAGAGGAGAGAGAGGGGGGCCGTAGGGCTAGGGGTGCAAAAAAAAAGTCAAAACCTTTTTTTTCAAAAAAAAATAATTTTTTTGTGCTTGGGCGCAGTTGCGTGGGTGTGTGTAGGGTCTTGGGTGGGGTGCCAAAAAAAAAAAGTCAAAACCTTTTTTTCCAAAAAAAATAATTTTTTTGTGGGGGGTGCAGGGATGGGGTAGGGTCTGGGTGGGTGGGGATGCAAAAAAAAAAAAAGTCAAAACTTTTTTTCCAAAAAAAATAATTTTTTTGTTGGAGGGGGTGTAGGGTGTGGGGTTTGGGTGGGGGGTGCAAAAAACCAAAAATAATGTCAAAAAATTTTTTCCAAAAAAAAATTTATTTTTGGGCGGGGGAGGGAGGGGGGAGGGATGGGGTGGTGGGTGGGGGTGAGGTGGTGGGGTGTGTGGGGGTTGCGAGTGATTAGGGTTTGGGTGTTGGGGTTGGGTGGTGGAATAAACTTGTGAACTTGTTTTCCCTATTTTTATTAGGGAAGTCATTTTCCCAATTTTGAGAAAAATATTTTTCAAAATTTTCGATCAAACGAACATGAGAAAATCATAACGAACACACCCTTAATCATTAGTATTTCAACAAAGCTTTACTAAACTAATATAATAACATGCTAATACAGCTCAACATGAACCAAAAATCTCTTCAAGATAAGAAGGAAAAAAAAAAAAGCCAACAAATTCAAATATAAAATAGCCCCCACACATACTAACCAGCAAATGAAACATTTACTGATCAAGTGCATTAGGTCCCGTACAATAATTAACAACATGGTTCCATACCCACTGAACCAAAAACTTCCTCCTTATCCCATTCATATTGTACGTTGCACCATGTTCACCATTCAACATTTGACCCGTATACGACCCGCCCCCACCCGACCCGTATATCCCTTCACAAAGATCCGCTATCTCAACCGGGAAACTCGGGTCCTGACCGGCATACCATGCATTAACCAAAGGGTTAGTAGACAACTCTGCAATCTCGTGAGCTATCACACTTATCATACCATCAACTCCCACGTCGTTATTAGGCGATTTAGCAGCTTTGAAACCCGAACCCGACATGTATTCGGGTACAGAAAACGGGTATGCACAAACACTGGGGCATAGTTTTCCAGAGTTACCAACCCATGCATATGGTAATGTGTAACCAACAATAGAAGGGAATGTGAAGTAGTGAAAACCACAAACGTTTTGGCAAAAATCTTGAACATAAACATCATCAGATGTTAGTAACAAGTACACACCACTTTTGGAGTTTATGGGCAAAGGTCGAGTACTTGCTGAGACGGCAGCTTTTATCACGGACTGTATGGATAATCGGGTTAACGATTTACCTGTTAGATGGAAATAAAAAGGAGTCAATTGAGGGAGCTAATAATCACAAACCTTGATAAATCAGACAATTAAAAAAAAAGTATTAGTCCCTGATTTACTTTTATTTGTCACGTTTTGCTTTAAGAGAGTCAATTTGACTAAACTAAATACATCAATTCAATATTTTAAATTTAGATATTCAAGAACTATACGAAACTTTCTCCATCCAAAAAGATTATCTTAGTTCGAAATACGATGGTCAAACTAGTCAAACTAACTAATGTTCAGTATAAATTAAGACAATCTTCACTTTTTTTTAAATAAAATTTATATATTTAGAAATTATTTAAAAAGTATGTTAACAACTCAAAATATTTAAAAAAATTATGATCAAAAAAATATCATTCTAGTGTCCAAATAGTAACTAGGACAATAAAATGGGGACGGAGGAATATAAGCTCATGTTAATATGACGAAAAATAAATTTTAAAATATGGGTTAAAATTCAACCAGTTTGACTCTCGAAAGCGAAATATAAACAAATAAAAACGGCCAGAGGGAGGACAATATTAAAAGAAGCATAATACTTTGATATGATTTTGTGAAACCTAATATTACCATGGGAATAAAACCGGTCATTTTTTTCAGCTCCAATGAGTACATTACTAGAGATGTTAGCTCCGGTTTGGTCGGTATAACGCTGGACCGTTTTCCACCAACCGTTAACTGACGGCGGTTTGGAATCAACGGCTGAGATTGAGTTAATAAACTCACGGATAATTCTTTTCTGTGCTTTATCCCATTTACCATACCAAATGGGATAAACGGTGACATTTGCAGTTAAAACAGGGCCCATATGGTATTTTAACTGGATTAAATCCGATGAGCCTTCATATTTTTTGGATGGGCCGTACAATAAATTGGTGGTGTTGGGCTTTTGGTTGGGCCATGGACGAAACCCGTTAATAGGGGAAGCTAAGAAGAATAGGAAAATTCCGGCGAGATAGAAAGTTGCCGGAAAATTCATTGTTATGTGGAGTAGTAGGTAGTGTAATGAGAGTGAGAGTGGAGTAAAGGGGTGTATTTATGTGAATGAAGAATCACATAAGGAGTGAATAAGTACAAAAACTTTAAGTAGGGGTTTGGACATGGGATTTCATTTCATTAGATGAAATCAGCATTTGGACATGCGATTTCATTTCTGATTTCATCTCATCAATTTTAAATCATCCAAAAAGGTATCATTTGGAATTTGAAATCATAATTTCAAAAAATATAAATGTAAAATTTGACTCATACGTTTATATTTTGTAAAAAAAGACCCATAAGTTGGTAGATATATTTACCAATCATTTATATTAAATACTAATCTGCAAGTTGGTAAAATATAAAGAGTAGTTACATTAATATTCATGTTAAATTTTTCTTTTTATTGAACTAAAGTTTGATCAATTGATGTTGTATTTTTTAAAAAGGTCTTCTAGGAGCGTATTAATTTTGTTATGAACTATGATTTACTCATTTGGTAAGATTGTATAAGAATTGAGAAAATTTTGATGGTTTTCACAACTGGTGGGGTTTTTATGTTTATAAAAAAAAAGCTGCAACTTAAGAAATCCAAATTTTATGTCCAGACATGAGATGAAATCATGTCCAAACGGCTCCTAAATGGGGGGACTAATTTTTCGATTTTCGATATTCGTATTGGAGTCTGATTAAGACGGTGTTTGGATTAACTTATTTTAAGCATTTTTTGACTTTTAAGTTCTTTTCTATTGATTGTGGTATTTAGAAAAAGGAAAAAAAAAATTAAACACTTACTTTTAGATTGAAAAAGTACAAAAATAAGCTGACAGCTAAAAGTCGGGGGCTTATAAGCTATTTTTAAAAAGTTAATCCGAACATCCTCTAATTTGAATTTGCATAGTGTAAGGCCCGTTTTAAAGAGGAAACTCTCCCTAACAATTAAAAAAAATATATATTCAGAACTCGTATCTAAATCCTCTAATTAAAGTCGGAGATATTCTACCACCAAAGCATGTGGTGCAGCAGATGGGGTTGTTCCTACCTTAATTAGAAATCTCGGGTTCGAGCTCTGGGTATGAAAAAAATTCCTTGATAGGGAGCGCTTCCCCAGAATGGGGCCCGACACGACGCGAATCAGGATATAGTAGAGCTCCAATACTGGTACCAAATATCGGGTGGAAAGCCAAAAAAAAAAAAAGAGTCGGAGATATTCTATTCAACCCTCCGTCAGAGACAGAGCCAAGATTTGACGTTTATGATTTGGAATTTTAATTTTTTAAAGTTACTAAATTTTAAATTAATAATTTATATATGTCAATGAATTTTTTTAACAAAAAAATAAGCTTTGACCCAAAATTACTGAATTTTGCCGAACCCCACAGGCAGCCCACCGCTATTATTGTTTGTTCCAACTTGCTCTAGCTATAGGGTGATGATGGAAAAAAGGTCTTTTCTTAAAAATGTAGTTGGAGAAGTAGGGTAGGCCTAGGCCTAAGAAAGGGATGGGAGCCAGAATCAACGAGTGGTCCGGTGATGGTGGTAATTTGATCTGATTATGTCGGATGAGTAATTAAACTTTGGTTTGTACTGCCTTACATGCCTTTTAAGTTTTAACTTTCATTTTAGCGAGAAAACTTTTGGTTAAATGTCACTTATAACATTTAGTATGCATGAAAATATTTATCACCACCTCTATATTTCTTCTCTCTCAATTTATGTGACACCGTTTAACTTGACATAAATTAAAAAAAAAAAATAAGACTTTTTAAATTTGTTATCCAAAATAAGTTTTAAATAAATGTGTAGCACATAGAGAAAAAAAGTAATATATACAAATTTTGGGAATAAAGAGCGATGTGGTTTATTTCTTAAGCAGTACTCTGGATCTCCTTTTCGGCTTTAGGAGGCAGAGGCAACTGTAAGCACAATGTTTTGCATAATGTAATTTAGCTAGTCTTAATAGCTCATTTGCTTTTTCAGAAGAAATGTTTGAATTCCTTTAAAACTTTTAATTTTTCGTACTAGCTGTGGATATAGTTTAGACAAAATTGAAAATCAATTTGAAAATTCGAAAGTTTTATATTTCATAATTATTGCTACCCATTAGATTGAAGTTCATATATCGAATACTAAGAGCTCGTTTGGATAAGTGAAAAAGAAATTATGTTCGAAAATGCTTATAAGCGAAAAAAAAAAAAAAAAAAAAAAAAGTTGGGATAGCCCAACTTATTATTTTTTTGGGAATTTTACATAAATGACTACACTTTGGGGGTTTAAATTTTGCCTGTGTCGTGGTTTCAATATTTACATTTCGTATTTACCATTTGCACCGTATTCGAAAAATGGCTCGCCGTATTCATAAAACGGCTAGCGAAGATTCATGAATACAAATGAATAAAAAAATTTCAAAAATTCTTTTCAACGTATAAGTCATATGTATTCAACTCAACCGTATTCATGTCAAATGTATTCATCTATAGCTACTTTTACGTTGTATTTAAAACCGATTGTATACAAAAAAAAAAAAAAATCCTTCAAAATACACCCCAAAATACAATTTTGCACTAAAAAATTAATGAATACACTAAAAAAGCGAATACAAAGAATTAAATTTCACTATATTCATTTGTATACACTTCAAAATTCACCGTATTCAACAACAACTAACGAATACACTCAACAACAACTAATGAATACACTCAAAAAGCTAATACAAAAAATAAATTCAACGGATCCGGAGAAGATGATGACGGAAGAAAGAAGGGAAGGAGCGATGCATGGTGGTGATAGATCCGGAGGAAAATGAGGTGGTGTGTCTTAATTCGACCTTTTTTAATTGATACATAATGGCTCATTTTGCTCTTCTCCATGTTCTGGTAAGCTTCCCAACTTTTGTTTCTTTTCCTCCATCCTTATTTCTTGAGATCGATGTTCGTAAGCTTCCCCAACTCTCTCGTTTCTTTTTCCTCCATCCTTATTTCTTGAGATCGATAAGAAGGGAAGCGGAGCCGAGGATGGTGGTGACGTCGGCCATGGTGGTGGAGGTAAGGAGAGAGAAAATGGAAGAGAGAGCAGAAGGGACGTTAGAGAGAGAGAGAGAGAGACAGACAGAGAGAGAGTTGTAGACGTTAGAGAGAGATAGGAAGAGAGAGAGCCCCGTATTTTTACCTTAATAGCTAATAAGTGTCATTAACATACAACTTTTAGCTATGGAATGTAATTATTTTAAACTATAGCTACTATATATAAATATGTAATAGAGTTAGTTATGCTATGTAGAATTCCCTATTTTTTTTGGCTTATAAGCTGCTTTAGATAAGATAAGCTAAACGGGCCTAATTATTTTTTTGGGCTTATTTTAAGCACAAAATGACTTTAAGCTGACCAGCCAAACACTAAAAAATCTTTCAAAATAGCTTAAACAACTTATAAGCCAATCCAAACGGGCTCTAAGTCCAATACTTATTACATCAGTCAATATACTCTATTAGTTAATGAATGGTGCAAACTGAAATACATTCACTACAATCATGTACAATATTTCATTCTTATTTGGGCAAGTGTGGCACTGGATCGATTAGGAAGCATTTTAAAGTCTTAATTATTGTTTAAACCAAACTGAGTTTATAAGAACTAGATAGTGGTTGACTTGAACGTAAACTATTAGTAGTATGATCTATTTGGATATGGTTTTACTATATTACGGATTTTTTAATTTTCAAGATGACTGCTTTTTTATTTTTTATTTTTTATTTTTGATTATCATAATATATTCTACTTAGATATGATTTTATTATATTTGAACTTGTTAATTATCAAGCCTTAATGCTTCTGCTACTAGAATTTTTCTTAAAAATAGGTCAGTACTTGTACAATTTGGTAGACAAGTTAATTACTTTTCTTTTGATTTCTTTAATCATTTTATGGAGGTCCAATATGCTACGGAATGCAAGCCACGAAAATTAAGTTGTAGCAACCTTTATTTGTTTTTCTCAGTTTTTCATTTCTTTTTCTTTTTCTTTTTGTGACATGTTAAAATAGCAGAGAGCTATAGAAGTACAAATTCCTATCTTTTAAGAAAGAACATCAAATAATTTTTTTCTTTTACACACTTAAAAAATACAGAGTTTGTAGTGTAAGAAATAAAAAAAAAAAAAAAGCAGCATTCATAAAATAGAGATGGAGTTCCAAAAAATATAAAAAAAATATAAACGGTATCTTTGTAATTTTTCTCCAAAAAAAAAAAAAAAAAAGAAATCGATGGTAAACTTACACCTAAAGATCTCAAAATGATTTTTGCTAAAAAAAATATTTGGAAACATCACACTATGCAACTATGCAGAGAATGAATAGATAAAAATGTATGTGTAAACTACTTATATATAGTAATAATTCTTAATATTATAAAAATATTTCACGAATTAAATAAGATGTTTTATAATCGCGCGACCAAATTCCCCGGTTAGTTTATAAATGGTGCAAACTGAAATGCATTCACTGTAATCATATATTTCGTTCTCATTTGTGCAGGTGTGGCACTGGATCGATATGGAAGCATTTTAAATTCTTAATTATTATTTAAATCGCACTGGTTTATGATATATAGTGGTTGACTTGAACGTAAACTTTTAGTAGTATGATCTATTTGGATATGATTTTACTATATTTCAGATGACTACTTTTTAGTTTTTCTTCTTGATTATCAGAATACACTCAATTTGGATATGATTTTATTATATTTGAACTTGTTAATTATCTAGGCTTAAAACTTCTGCTGATAGAAAATTTCTTCATAATATTTTCATTACATATATGAATGTTTTATTTGGATGATTGTGTTGGGAATGAGAAATTATTAAGTTAATTTAATAATTGACATACCTATTTTATTTAGATATTCATTTTTGTAAAAAGAAGTAGTAGCCAACAAATAGGCTCAAAACCAAAAATTTAGAATAATAAAACTGATTAATCTGAAATAAAATTTTAAAAGCCTGATCATTCCAAACTTATTTAAATTGGATCTAATTGTAATTTTATAAATTCAAAAATAGAAAGTTCGAATCAAAATTTTAATATTCAATCCAACTACGAATCAAAATTTTAATATTCAATCCAACTATCCAAACGCTCCCTCTGCAGTACTGCTCCTAAGATAAATGACAAAATTGTTAATGGCAATAATGTCACTTTGTTTGTCTTTTGGAATTTTTCGTTCTTAAAGAGCTTCCATGTTCAAATTGATAACATCTACTAGAGTAATTATTGTACTCTTCCCTGTAAATGAGTCTGTTTTCACTCTGAGATGTGCTACCATATAACTCCAACTAATTATATTTTTACTATTTGGAGGAATGTGATGTGTTTAGAATCTAGCTTCAAAGGTCCCACTATAATAACCAAAATTCAATTATTCAGATTTGAGTTAGGCCTAGTAAAAACTCTGAACTATGTTTTAACCAGTGTAGGTCCCATTAGTGTTTCCCTAATTTTCTTACGTGTTTGGTCTTTGCAGAAGGAAAAAACTATTTACCATAATTTATTTTTAAACTTTTCATAACTGTTTGAACTTTTTTGGAAGAAATATCTTGAAATTTTAATAAATTGATGAGCATTCTCTCATTTAGAAACTTCTATAATGTAGTGAGATTCTTATTTAGGGAGAAAATATAAACCTCTTTAACAAATTCTCTCGATAAATTTGTATTTTCTTTTATAGGAGGGACTTGCTCATATCAAGGTCAACTGACCAAAACATGTTAAATAATTATTTTTTTGATATATTTCTATCTACTGTATTATTAATCGTCGTCCAAGATTAGTTTCGTTAACTTTTGCATGACATCAATTAATCCTAACAAGTCCTATTCCTAGCATGAGCGATAATGAAATTGCTTATTTAGTTGTGAAAAATGAATATCCAAGTAATAAAACTTTGATTCAGCCTCTTCTTAATTTGTTGATTCCTCCAAGCTTTTCGGGGAAAAAAAAAATCCCCAAGGTTAAGAATCTGTAACATACTGCGTACTCCTCTTAAATTTCTTTATTTTTGCATCTTTTGTACTCTGCATTTTTGCGTGCAACTTTTTCTTAATTTAAGGATGACATCTCCAGGACAAATATCATTTACAATTCACATTTTCCTTAATCGAGTCAGTTAGTTTTCGGTAATTATACGCGATAATAAGTTGATGTAATAAGTCTCTGTTTTCTCTCATGTCAAATGGAGTATGAAAATTTTACATATCCCCATAAGATCGTTTTCTTTCAATAATTTGTTTGTAATGTTAATTTAAAGATTTTTTTTTTTATGTATTCGGGATTTAAGTGCCCGCTTGGCCACGAATAGTTTTCTCTTTTTCGGAAAACTGTTTCAACACAGAATTGTTATGATTTTCCGGATTTCAACTTCAAGTCGGAATTTTCCAAAATTCAAAAAAGTCTAAAAAGTTATTTTCGCAATTTTCACTCCAAATCACTTGCAAAAATTCAAAAACAACTTCAATTTTCAAATTGAAAAAGCAAATACAATACTGTTTTTTTTTTTTTCAAATTTCACAATTTTTATATCCAAACGCCCACTAATATCCTATGCTCATATGGATCAAGATGATTAGTTAAATTTAGAATCTCAGAGAAGTCCTAAAAATATCTCATCTTGGCCACTCCGTACTCTACCAATTTCTCGGGTTCAGACTTCACTAAGCCAACAGTATCGAAAAGTAGATCAGAAATTGACATGATTTTCTCCTAGTACAACGTACTTTACCATGTTCATTCCACTACCTTAAGGAAACGTGCCCTGCCATTGGTAACTCATAGATACTGTAACTCAAAATACAATGTTAATGACAGGCTCTTTTTCTCAAGATGCAATGCTGTAAACTTGTCTACCTAATTGTACCAACAAAAAAAAAGATCTTCCACTACCATGAGAATGCATTTGACTTCTGATATTGCCCTCACTTGCCAATTTTGTACTATAGCACTGACCAAGAAATAATTAGCAGGGACCAACATGCAACTTCTAGAAAAGCATTATACATTTGACGTATCATGTAGTTGGAACTGTCAGTCATGGACTCATGGTGGTCCAACTCTAAACATATACTTCCAAGTTCCGTCCCTCTAAATTTTTGTTGTAGCGAGTTCATTTAAGAAAGAACATTTAAAAAAAAAAGAAAAAGTTATGGATAAAACAAATCATAAAAATTTGTGGCTATAATTAAATCATCTTGTTAAGAAAAAAATAGAATTTTACAATTAAATTATTTTAATTAAAAGTTGAAATGAAAATGTGTCGCATAAAACGGGACAAACTTGGGCAACTAAGTGTAGACATTATCGAAAATATTTGTATAAAACATACGGAACCGGCTCCTCTCCAGTGATTTTCTCTGCATTTCGTTCAGTAGCTACTTAGATTGTTAACACGTGTTTCATTAAAATTTTAATGATCAAGATCTGTTTAGTATTTACTCCGGTTTACATAGTCTCTCTTCTTCCCTTAATTACCTATGTTCAAAATCCAAGACTCTCATCAGCATCCTTCTTAGCATTCTTTTCTCAGTTTCTTAATTCCTTTCTCAGAAGAGAATTAAGGTTGGCAAGAACTATATCCAGGATTTACTTAAATTGATAGAAGTAAAAAAGGCAGAGATACGGAAAAAAAGAAGAAAAAAATCAACATGTAAAAAACATCTTTCGTTCTTAGTATTGGGGTAGCAAAATCAGACTCTTTTCTGTCCATACTATGAATCCAAGCACAGGTCTCATTGAATGAAGTTTTTACAAATTATAGTGAGCTCCAATATCCTTATGGACTGCCAACATTTTCAATTTTTCGAGTATTACATCTAGTCTCTTTTTTGTTTTGTCTTCTTTAATTTTGTTCTGTTCTTCTATGACTACCTGGTAAATACCAGTGAGAAAACAGTTCCGAAATTAAAAAATGGGTGGAACATTGAGTTGATTCACTTTTACTCATCAGATTCACCCACCAAATACTAAAAACTCATTTCAAAACAAGACGTGTAAGTTCAAATTCAACCTACAATCTTTATAAACGAAAAGCTCTTGCAAGGCTTAGTTGCAATTCTAAAAAGGACGGGAGAAGAGGACGATGAAATGGGTGTGAATTTGGGTTCTTGAAGAGGGAGCAAGTATGGGTTCTATGAGAGAGAAGTAACTTAACCACAGTTAATAAGATAAATCAAATCTTGGTCATTAAAATATTAATGGGATACGTGTCAAAAATCTAAATGCTGAACTGGATGAAATGGAGAGAATATTACTGGAGAGGAGCCAAGTCTAAAACGGAAATACAGTTTAACTTAAAAAGCTACAAATTCATATGAAAAATATACTATTAATTAGGTACTCTAATAGTTATAAATTTACTTGAAAAGCACAAAGTCTTCTAAAGAATAGGGTGAAAAGCAGGCCACTAGGTAGTTTGAGAGAAGAATATGAATGTGGTCGTTAATCACGGCGTGCATAGCGCCGGACTTAATGACTTTTATGATTTAGAGCGATTTGAACAGCACAACAGGACGCAAGAATGAAAAAGGGAGCTTTCAATATTGATGTGAATGATTAAAAAGGGCAGAAACAGTACTCTTTCTGTCCCAATTTATGTGATACTTTTCACTTTCTAAGATACAAACTACATGAACTTTGATCAATATTTTAATATGTGTTTTTTCACCAAATTGATATGAGAAAAGTTGCACTGTATATTACTCCCTCTGTTTCAATTTATGTGAACCTATTTTCTTTTTAATCGATCTTGCCAAAATGAATGACCTCTTTCCTAGTTTGGAAACAAATTCACTTTATGAATGATTTACAGCCACACAAATATTGAAAACTTATTTTGAACCATAAGTTTCAAAAGTCATCTCTCTTTCTTAAATGTCGTGCCCAGTCAAATGAGTTCACATAAATTGAAACAGAGGGAGTATTTTTCATGAAATTTTCACATATATAAAATTTAATATTAAAATATTGAATTAATCTTATCAAATTTAGCTTTAAAGTTTGGTCAAATTGACTCTCGAAAAATGAAAAGTGCCACATAATTTGAGATGGATGGAGTATAAGCAACCACAAAATAAAGAAGTAAAATAATGCTCTATGTTATGACCGGTGGCATTTGGCCCATGCTAAGCCCAGACCCAAAATTAAGATTAAAAGTTAATTTTTTTTATTTTTTTATTTTTTGTCTGCTTCTTTGTGACATTAAGCTATCGAAAGATTAGTTTAATATTTTCCCACTTTTTTTTTTTTTTTTTTTTTTGCGCGGATTGTCCTTCATTTGGGGTGGTCTTTAATTTTTGCCCTTCAAATTGGTGTTCTTTAAGTTTTGCCCATCACTTAATACCCCGAAGTTGTGGGTTCGAACCCCAGGTCAGTAAAAAAAAAACCGCAAGGCATAATTTTGGCAGAATTATGTCCATGCTTAGGCAGAATTTAGGCCTTAAAGATAGAATTTGTAAATTTCTGCTAGAATTGTGTGGGCAATTTGCCGGATTGCCCTTCGCTGGGGATGGTCTTTAATTTTTACGCCTTAAAATGGTGGTCTTTAAATTTTTGCCCTTCGGGGCGAGTAATTTACATGGCACGAGAATTTTACAGCCATGCAAATTGCACTGTGCGGCGTAATTTGCCTGGCGGTTGTGACGAGAATTTTGCAAAGTCTGTCTTGCGATTTTTTTTTTTTTTACTGAGCTGGGATTCGAACCCACAATCTTGGAGTGTTAGGCGAGAGGTAAAACTTAAAGACCACCAATTTGAAGGGCAAAAATTAAAGACCACCCCAAATGAAGGGCAATCTGCGCAAGAAAAAAAAAAAAAAAAAAAAAAAGGAATTGTGCCCATGTGCAAATTCTGCCTTTAAGGCCCATATTCTGCCTTAAGGGCAAAAGTTAAAGACCACCATTTTGAGGCGCAAAAAATTAAAGACGACCCCCAGCCAAGGGCAATCGTGCAAATTGCCCAATATTTTCTGCAAACTCTAGCACGGGCCCAAAACCAAGATTAAAAGTTAAATTTGTAATTATTATTTTTTTCCCGCTTTTTGTGACATTAAATTATTGAATGATTAGTTCGATATTTTCTGCAAACTCTTAAAAACTAAAGGCTTACCATATATTTAAATTGCATAAAAATATTTGAAAATTGAGCAAAAATTCTTTTTTTCCCTTACTCTAGACCTCTTTTTACCTTCAAACAAATACATGACATAAAGTCTCTTAATTTTTTAACCACAACATGAACCATAGCATTTTCTTCCCAAAAAAAAAAAAAAAAGTTTGGTTCTAGGGAGATCAATTAATATGCTATATTTATTCTCTTGTTGAGATTTTAATGAGGTCACTTATAAGCAAAGATAACTTTCAAATAAATAAAAATAAAATTTTATACTTTCAAATGTTTGTAGATGTTAATTCAATTAAATTATACAAAGTATATTGAAAAGACGAAGAAAACCAATTACTTTTCTTAATATAATTAGACTTTCCTTTTACTTTCTAAAAATTTGCATGATAAGAAAATGACCTTTTTTTTCCTTTTGTTAGTTTAAATGGCACCAGAACATTATTTTATAAAATGTATATTTTAATTATTTTCTCAAACACAAATGAAGATTCAATGCTTCATGTTTCATTTAATCATGTTTCCCTATGCTAACAAACACTGCCTAACATATTTTTCACCCGCATAAAAAAAATGATACTCAAAAAACATAAAAAGTTTACTCCTTTTTGTCAAAAGTTGTTTGACATTACAACTGCTGAAAAACTAAAAATTCTTTCATTAACTACATATTTTTCAAAGATATTTGCAATATTTATACTACTTCATCAAGTTCATATTATAATTTCTTTTTATTTAATTTTTAAGTGTAAATATGTATTAAGAAATATATTTATGAATTCGTACCAAAAATTGAACTGAATGACTGCTAGTACGCCTTGCATTTTTTTTTTTTTTTAGATGAATGCAATATAAACTACAACTTACATTGTTTGTTATGCATAGAAAATATAATTAAGTGAGCCTGCATCAAATTTTAAAAATAAAAAATTATAATATACCAAATAATATCTAAAAAAGAAAGTTAATTTTGTTAAGCACGAACGATATGGGTAATCAACATGCAAACCAACAAAACATGCCGATGGAAGGATTCAAATTTCAATATTGTTAGCAAATGATTAGATAAAAATAAATATTTTAGATAACAACATCTAATCCAAATGAAGACCAATTTTATCTATTAAATTTTCAAAGTTTCACACTGAACAATTAAAGAGATGTTAATTAGAGAAATTTCAATTTTTGGGTGCAATACATGTCTTAATTAAGGTAGCTGCAAATGTGGTGTATTCTTTGATTCAAATTATGTATAGCGACATGTTTTTTTTTTAATTGACATCAACACAATTCACAATTTCTTAAGCGTTTTAAGAGGACCTTAAAATTTTTATATTTACCAAAATTGGGTGCGACACCTTAAGTAATAAAGAAATAAAGTAGGATAAAAAATAAGTAAGAATAGTAAATAAATGAAAAGCGGGCCATTTCCTTTTATTTTTAAACCGGTCGAGCCCCGTCCATTAAGACTTGACCCGGCCAAATAACGAAGAACAATATACATATGGCCAAGCAAATAGACCTTTAGTCTTTTAGCTTCAGCGAACAAAGGTTCCATGGAAACCCTAGGTGCCGCCAAGAGGCGATTTGCCTCTCTCCTGCGTCACCACGCCATTTTTAGCAAAGTGGCAGGTGTACGATGCTTTTCTCTGTCCTTGCATAGCCAGATCAAGCAAATCATTAATGCTGCGTTCTCTTTCATTCAAAACTACAACCTAACAAGGTATTACTTTACTTTTCTTTCACTTTTCTGCAAATCAACAGTCGAACTAGTACGTTTTCTTAATGGTTTTGGTCTTGAGGCGATTTTGAATCATCAAACCTCATTGGTTCGATTGTAGCTGTGAGGATCCGTTGGGGTTAATTGAGATCTTGCCTTTTATTTGTTGTTTGCTCTTAATCTAAGCTGCATAATATTGGATTGTGAGGAACAAGTCTGAATTTTTAACTTGTCCCACATCGAGTTAAATTAGGGTCTCTAATTTTTGGGTTTCTGTAAATAGAACCCCCAATCCTTCACAAGACACACAGAAAATATCATCCATATTCACAAAAACACTTGAATTATCTAAGTTTTGGCACTTTGCTTTGAAACTTTAATTATTCGGGTTAAGTTTAAAATTTTAATTATTGTCTTTGATTTTGTGGCTGAGTTTAAGGCTTGATGAGCAAAGGAATCTCCAAGTTCTATTCTCGACAAAGGCTGCACTCAAAAGAGGCAATATTTCTCCTTTTTAGTTTATTTTATTTTAGCTTATGTGTGTTTATTATTATGTTAATTAGCCTCTTGAGCATGTTTAGTATTAGGTGTTCGTCCTGGTTTTAGTTTAAAGTAATGTTATGTTAGTTTGTAGTCATTGTATGGTTCTTTGATGTAGTTCAAATGTTGAGTGTAGCTGTAAATTAGTTAAATGTTTGTTATCAGCCTATTAAGTATGATTAGTCCAATAGTTTCATGTATGTTTCAAATTAGTCCTCATGTTTAGTGATACGCCTAAATTAAACCTTTAATATTAGAAGTAAATAGTGGTTGTCAAATATAGAACCTAACAAGGTTGGGTCGAATCCCACAGAGAATACAATGAAGAAATATACTTGTTAAGTGTATGTCACGACCCAATTCGGGGTCGCGCGGGCACCTACCCTTCCCAACTGGGTAGGCGAACCCTCTATTCAATTAACCAATCAATTAACAAGGGCGAGTCATTAACCTAATAGATACTTAGAAATAACAGCGGAACATCATAAAATATTTAATTAAACTCAAGATTCGATAAGATTACAACCATTTAATGATTACAGACTCGATTTGAGTTGTCGTGACCTGGTCTAGACTAATACAAGAGCAACTAATGATTTGGTATTACCACTACATTCTAAGACTCAACCTCTGTCCCGAAATGAAGTGGGAAGTGGCCTTCCAGATAGGCACCGCACATTTGCGCTTCGTATCACAATCAACTACCTGAAAAAATCTACACCCAAAAAGGGTATAGCAAGTGCAATATCAGTACAATCCACGCGTACTAAGGAAGTATCATAGGCCGACAATGGTTAGTAACATATATCAGTAAAAGAATTCACAGATAAACATGATAACAACCCAATCAAGTCATACGTCTATCTACCACACACTGTACATCAATACATTTAATCATTAATGTTATATCCCGCATTTTTGTGCAATCGAATAATTCGAGATAATCGCGGGAAGATGACAAGCAAGGCCACATTTTATTTTGTTTGGCATATTAGTTGCTCATGAAAAACTTAGAAGTCAAATTAATGAGGAAGGCCAAGGGCATAACGGGAAATTTGCAATACGACTCGTAAAAAAGGAAGAAAGACGAAGGGCAAATTTGGAAGTTGGAAAAATGTTTCATAAATTACAAGAATTTGCCAAGAATTTAAAGTGGGCTTGAACAATTTTTGGACAAAAATTAAAAAGGCCCAACCAGAAGCCATACTTGGGTCCAAGCCCACCTTGACTAAAAATTTGGTCAATAAATGGATGACCAAGTCATCCATGCTCCATAATTTTCTAGAAATTTCAAGGAGAACAAGAACAAAAAAAGAAGGAGAAAAATTCAAGGGCCTTTCGGCCAAGAGAGAATTTCCAAGGAAAATTTATAAAAATTCTCCAAAAATCATTTCCTACTAAGTAAAGGGTGCACAACAAAGTGGAGTTGTTGTTGGAACAAGAAAGGTTCAAAACCATTCAAGTTGCCAAGAGTTAGGCAAGTGAGAAGTTGAAGAAGAAAGGTAATTTCTAGTCTTGTTCTATGTGTTATACTTGGTTTATATGTGTTGTAGTATGCTAAAATGGATGAAAATTCATGAAGAAGAGGAAACCATGTAGTGGCCGTGACATGCAATACATGTATGTGTGTGTAGAAATTGTGTCCTAATTATCGTAATTAGTGTTTGGTTGTTATTGTTGTGAATGCTATGCTAAAGTGGGAAGTTGAGTGATGTTGGTGAAGTTGGCCGTGAGTGTGGCATGTGTGTGGCCGTGTAGTATAGTATAGTGTGGAGGAAAATGAGTTAACTTTATTTAGTGTTTTGGTTGTTGTGGTGTTGTGAACAACATGTAGCTAACGAATGCATAATAGTCTTATGAAGTTGTAAAGGTTGGAGACTTGTGATTGAAGTTTATGTAAATTGAGTATTATATTTTTACATGTATGGAAGACAATCTTGGAATGAGATTGTTAGAATATACATCATAAGGTTTGCTAGTGTGTTTATTGAAGTTGGAAGGCTTTGAAGAAAGTGGTAAATTGAGATTATGTGTCTTGAATGAAATATGTGAGCCGTTAATGTAGGTTGCATTATGTTAATAGTTTAGTAGGGTTTGAATTCCCGGATTGTGTTTGATGAGAATTTGACTAAATTGAATGTTGAGGATGGTATGTTTACGGAGGAAGTCTTTTGAAATTTCGGTAGCCAAATAGTTCTTTAAGATTCTAACTCTAGAAGCCTAATGAGAGTTTTGGTAAACATGACCAAATTGCGAATTTTGACGAGATTGCAACGTGAATTTGGAATAGCGAAAGGAGCGAAAAAGAGGTATGTAAGGCTTTACCTTCCTTTCTTGGCATGTCTTAGACGTAGTAGGGTTGGCCACGGGCCTCGGGGGCCCCTCCTCCTCGAAATCCAAGATTGAAATTGGCTACTATTCATTTGAAATTGACGTAGAAATTGCGTAAATTGTTGGAAAAACTTTCTAGACATTTAGAACTTACATAAATAAGAACTAGGTTACTCTAAGGTCCTCATAAGTGATGCCATGAATTATAAGATACGTAAATTTGATACGCCGCCTCAATTGGCCCGAGGTGGGCCCCTTTGTCCCAGATTTTCTTCGATGTTCTAAGTGATGTGTTGTGAAGTAGAATTTAAAAGAAACTTTTGGGTTATTATTCTAACTACTAGATAATAGTTGTTTTGATTAGTTTATCGATTCAGGACTTGTTTTCCTTTCTAAAAGTTTAAAAACGTTTTCTAAAAATATTTACTCTTTTCCAAATCAAAGCTTTACAATTTTTTTTTAAAATCTTTATAATTAAAATAACGACTATGATTCCATGATAGCGATGATAATATGAAGATAAGGGAATGTCTATGACATCGCATGACATGACAAAATATGATATATGTATAAGTATATGAAATGGGTACATGTAAGTAGGGTAAGTAAATGTATACACGACATGTATATGGATGCAAGCTATGTGTGTGAACCTGGGTTGGGGGGAAGGGATATATGGGGGAATGGGAAGGGAAATATGTTTCAGCACCACTTTGATCATTGGTTTATCATCCGGACGCGGGGTGCCGGACGCGGGATATATGGGCGGCGGTGTATATCGGCGCTATGTGGGTGAGCCGACATTATTCGGCGCTATGATATGACCTACCATGTCATGACCGGACATGCTACGATAAGATACGCTACGGTAAGTAATGCTATGACATGATATGCCATGATACGCACGACGGGACATGATATGACAACTATGCTATGCTATATATCTATGCTATGACATGACACACTATGATACGACATACTATGACGTGATATACTATGACGAGATAAGGTAAGATATACTACGATATGATACGAGATGATAATATATGACGGGGTATAAGTTCTATCTTTTCTATATTCGTACGGCTCCCATGACATTATTAATTCTACATTATATTATTGCTAGTGTTATCATCCATGCCTTACATATTCGGTACACTATTTGTGCGCGTCCACTGCTAACGTGGGACGCTGCGTTTCATCGTAAACGCGGATCGGCGGACGGAGTGGAGGCGGATCATAGGAGCTATACCGAGCGGTACTACGGCGCTCGGTTGTCCGGAGCCTCGCTCGTAGTACTATTTTGTGTATATGTATTCTCGGGCACGGCACACTCGGCCACTGTCTGTATATATATACTATGTCTAGAGGCTCGTGGCGGATATGTACGATTAAATATGTTCGTATTTTGGGATTGTTCGTCAACCATTTTGTATTATGTGATGAAGAGTTTACTATTTTATGTCTATACGCCTTGTTATTAATGCTAATGAAAAAAAAAAGAAAAAGAAAAAAAAAGAAGCACAACTTGTAAGGCCCGCCGGGTAACCAGAATATGATACGAGTCTAGGGAGTGCTCGGTACAAGTATCGGGTACTCGTCACGGCCCCTAGACGGGTCGTGACAATTAATTTCACCCCAATAATCACCAGCCAATCTCACATCAATCTCGCAACTCACATATCATTAAATCGTTTGTTTTAGGCTAGTAGTGAACTCATCATTAAGACACCCATTATTGTACATCACATAGAGACCAAACATATAACTAATCTTACGGATGTTCTATGGGATACTTCAATAAGTTCAATCAATAAATCCAGATCCAAGTACACGTCATTGCCTAAGTAAAGCATCTAATCCCAAATGTGCCAAATCTGAATATATCGAAGTCGAATCGACACTGCATGGTACAACACGTCTCGAAATCAAATCATATTGCAATGTAATGCAATAGTGTATGAATGCAAAGCAATGCAATAGTGTATGAATGCAATGCAATTCCATGCAAATGCTGTGTACATATGTACTCCGGACGGAAATATCGACGTCTCGCCCAGCACGACCCGGTGTGACTCGCGCCCAATCCGAGTGCCTGTCACGAATCTTTGCACGATGAACGAGATGGGACCACGGATTTGCCCGCGGGGGATTCTCGCCGCTACTACGGGGGACCGCGGGTCGTGCGCTATCAACGATTTCGGAACTAACATCGGATATCGGCCATGCAATCAACGATTTCGGAATTGATCATCGGATATAGGCCATCTCACGTCACTCAAGTGAAAGAATTTTATCAATGATCAACTTCACTCAATCAATGATTCCGGGATGAACATCAGCCATCTCACGTCACTCAAGTAAAAGAGTTTTATCAAGTATCAATTTCACTCAAACAACTATTCCGAGATGATCCTCGGATATCGGCCTTGCATTAGTGTATCATGAAAATGAGAGTGCGTACGATACATGGATCGACATCGATAATCATGCTCGATATCACAAGTCGAACAGGGGCCGCTACTGTCACAAATACCCG
>NC_081345.1:17212244-17298896 GCF_029784015.1 Lycium ferocissimum
CAGTCCCCGATCTTTCCCCACAAAAGGCCCAAAAAATATTTACCCCCGGGGGTTTTAAACTACGGAGGACCCGCGGGTGGGGCCATCAACTTCCCGGGAACTAATAGGGGATACCGAGCGATTTAAATTGATCTGAAAGGGCCTCCACGCACTCAAGTAAGGGTTTATCAAGGATCAACTTTACTCAATCAATGATTCCGGGATGAACATCAGACATTGGCCATCTCACCTGACTCAAGTAAAAGAGTTTTTATCAAGTATCAATTTCACTCAAACAACTATTCCGAGATGATCCTCGGATATCGGCCTTGCATTAGTGTATCATGAAAATGAGAGTGCATGCAATGCATAGATCAACATCGATAATCATACTCAATATCACAAGTACCAACAATGGTATACCAACACAATATCCGAATCACAAATACCCACATTGGGTATGCCAACGATATAACCGAATCACAAATACCAACAGTGGGTATGCCAACAATATAACCGAATCACAAGCTCAACGATGGGTATGCCAATAATATAATCGAATCACAAGTACCAACAGTGGGTACGCCAACAGTATCATAATCAAGATGATAAAATAGAATCCATTATCAATTAACAACTCATGGCATCAAGCAAACACAACAGAACAATCCAATCATGACGTAACGGGGTGGCTATCCCTAAACACACAACATGTTAAACAATTGATACACATTCTTACCACTTCCCGTAACTCAACCTAATAGCTTAGAACGAGTAATTTCACCTTCTACTCACAATCATTCCTCACAACTCAATCTAGAACTCAGTCGCAATCTTTGGTACATTTTATCCTTCCATTTATCAACCAGGTTCGCTATTAATGGTATAACACAATTTACCGCATTTACAGGATTTCCCATCATGAGTGTAACACCTCGTAAACTCGAACTAGGTGTGAATATGTAAAAATTTAGTGTTACGATGATATTATACCTATATGAATCCATTCTTGATGAATTCGGGTGGAGGATGGTCGTTTTGAAGTCAAACCAACAATTGAAGTTCTTAAGGGCTCTTAAATTCGCCTAAGTTTTGGTAGGTTTGTCTTCTGGGCGACTTTCATGAAAGTATTTTGTGAATATGGAAAAACTTCCTTGATGAAAGTTGCATATATTTGAAATAGATTTCCAATGGTAGGTCGCCCAGCCCAAGAAAAGTTATGTACAAAAAGTTATGATTATTTTACTGAATGAATATCGATTGTCCAAAAAATGTGCCGGGCGCGCGTCACGGACCCAACACGAAAAAACATAGCTGCAGACCAAAAAAAGATATGATCAGGTGCTGAACCCGCGGTGCAGACTCAACACAAATAGGATTAGTTTTCTGATTCCGAATTTTCTTTAAGTCTTACTTCATTGTGTTATTTTTCACTTCATTTTAAACCTATTTTTTGAGGAAAAGAACCCTAGAAAAAGTCTCTCTAACCCTAAGATGAGTGTATACTCAATCTCCATCAATCACACACCAAATTTCATCCCTTCTTGATCATAAATCATCTCCCCAAACCCAGAGTTATTGAAAAATTCAAGAAGAGGAAGAAGAGAGGCGTGTGGGATTCCATCAAAAGGTAAGACTCTTGATTTTGTAAGATTATTATTGTTGTTTGAACTAGTATAGAATAAACAAAGAGGTTAGAATCTACCAATGATTTCCATAAGCTTCAAGAACAAGATTTAAGGCTTGCGAAAAACCCTAGTTTTCAAAATTCCAAGAAAACTTCAAGAAACTATTCAAGTTCTAATATTTATCATCTAAAACCATTGTAGAGATTATTGAGTCTTGAAAAGTGTGGTTGAGCGGGATTTGAGGTATGTCTATATTTTAAAAATCGCCTTTTCAGGTATGTCTAGATTTTTAAAATCTTCCTTGAAGTATGTCTAGATTTTCCCAAAAATCTTTCTTGAAGTATGTCTACTTTTGAAGTACGCTTATATTGTGAAAGCATGATTTGTATTTGAGAATTCTTCCTTGCTTTTCTTATAAGTTATAACTCTTATTTGGTGGAAGTTCTTTTGGAATTAAATATAATTTCTTTTAGAAAATGTCATGCGTGTGTAGGGTCAAGCCCGCATCGAACCTTATATGAACTATACTACTTTGTGAAACTCGCTTTTCCCATTATTGGATGATTAAACTTATTTTTCTAAAGGTTAAACCTTAAACTTATTTTGCTGTTGAAAGGATTTCTTGAACTTGAAAATTGAATAAGAGATTTAAATGAGATTCTAAATCGGTTATGACTTGAAATGCCTCTACTTTGAGATGATGACTTGAGAAGTGAGATTCAGCTCTAAGCCATGATTGATGATTCGGTAATATGCTATGATTTGTATTTTGTTTGTGTTCGGGCTCAGATGGGCAAGCTGTGCTAGTCCAGAGGACGATTAGCCGTTATGGATCCTAACGTATTGATACGAGTATTGCTGTGTCAGTCCAGAGGACGATTGACCTCCGTTGCTTCCTAGCCCGGAGTATCTATTGCTGTGTCAGTCCAGAGGACGATTGACCTCCGTTGCTTCCTAGCCTCGAGTATCTATTGCTGTGTTAGTCCAAAGGATGATTGACCTCTATTACTTTCTAGCCCGGAGTATCTATTGCTATGCTAGTCCAGAGGACGATTAGCCTCCGTATCTTCCTAGACCGGAGTATCTATGGTTGTGCTAGTCTAGAGGACGATTAGCCTCCGTTGCTTCCTTGCCCAAAGTATCTATTACTGTGCTAGTCCAGAGGACGATTAGCCTCCGTGGTTTCCTAACCAGGAGTATCGATTGATTGATCACCACGTGAGTCAGTTTGTTTACTTTGATTAGCCCGTGAGTGGCTTGTTTCGTATCTTGTTGCCTGGTAAATGGTAAAGAGTTAAGTTAATGTGTCTGTCATTGTTGGATTCTTTGATGACTTTTTAACATTGCTGACTCACTTTATTCCTGGGTTTGAATTGTTATTTTCATTGATATCATTTTATTGATTTTATTCATTATATCTTGTTTTGTTAACTATTGCCCCTTAGACACTGACTGAGTACCCAAAGACTCAAGCCTACCAGTGTTGTTTTTGATGGTATGTCAGATATTATTGAGGAGCAGGTTCGTGATATGCCTACGACTTAAGAGAACTTACTGCTTTCGAGACTATTCGGTGAGCCCACATGATTGTTCGTGGGACACCATTCTATCTTTACTTTTAGTAGTTTAGTTTCGGGCTGTGTCCTGATGATTTAGACATTACTCATTATCTTTGAAGCTCCTTAGATAGTTGTCAGATTAGGCGTAGTGTGTTGGAGTTTCGTATGACTCGTTGGGGCATTTGTGCCATGTTTATTAACTAAGTATTTGATTTGACTTCCGCTGAATTTGTTTCATAATTGTGATCTTAAATTTTATTTAGTTTTTTATCACTTGTTTCATTAAAATAAATGAAAGATTATTGAAAAAGGGTTTGACGTTATGGATTTACAAGGTTCTTCCGATGTTGTTCATGACGTCGGATGCCGGTTACGTCTTGGATGAGTTTTGGGGCGTGACAAGCTTGGTATCCGAGCCTGGGTTTAAAAGTGTCCTAGGATTGTTGTGGAGCTGTGTATAGTGGAGTCTTCTTCATGCAGACTAGCTACCTGTATGGATGTATGACTACCAGGACATCATAGGCGTTTCTCATTCTTCTTGATTCTAGATTGTGCTATAGAGCTTGAACTTCTTTTAGGATCATTCTGATGTGTTTGTTACTTGTGATTTATGGAGATGACTTTAACTCGTGTTGCAGATGCTAACCAAGTGAACAATGGTATTATGGAGTGCACATTATTGTGATGTGTAATTTGATGGATAGTACAGAGTGGCTGAAATTTTATTTTAGGTGCTTGGTAAATATGGTCGTTGTAGGGTTTGGTTGTTGATAAATTGAGATAGGTATGGAAACAAAAGTAGTCCTGGTTACAGGAAAAACTCTGCCGAAATCTTGTTACGCTGAAAGGAATAATTAAGATGTGATGTGTTTCAAGTGCTGGAGGTTAAGGTGAAGGGAACAATTGAGGTTCTCTTGTAGTGAATTAAGAATTATCGTACATTGAGGTTATATTCTTATTGGGTTAAAAGATCCGTACTATTTTGATGTTTAGTGGAAGAGCTCTATCTTAGGCTTGAAACTCGAAAACAACCGCTTGTGGAATAATGATTTAAGAAGATGATGTAGTTGATTTAGGCTTTAATTTGTTATTTTCAGTTTTGGCATGAGGTAAGTTAAGCTTGAATCATGTGTTATTGAATTAGCCTCCTTGTCGGAGTATATTGTCTAGATTGATATATTCCACGCTTCCTAGTCAAAGCATATAGTGTTGAAACTTTTGAGTATGAAGGTAGAAACCCCCTTATTCATGTGAAACTTGAGTGTTCTAGTCGTTAGAAATTCCCGTGAGGGCTATGTTGTTCTTATATAGGTGAAGATGTATTTTTATCTTTCCGGTATCGTTTAGTACAAAGAAAGCTCTACTTCGTGATTTGGCTCGTAGGGAGTTGGCTGGAGTCTCAGATGTTGTGGTCACCGGTATTCTCACTATTTGTTCTCTTGATGCGTAGTCGTTGATCGATCCAGGTTTGAATTCCTTTTATGTGACTTTGTACTTTACCCTTGATTTAGGTAGGGAACCTGAACAATTATTGTCACCCTTTTTCTATGACTACCCCTGCTAGTGTCCTTGTTATCACTTCTAGAATATATAGAGACCGCGTCGTTGTAGTTAAGGGTCGTGAGATTACTTTTGATGTGTTTGAATTAGAAGTTGTCAACTTTGATGTGATTTTGGGGGTCGACTAGCTTTCCAGGTGTTATGCAATTCTAGATAGCCAATAAGAAATAGTTGGGCTTGTAGTTCTAGATGAAACCGTTAATGATTGGAAGAGTAATATCGTTAAATCTCGAGGTAGACTACAGGTGTAAATCCCTTATTACATGCTTAGACTTGTCTGGTGTAGATGTGGGAGTCTCTGTGAAGACCATATGGTTATTGTTAGAGTATTATACGAGTTTTGTTTGAGATAGCTTGCAATACAAAGGAACACTAGCGAGAATTTTGAGGACTTGAGGTTTAGTGAAAATCTTGTGCCATAACTTTCATTCGAGGACGAATGATCTTAAGGGGGGCATAATGTAACACCCCGTAAACTCGAACTAGGTGTGAATATGTAAAATCTAGTGGTAAGATGATATTATACCTATATGAATCCATTTTTGATGAATTCAGGTGGAGGATGGTCGTTTTGAAGTAAAACCAGCAATTGAAGTTCTTAAGAACTCTTAAATTCGCCTAAGTTTTGGTAGGTCTATTTCTAGCCGATTTCCATGAAACTGTGTTGCGAATTTGGAAAAACTTCCTTGATGAAAGCTGTAGATATTTGAAATAGCTTTCCCATGCTAGGTCGCTCAGCCCAATCAAAGTTATGTACAAAAAGTTATGATCATTTTACTGAACGAATATCGATTGTCAGAAAAATGTGCTGGGCGTGCATTGCGGACCCAACACGGAAAAACACAGCTGCAGACCAAAAAAAAGATATGATTAGGTGCCGAACCCGTGACGCGGACTCAACACGGATAGGGTTATTTTTCTGGTTTCGAATTTTCTGTAAGTCCTACTTCGTTGTATTATTTTCCACTTCATTTTAAACCTGTTTTCTGAGGAAAAGAACCATAGAAAAAATCTCTCTAACCCTAAGGTGAGTGTATATTCAATCTCAATCAATGACACACCAAATTTCATCCCTTCTTGATCATAAATCATCTCCCCAAACCCAGAGTTATTGAAAAATTCAAGAAGAGGAAGAAGAGAGGCGTGTGGGATTCCATCAAAAGGTAAGACTCTTGATTTTATAAGATTATTATTGTTGTTTGAACTAGTATAGAATAAATAAAGAGGTTAGAATCCACCAATGATTTCCATAAGCTTCAAGAACAAGATTTAAGGCTTGCGAAAAACCTTAGTTTTCGAAATTCCAAGAAAACTTCAAGAAACTATTCAAGTTCTAATCTTTATCATCTAAAATCATTGTAGTGCGATTATTGAGTCTTGGAAAGTGCGGTTGAGCGGGATTTGAGTATGTCTATATTTTAAAAATTGTCTTTTCAAGTACGTCTAGATTTCCAAAATCTTCTTTGGATTATGTCTAGATTTTCTCAAAATTCTTTCTTGAAGTATGTCTACTTTTGAAGTATGCTTATACGATGAAAGCATGATTTGTATTTGAGAATCCTTCCTTGATTTTTGTGTAAGTTATAACTCTTGTTTGGTGAAAGTTCTTTTGGAATTAAATATGATTTCTTTTAGAAAAGGTCATCAGGTGTGTAGGGTCAAGCTCGCATCGAACCTTATATGAACTATACTACTTTATGAAACTCGCTTTTCCCATTATTGGATGACTGAACTTATTTTTCTAAAGGTTGGACCTTAAACTTGTTTTGCTGTTGAAAGGATTTCTTGAACTTGAAAATTGAATAAGAGATTTGAATAAGATTCTAAATTGGTTATGACTTGAAATGCCTCTATTTTGAGATGATGACTTGAGAAGTGAGATTCGGCTCTAAGCCATGATTGATGATTCAGTAATATGCTATGATTTGTATTTTGTTTGTGTTTGGGCTTTTGTATGGGCAAGTGCTAGTCCGCAGGACGATTAGCCGTTATGGATCCTAACGTATTGATACGAGTAGTGCTGTGTCAGTCCAGAGGACGATTGACCTCCATTGCTTCCTAACCTGGAGTATCTATTGCTGTGTCAGTTCAGAGGACGATTGACATCCGTTGCTTCCTAGCCCAGAGTATCTATTGTTGTGTCAGTCCAGAGAACGATTGACCTCTGTTACTTCCTAGCCCGGAGTATCTATTGCTGTGTCAGTCCAAAGGACGATTGACCTCCGCTGCTTCCTAGCCTGGAGTATCTATTGCTGTGCTAGTCCAGAGGACGATTAGCCTTCGTATCTTCCTACACCGGAGTATCTATAGTTGTGCTAGTCCAGAGGATGATTAGCCTCCGTTGCTTCCTAGCCCGGAGTATCTATTGCTGTGCTTGTCCAGAGGACGATTATCCTCCGTGATTTCCTAACCGGGAGTATCGATTGATTGATTAGCCTGTGAGTGGCTTGTTTTGTACTTTGATTAGCCTGTGAGTGGCTTGTTTCGTATCTTGTTACCTGTGAGTGGCTTGTGGTGATAGTGAATTCATCAGTGAAATACTTAGCCTGGTAAATAGTAAAGAGTTTAAGTTAATGTGTCTGCCATTGTTGGATTCTTTGATGACTTTTTAATATTGCTGACTCACTTTATTCCTGGGTTTGAACTGTTATTTTCATTGATATCATTTTATTGATTATATCTTGTTTTGTTAACTATTGCCCCTTAAACACTCACTGGGTACCTAGTACTCAAGCCTACCATTGTTGTTTTTTATGGTATATTAGGTATCATTGAGGAGCAAGTTCGTGATACGCCTATGACTTAAGAGAATTTGCTACTTTCGAGACTATTCGGTGAGCCATGATTGTTCGTTGGACACCATTCTATCTTTACTTTTCGTAGTTTAGTTTCGGGCTACGTCCCGATGATTTAGACATTCCTCATTATCTTAGAAGCTCCTTAGATAGTTGTCAGATTGTGGGTAGTGTGTTAGAGTCTCGTAGACTCGTTAGGGCATTTGTGTCACGTTTATTAACTAAGTATTTGATTTGACTTCCGCTGAATTTGTTTCATAATTGTGATCTTAGATTTTATTTAGTTGTTTATCACTTGTTTCATTAAAATAAATGAAAGATTATTGAAAAAGGGTTTGACGTTATGGATTTACAAGGTTCTTCCGATATTGTTTATGACGTCGGATGCCGGTCACGTCAAGGGTGGGTTTTGGGGCGTGACAATGAGACATAAACAAATTTTGTACCATCCACTACTCCCAAGTCACATAAAATCCAGCAATGTTCAAGGAACCACACCAAATATGTAACGACCCTTCTAGTCATTCTGGGAAATGTTAGATCACCCCGCCAAATAGAACCTTTCCAAGGGTAGAACGAGCTAATATAAACTCAATTGTGTTAGCCTAAGAGCTGAAACTTGACTTGTTGTGGTCGTTATTTGATTTTATCCAGTCTGTCGGGGGGTAACGTAGAGAATTAGAACTCTGTTGGGAATTTCGAGGCCACGGGTGGATTTGTATGGCGTCTTTATGTATATGTGCATATTTTACTTGTGATTTTGAGGCCTCGAATAAAATGTTGGGTGATAAGGGGAAAAACTGGACAAAAAGTCAAGCTCACTGCCCAAATGGGACCGCTGTGGTGGTGGGAGTACTGCTGCGGCGGTACCGCTATAACGGTGGGTGGACCGCTGCCAGCGTCCATCCATTTTCTCGGTGGCCGCAGTGGCAGACGGTTGGCCGCTATGGCGTTACCTCCATAGCAGTGGATAGACTGCTATAGCGGTGATGCAGATTCCCTTGGTTCGCTATAGCGGTCCCTTGACTGCCATAGCGGTATCGCTGGCCGATGAAACTACCGCTGTAGCTGTCGACGGAAAACAGTAGCCCGGTTTTATAACACTTAGTCTCTCATTCTTAATTCATAAAACACCAACATAGCTCCCAACAAGCACCTAGGGTGAAATTCAAAGCTAGGGCAAAAGACTCTTGAGAGGTAAGTCACCTCTATCCCTTTCTATCATTCCCTTTCTCCTTCATAATTATCATCCCCTTTGTGGGCCTTTAATGGTGAAATTGTAATAGAAACCCTCAAAATTTATAAACCTTCTAAACATGATGGCTTATGGTAGATATCATTTATTTATCCTCTAATGTCTTGGATTAACTCATCCTAATCATGAATTGAGTCCTTAGAACCATATACTAAGTGAATTGAGACTCAGGGTTCTAATAAAAATGGAAGCTTTGTCCTAAAATCTGTTTGAAAGAGGTAAAATTGATTAGAAAACCCATAAATGAAGCTTAATGATTGTAGAGATAGAAGTTATAATAAATTCACCATTAATGGATCGTCTTTCCAATTGAAAAGGGTTGAAGTAAGTGGGTCTTCTTCCCCAAATGATTATTCTTGTTTAAATACATGGTTTATTGCTTACTTAGCATCATATTGTTAGACTTTGACCGTTATGAGGCGCTTCGGAAATAGAAGAATCGTACAGAATAGTTCGTGGCTCCTGCTCTGCATTCGAGGTAGGTTATTGTTACACCTCAGAAATTTCTGATTTTGTTGCCTTGTGAGTAGGCTAACATGAGCTTAAGGTGATTATGAAACCCTTACGAGTTTAAGGAAGATATTAGATAGCTTAAGGTGCATACCATATGATTTTGAAGTTGTATGGATACCTGAAATTTAGTTTGTTGAAGGAAGTGAAATATAAGTCGAGTTTGGAAAGGTTTTCGCTATAACTGAGCTAATGTTTATTTAGAAATATCTTGAGGGGCTTCTATGGGGCCTATTGTATGGTTAATAAAGTATTATGTAAGTGCCAAGAAGGTTCTATGAGGATTTAAAATCAAACGAATCATCGAGAGGAAGTTTCGCATAACTGTGAGTTACGCTGGTACTCGTACGGTCCGTATAACTCGACCTTTAAGGTAGCGGTCATTTTTCACAAATACGACCACTTATACGGTCCGTATAACATTATACGGTCCGTATAAGGGGGTCCGTATAACTTGACCTATATCAGAAAGGGACTTTCCCATGGTGGTGTCATACGGTCCACTTATACGGACCATATAATATTATACGGACCGTATAAGTGGTCCGTATAAGTCCATTGAATTTTTATGTTTTGTATAAATAGATGGTGTCACACCACCTCCCGATAGGGCACGGGCACCCGACCTTACTTTCAGTGGGCGAGCGAACCCGTACTCTCGTAATACTCATAATCACACTGGGCCCGCAGAACATGTCATAAGCACATAATGAAAATTATTCAGAAAACAAACATGCCTTTGGTTTTTTTTTCAAATCAAATAAAATCTGTAGTCACAACAAATCTGTAACATAACGCATAATAATACACCGCCACATAGCCGCTACAACCGACGTCTTATACACACGACATTAACTCGCAAAGTCTCTAACATAACTCCGTATATGATAACATAAGCATCGACTCGGGCAAAAGACCGTGAGGAAATGAGCTCGCTACTCCACCGACATCTTCTACTCATCCGACCCCTTACCCGCGCGGTACGAAACGCAGCCGAAGAAAGCGAGGTCGCACGGAATATGTACCGAGTATATAAAGCATGGAATACCGAAATCGAAGTCATACAATCAAGAAGGAGTACCGAAAGTGAGCGTATTAACTGATACCAAAATGCTTGCATCCGACAAACAAATCATACAACAAGAGGTAATGTAAGACAAATATAATAATCGTAATGCCAAAATTTCTTACCGTAACACATCATAACATCACAACTTATCATATGAACCGACATTAACCGATGGATTCGCCAAACCAATGTGATTTGCCTAAACCAATGCGGGATTTGCCTAAACCAATGTGGAATTTTGCCTCATCATTGGTTTAAGCCCCACCACCGGGTTTGCCCCACCATCGGGTTTGCCCCATCACCGGCTCTCGATACCAACCGATCATATTCTGTATCACATATATATATATCATATCAGACTTCGTACACATCATACTTCAGAATACACATCATATTTCGGAATACACATCGTAACATCATAGCATATATACACAGTACCAGGCCGAAAGGGGTTCGGCGTACCGGACACATCATACTCCGGAATAAAGCATAGTGCGCACGATCACATAACCGGCCCGGGACTTGGCGAAAAATTTAACAACCGAATACACGAGCGTAATCGTGAGTAACCAAATATCGTTAAAACATTTTCAAAGACTCCATAGGTTAATCAAAACGAACCATCATTTATAAGCCAAAAAACGATGTTAGAGTCAAATCCCATTTTCTTCCGAATATCACTCGGGAACATATCAAACCGAACTTCGAAACCACAAGCCACGTATCAAAATCATATGCATAAAAATCCTTATTTCGGACTCACGGATAAATACATAATCATATTCGGGGCCTGAAGATAGTCATATTGAATTCTTTCAAAAGCCATCGAACTATACCGAAGAAAGTCGCGGACCCACGGACGAGCGTCAACCCAATCGGGCCCCGCCTACGAAAGTCATAGTCACTATACGTTATAGAATCATTTACGAGCATATCAAAGCCATCCGGTTCTGTCTGTGAAAGTTACGGACGTTCGTAGTTATAAAACTCTTTTGAAAACAAAACTTTTTATGCAACCTTTGAAAACCAATCATACAAGACATATAAACCATAGCTTGACCATATAAGGATGTCAACATCAAGAAGCAAATAAGCATCGTAAACATGCTCGGACTTTACGAATAGAATTACCCCCAAGGCTCATAACATATCACAACTTACTTGCGACTAGGACATGCCAAAAGGAAAGAAGGATAAGCTTCACATACCTCGCCCGCTTCCTAAGCTAATCCAAACGTAAGTCTCGAGCTCTCCAAGAGCTACAATAACGTCATTAAACACCAAACATTAGCCATAAGCATCGAAGAATCCAATTCCAAGCTCGCACTTTATTTATAAAAATTTGGGCAGCATTTCCCCTATAAACTCAAAAGATCCCGAGAATTTCACTCGGCCAATATTATCAACAACAATACCACCAACCATACAAACTGTTATGTCCCGTATCTTTGCGTAGGGACATTACAAAGCTAAGTGCGACAAGTTAAAGACGAAGTGGTTTTAGGGTTCCGGAAGTGGTTTTCATCTCCCGATTTCGTTTCTATGCACAAGTTGCTTATGGATTTCGTTTGGTATAAGAACATTATTGGAAAATAAGGATTAGTTGGCCAAGATTGGATGACTAAGTGAGATTAAGAACTTAATTACACCATTAGTGGGCGTAAGTGGCCGTGTGGGTCCCACTTGTGGAATGGCAAATTCTTATTGGCTAAAAAATTAAGTGGGACACTTGTCCAGCCCTTGCAACTCATATATAAGGTAATAATCTGATTCATTGTCAACTAAACAAGTCATTTGCATCTTCACAAAGTTGAGAGAAGTTAAGAACATAGAGAGAGAAAGGGAAACTCTCGGCCAGAGTAGCCGAGAGTGAGGGTCCAAACTTCTTCAAAAATTTTAGTTTTTCCTAAGCAATCCAACTCTATTGAAGGTATATTAACGTGTAGCATCCATTGATATAGCAAGAACAAGTGTTAAAATCCAAGAAGTGAAGGTGGAGGCTAGCCGATTGAAGTATAGTTACAAGGTAAGAGTGATCATTGTTCTTGTGTTGTATGAAGATTTGAATGTACAATTCATGCATGTTGTTGTTGGGTTGTTGTTGTGGTTGAAATTGAGGTTGAGCCGTGAGCTTGGTGAAGCCATGGTTGGTTCCATTTTGCATGCATTGTTGGTAAATAAGTGTATGCCACCATATGTAATGGAACTAAGATTGTAGAATTGGTTTATGATGTGCATGTTAGAATTGGGCTGTTTTCTTAGAGTTAAATGAGCCATGTGTTGTAGATTTGAATGGAATTATGTTTGGTCTTCTTGTGCATATATATTGGATATGGATTGAAGGTGTTGTAATGTGAATAAATGAGTGAAAATCAAGAAGTTGTAAAATGGCATTGAAGCCGTGTAAGGGGGGACCGTTTTAGGGGATTTTATGGGATCGTTTTGTGCCAAGTTTTGATTGTTGTTGTTGTGCACATTGTGGTATATTGTATGTATATTGAATACGTGAATTGAGGTGTAAAGAAATGAATCATGTCGAAGGGAAAACGAGTCCAAACCGTGGAACTGTTTTGGTAAAAGAAAAAAAAAGAAAGAAGGAATTAACTTGTCTTGAATGTTGATTTGATTGTTGTAATTTCTATAAATAGGAGTAGGGATATTATATGGTTAAAATTTGGAGCTCAAGTTGTTGTGGGCTGTTGTAGGAGTTAAGATGTTGCCAATATGATTTCTTGTGATTATACGAACATTGTTGTTAGACGTCTTGTTGTTGGTTGGATGAAGTTGGAAGTCATGAGTATATAGTATGTTGGTCGACGTTTTGAGTAATGTGCGGGCTGTCCGGAATTCCCTCGTAACCTAATCGTAGTTTTGATATATCGTTATAGGGTAAGGTACTACTTTTGGGCAACAAGTACAAGTTATATACGACTAAACGCTGAAGGTACGCAAAGCCTATTCCTTCCTTCTTTTGGCATGTCCTACGTAAGTAAGATATAATCGAGCCTCTCGGGGTGACTCCACTCTCTAACTCCTAGTATGATATGTGATTTTTATTCGTCCGTAATGTTGAAAGTGTTGGTATAGTTGAAATATGATCTCGTTATTTATTACATGATGGACTAATATGTAATGCACAAGAGTTCTTATTTTCAAAAGGAATTGCATAAGTATGCTTGGTTTTTATATAATGTAACATATGCTAATGTCCAAGAATTGATTTAGTTACTATTCATTGAGTCTCAAAATGTTTTACATATATATGTGGTTGCTTATTACTCGCTCGTGCTTACCGCTATGTCCTTCACCGAGTCCCGGGCCGTGGTACGTTCTCGTGCGCCGATCTATTATACTATTCACCGAGTCCCTCGCTAGAGGGCCGGGACACGTTATATATATATATATATATATGATGATGATGATGATGATGATATGATGATTTGGAGATGGAGGCCGAGAGGGCATATATTCCTTATTACCGAGTCCCTTACTAAAGTATGGACACGAATATGTTTACGTTTATGATGTTATGATTATAAATACCGAGTCCCTTATTAAAGGGCGGGACACGTTATATATGTTATATACGTAATGATTATGCTTTTGATTATAAAGCATTATATTGACATTGATATGAGAACGATACAAATGGAATATGTTCAAAGGCAAGTTTTATGAAACTCGTGGTTGCATTAGTCCTATACACCTTGTCTCGGATATGACTCTATTTACTATGTTTCACGCTTTTACATACTCGACATATTTCGTACCGACCCCCCTTTCTTCGGGGGCCGCGTTTCATGCCCGTGTCTACGTACACACGCTTCGGAGATCCGCCAGCCTAGGATATCTACTCAGCTATTCCAGAGTGCTCCTTTGTTCCGGGGCATAGTTTCGTGGCATAACCTTGTGATATATACATATGTTATCGTTCAGGGTACGGCGGGGCCCTGTCCCGTCATATGATATCGTTGTCACTCTTAGTGAGGTCTCGTGGTCACAAGTGTGGGTCTATGTATGGTTGTGTTTTGTTATATGGTTATGACTTGTGTCCTGGGCGTACCCATTTGTGAGTGGCAGCCTTGTCGGCTTGCGTAGCTATTTATGTTTATCATGGCGGTTAGCGTAGAAGGTAGCCTTCTCGGCTTATGTTTTGTTGGGACGTTCCCTATATATATATATATATGACGTACTTGCGCTTTGGTGCGATATTAACTCGTTATAGGCCGTAACTCTTCGCAGGTAGACAAATTTTCGACTTGCATATGTTTTACCCTTATATTTATAACGTACTGCTCATGCTAGTAGTGTATGACTATAGATAGCAAGTGTATACGAGTGTCCAGCTCGGACACTAGTCATGGCCTACGGGGTTGGGTCGTGACACAAACAATATCAATAATCAATTCCAAACACATTCTAACATTAGTAATTCCTTTCCATATGATTCGACGATATTCCATTTCCATTCAATTCGACTTTCTACATTCAAGGCAACGTCAATGCTCGCATATTTAAATACTAATTCGAGACCACTCAAGCAAGTTTCAAGAACGCCTCAAACCATCCACACAACATTCAAACAATCCAAACAATACACCATGGAACCCGAAACCTCTCCAAATTCAATAATGCAAACAACAATACATTTCTTTCTTCCAAACTCATGAACTACACCAACAATCTACACATTAGCAACATTATTATCATACATACAAGAAACCATATTTAATTCACATTAGCTTCCATAACAAACCTCAAACGACTATAACTTCAATTTGAACCATTAAACTCTCATTTGCATTATAGAATCCACAACACAACATCCCAAACTTACTAAATAGAACTAGTTCTTCACTCCTACCCAACACCACATATACACGCCAAGCTCCCAACAATTACAATTTCGACTTGAACCATTCCATACCTTCATTCTCATCACATAATCCATGACAACAACAACCAAAATACTAAGTAAAATCAATTCGCCATAACCTACTCAAAACAACCCCTATACGGCCAATCATCACATGCATAATTTCATGAGTCTCATTCATTTTCTACACACTACAACAACACACAAACATGCTAAATACAATTAATTCATCACTCCTCCTACACAACACATACCACACGGCTACAACAACACACACACGGCCCAACTTCAACTTGCAATATTTCATGAATTTCATTCATTTCCACATACCACAACATGTACAAACCATCCATAACACATAAAAAAATAAAATTGCACCTTACCTTCTTCACTCAATTCCTTCACTCGGCTAGGACTTGTTCTTGCAAAAATGATTGGTTTGCTTGCTCTAACACTTACTCCATGTTGTTTAGGACCTTCCAATGAGTTGAAAACCTAGAATAAAATAATTTTTCTTCATCAATTTCTCATGGCACCTTTTTTCTCACCATGGCCGAACCTCTCCCTTTTTTTCTCTCCGAGGTTCTACAAAATTCTAAGGGGTGGAGAATGATGAAGATGACTTAATGGTCATCTTTTACTACATATATAATTCACACATGTGGCCCTATGGCCCACACCACACACATGGCCACATATGGTCATTTTCATGAAATATTAGTTTCCAAAATTTCACTTCTAGCCCTAAATTTGCATGAAATGCTTAACTTTCCATAATTCACTTTTAACCCCAAATTTCTCTTATTCCAAATTTACCCTTAACACTCCATGCCAATGAAAAGATGAATAGGCAACTTGTGCATTAACACAAATCAACAAAACCGGAAATTAAAAGTCTTGTCCATAACTTGTCGCAACCAACTTAAAATATTCCAACGTACAAAATACGGGATATAACAGATGGTCTTGGTTCATTTATTTCATTTTTCATCTTCCAGAAGTTTTGAGAGCTCAAAACCCTTCTCCAAACATTTTCCACTCCAACCCAAGAGAAATCAAGATCAAATAGCAAGATTTAAGGTGTTCATGTATTGGAAGGCTTACTAGGGTTAATAGACTTCAAGAACAACTTGAGTATTGAAGCTAGAGTTTTTATCCAAGGTGATATCTTGCTCCAAAGCCCATTCTTATGAGATAAAAGGTTAGTTTTCATGCTTATTTCATGTTACCATGAATGCTTGGTTGTTGAATAACTTGGGTAGAAGAAGAAAGTCGAAAATGAGGGCTAAATGTAACTTTTATGATGTTTTTGAGTAATAAGCTAACTTGAGTGATGCTTCTTGGTATAATATGGATATAATCTTGCTATGGAAGGTAGTACTAGTGATGAGGAAGAATTGTATGAAAATGTGCTAAAATGGGTGTGAAGTTATTGGTATAAGTTGAATATCAGGATGAATTTTGAAGGCTTAATGGAATATGATTGCTTGATTATGATATTGTGGATGTTATTGTGGTTGTTGGGAGTTGTTTTGTGATATGGTGGAAGTTGACGAAATAGGGAAATATTTTCCAATTTTCATTAGATCATGAATTATTCTAGTTTGAATTTAAGAGTTTCATTAAAGCTTAACCATGGTATGAATCCTTCTAAATGTAGATTGTTCAAGCTTCGATGGTGAACGTTAAGTAGTTAAGAAGACAAAGAGATATGTAAAGCTAACCCTTCTTTCATTAAAGCATGGTTCCTTTGCTATATATCCTTTTATGAGTTCCATAATGTCTTCCAAATGCCTTGGGGAAATACTGATCCTCGATACTTTCACGATTCTATTGCTTTCCTTATATAATAGTTGATCCTCTAAAGATAGATGTAACGAAAACGATGATGGTAATGATTTACGACGATACAAATGGACTCTTATGTATACGGGTCTAAGTATATATGACCATTATGTAACACCGAGCTTATACGGCGGGGTATGATACTGTCGCGCGCACACTACCGCAATGGTATGGATAACACCGAGCCTTGGTAGGCTGTGTATGTATAATCACCGAGCCTTGTCGTGGTCGGGTATGTGAACCACCGAACCTTCATGGTAGGGTATCATATTGATACGAATATGGATACGGATATGGATACGAATATGGATATGAATATAGATATGGATATGGATACGAATATGGATACGAATACGAATACGAATATATGTGTATATATATATATATATATATGTATGTACATGAGTAAGCATTAGATATGGAAGGTCCCTATGAAAGACAAGTAAGTAAATATGACGAAGGCCAATAGAGGTACAAATGGCTCTATTACCCCCTGATTCTCCCATCTTATGCTATATTTTATGCTACTTTTTACGTTATTTCTTATGCTCCTATTATGATGTTGATTATGTTTTACATAATCAGTACATTATTCGTACTGTCGTCCTTTTATTTGTGGACCCTGCGTCGCCCGCGGATAGAGACAAAGCTGATCCATAGATTTCTTATTCAGGGACTACATAGAGGAGCTCCATTTCATCCGGATCTACAGCGTTCAAGTATTATTCTTTTGTGTACATACATATGGGCATGGCGGGGTCCTGTCCCGCCTATATGATGATACATACTCTCCTTAGAGACTCGTAGACAGTTGTGTGTGGTTAGATGTCTTGCAGCCTTGTCGGCTCATATTTTGTATATTATTTTGTTAGCCTCGTCGGCTCGTGTATATGGATATGAGCATTATTGTCGATGATGATATAAATGTGTGTTTGCCCAACGAAATTAATATTGTTGATGTATAGAAATTATGAATAAGCTATGTAGTCCACCTAGATGTGAATGTGAATGTACGATAAGAGGTGCCCGGGTGGGTTAGCACTGGGTGCCGTCGGCCCTCTCGGTCGGGTCATGACAAAAGGGCATAAAGAGCGCTCTGTCCTCGGCGTGTCTATGAGCCGTGTCTCACAGAAGTCTTGTTTATGAGTGTGTTGCGCGCCACACTTATAAACAGGAAGCTGCGGGCATTTTAGGAATGAATGACCTTGTTTCTTCATAAGATCATGCAATAGAGCCATGATGTAAGGATTTCTCTTTCCTTAATCGTGTATTACGTATTTCGGAAATGTCTGTAAAGAGGAAAGCTATAGTTGCCCAAAAGGGCAAGATGGTGGCAGAAAAGCGGGCTAAAAGAGTATCGCCAACAGATATAGAGGAAGGTGAGTCCCAGAATGCGGCTCAATCTCAGTCCTCCCACTCAGTATCTATTTATGAGGAGCATGAGAAAGCTTCAGCCCCAGCTCCAACACCCCCAGCTACTCCACCCGATGCTTCAGGCCAAGATGTGAAAGAGGCCATTCATCTACTTACTCAGTTGGTTGCCGCTCAGACTTAGCGGAAAGGTACAAGTCAAGGTGATAGGGCTATTAGTGCAAGGGCCCGTGATTTTAGTAGCTTGAACCCTCCGAAATTCTTCGGGTCAAAGCCGGATACGGGGCCCTCAAAACTTTATTGATGGAATGTTGAGGACACTTCGGTTAATGCATGCATCAGACATTGAGTCGGTAGAGTTCGCGTCCTATAGATTGCGAGATATCGCAGTTCATTGGTATACGGTTTGGATGGCTTCACGGGGAGTCATTGCACCTCCCCCAGTATGGCAAGGATTTGTGGATGCCTTTCTCCAACATTACTTGCCCCCAGAGGTTCGGCGGGCTAGAGCCAATAAGTTGCGAACCTTAGGCAAGGAAGTATAAGTGCCTTAGAGTATAGTCTCTGCTTAAATTCTTTGGCTAGGTATGCTCCAACCATGGTAACGAATATGGGTGACTGAGTGCACAGCTTTGTGAGAGGCCTAGGGCCACATTTGATGGATAGGTGCTTGACTGTGTCCCTTCAGGACAATATGGATATTTCACGCATTCAAGCCCATGCCCAGAATTTAGAGGAAAACCAACAACAACAAAGAAGTGAGCATAAGCATGATAGAGGGTATAGCAAGAGGGCTAGATCTTTGGGTCTGACAAGTGAGTTTAGAGGCGGGCAAAGACATCAGTTTTATAGGGCATTCAGGCCATTCTATGACTAGTGTGGCTCTACAGTTTACAGGCTAGAGATTTGATAAATCTACTCATTTCGGGCCGAGTCAGAGTTTCAGGGCTTCAGGTTCTCAGTTCAGGGGTGATTCGGGTCAGGCAAGGCCACCCGTGCCACGATGCTCCCAGTGCGAGAAGTTACATTAGGGACAGTGTCGACTAGGATCAAAGGTTTGCTATACATGCAGTCGGCCAGGCCATATCATGCGTGATTGCCTCTCGATCGGTAGTAGGGGTAGGGCCCAGCCTTCAGGGTCGGCAGCTGGGTCTTCATCATCTATACGCCCTATGGGGCCAGGTTCACATGCGCCAGTCAACCATGATAAAGGCAGAGGGAGAGCCCCGGTCGTGGTCCCCAGCACCGTATTTATGCATTGGAGGGGTGACAGGATCTTGAGTCTTTTCCTGATATCATTTATTGGTATTTTCTCATGATGTATATGCTTTGATAGATCTGGGCTCCACATTGTCATATGTTACTCCATATATTGCGGGTCAGTTTGGGGTCAACCTGGAGTCAATCAAACCCTTTGAGGTATCTACACCCGTTAGTGAACCGGTGAGAGCTAGTCGAGTATATAGGAATTGTGTAGTTGTGATTTGTGACCATTGTACTATGGTTGATTTACATGAGTTAAAAATGGTGGCCTTTGATGTTATCATGGGCATGGATTGGGTCGGCTTCTTGCTATGCCAATGTTGATTGTAGAATGAAAATGGTTCACTTCCGGTTTCGGAGAACCAGCTTTTAGAATGGAAAGAAATCTTGCGTCCCCAAAAGGTAGGTTTATTTCCTATCTAAAGACAAGGAAAATGATCACAAAAGTTTGTATTTACCATCTAGTTCGGGTTCAAGATGTAGAAGTTGAACCGCCAACTCGTCAATCTGTCCCTGTGGTGAATGAGTTCCCGGATGTATTTTCGAAAGAGCTTCCAGGCCTCCCTCCAGAGCAGGAGATTGATTTCGCTGTTGATGTTGTACCAGATACAAAGTCCATATCTATTCCTCCTTACAGAATGGCTCCCGTAGAGTTGAAAGAGTTGAAGGAGCAATTAATGGACTTTCTTGAGAAAGGCTTTATCAGGCCTAGTTCTTCCCCGTGGGGAGCACCCGTGTTGTTTGTGCAAAAGGAAGATGGCTCTTTGCGAATGTGCATTGACTATCAACAACTGAATAAAGTGACGATCAAGAACAAATACCCACTCCCAATGGACAGATGCTTGTGAACATAGTTTCCAAGAGCTAAAGGATAGATTAACTTCTGCCCCAGTCCTGACACTTCCAGAGGGATCGAAAGGTTATGTTGTCTATTATGATGCTTCAGGCGTTGGACTAGGCTGTGTATTGATAAAACATGGTAAGGTGATTGCGTACACTTCAAGACAGTTACAGAAACATGAGAAGAATTACCCGACTCATGATCTCGAATTGGCTGCAGTGATTCATGCATTGAAGATGTGGAGACATTATTTGTACGGCGTCCATGTTGATATTTATACAGATCATAAGAGCCTTCAATATATCTTCAAGCAGAATGAATTGAATTTACGGCAACGGCGATGGTTGAAATTGTTAAAGGATTATGATATTGACATCTTGTATCATCCCGGGAAAGCAAATGTTGTGGCTGATGCTCTTAGCCATAGATCTATGGGAAGCTTATGCGATGTTCAGCCAGAGAAAAGGGAGATTGCTCATGAGCTCCAGCAGTTAGCTAGCCTAGGAGTTCGAGTAGTGGCTCAGGCAGTAGGGAAGCTGTCATTCAAAATTCAGTGGTCTCGTCGCTAGTAGTAGAAATGAAAGAGCGACAATACGAAGATCCCATGATAATTCATTGCAGAAATACACTCTCCCAGAAGGAGAAGTCGTCATTTGAGATTTTTGGAGATGGAGTTCTCTGATGCCGAGGCAGATTATGTGTTCCTGATATTGCAGGATTACGCCACCAAATATTGAGAGAGGCCCATTGTTCCCGTTATTCCGTTTACCCCGGAGCAACGAAGATGTATCGTGATCTTAAATCTATATATTGGTGGAATGGTATGAAGAAAGATATAGCGAAATTTGTAGCTCAATGTCCCAACTGTCAGTAAGTGAAAATTGAGCACCAAAAGCAAGCGGATTGTTTTAAGCTATAGAAATTCCAACTTGGAAATGGAAAGTAATTAACATGGACTTCATTACAGGCTTACCCCGTTCTCGACGTAAATATTATTCTATATGGGTGATTGTGGATAGACTCACGAAGTCAGCTCATTTCTTACCGGTCAGAACTACATATGTAGCAGAAGATTATGCAAAGCTTTATGTTAAGGAGATAGTACGGCTTCACAGTGTTCCAAAGATCTATTATCTCCGATAGAGGGACTCAGTTTACAGCCAATTTTTGAAAATCTTTCCAAGAAGGTTTGGGAACTCAGGTGAGTCTTAGCACGCATTTCACCCGCAGACTGATGGACAAAGGCGAACGTACCATTCAGACCCTTGAAGATATGCTACGGGCATGCGTATTGGAGTTCGGAGGTAGTTGGGATGATCACTTGCCACTCATTGAATTTTCATATAACAGTAGTTATCATTCTAGCATCTAAATGGTCCCGTATGAGGCTTTATATGGGCGAAAGTGCCAATCCCCAATTGGGTGGTTCGAAGGAGGAGAGACCAAATTGATAGGGCCGGACTTGGTCTAGGAAGCTATAGAGAGAGCCAAGCTTATACATGATCGATTATTAATAGCTCAGAGTCATCAGAAATCCTATGTAGATAATCGTCGAAGAGACTTAGAGTTCCAAGTGAAAGATTGGATATTTTTGAAGGTGTCGCCAATGAAGGGCGTCATGAGCTTTTGCAAGAAGGGCAAGCTTAGCCCCCGGTACATTGGACCTTATGAGATTATATGCAAGGTCGGCAAAGTGGCTTACGAATTAGATCTACCTCATATTTTGAAGTCAGTTCACCTAGTTTTCCATGTATCGATGCTCCATAAGTGCATTGGAGATCCTTCTAGAATTGTACCAATAGATGATGTCTAAGTTACCAAACAATTATCTTCTGAAGAAGTCCCCATTGCCATTTTAGATAGGCAAGTACAGAAGCTCAGGACCAAAGAGGTAGCTTCAGTTAAAGTTTTATGGAAGGATAATAATAGAGAAGAAATGACTTAGGAAGCCGAAGAAGACATGAAGTTCAGGTACCCCCCATTTATTTTCACCCTCAGAGGAGACTCAGGCAGAAACGCTGTTATCCTCCGATATGTAGTGTTTTCCTTAATGTTTTGCTGGTCGTGTGTGGCCATGGTTATTGATGTTGTTGTTGTTGTAGCCCTGTGAGGCGATGCATTTTGGGTTGCTGTTGCAGGATAGTAGTGCCATATTATAGGGGAAACTCTGGCGAAATTTTTATAGAATCCCCAAGAACCTAACATTCGAGGACGAATGTTACTAAGGGGGGAAGAATATTACACCTCGAAAATTCTGATTTTCGTTGCCTTGTGAGTAGGCTAACGTGAGATTAAAGTGATTATGAAACCCTTACGAGGTTAAGTACGATATTAGATAGCTTAAGGTGCATACCATAAGATTTTGAAGTTGTATGAATACGTGAAATTTAGTTTATTGAAGGAAGTGAAATGTAAGTCGAGTTTGGAAAGGTTTTCGCTATAATTGGGCTAATGTTTATTTAGAAATATCTTGAGGGGATGCTATAGGGCCTATTATATGGTTAATGAAGTATTATGTAAGTGCCAAGAAGGTTCCACGAGGATTGAAATTTCAAATGAATCAATGAGAGGAAGTTTCGCATAACTGGGAGTTATACGGCCACTTATACGGTCCGTATAAGGAGGGTCCGTATAACATGACCTTTACAGAAAGGTTCATTTTCTTGGTGGTGTTATACGACCACTTATACGGTCAACATAACATTATACGATCCATATAAGGGGGTTCGTATAACTTGACCTATATCAGAAAGGGACTTTCCATGGTGGTGTTATACGGTCCACTTATACGGACCGTATAATATTATACGCACCGTATAAGTGGTCCGTATAAGTCCATCGGGCTGAATTTTTATATTTTGTATAAATAGATGGTCTTGGTTTATTTATTTCATTTTTCATCTTCCATAAGTCATGAGATCTTAAAACCCTTCTCCAAACATTTTCCACTCCAAACCGAGAGAAATCAAGATCAAATAGTAAGATTTAAGGTGTTCATGTGTTGGAAGGCTTACTAGGGTTAATAGACCTCAAGAACAACTTGAGTATTGAAGCTAGGGTTTTCACCCAAGGTGATATCTTGCTCCAAAGCCCATTCTTATGAGGTAAAAGGTTAGTTTTCATGCTTATTTCATGTTACCATGAATGCTTGGTTGTTGAACAACTTGGGTAGAAGAAGAAAGTAGAAAATGAGGGCTAAATGTAACTTTTATGATGTTTTTGAGTAATAATCTAACTTTAGTCATGATTCTTAGTATAATATGGATATAATCTTGCTATGGAAGGTAGTACTCGTGATGACGAAGCATTGTATGAAAATGTGCTAAAATGGGTGTGAAGTTGTTTGGTATAAGTTGAATATAAGGATGAATTTTGAAGGCTTAATGGAATGTGATTACTTGATTATGATATTGTCGATGTTATTGTGGTTGTTGGGAGTTGTTTTGTAATATGGTGGAAGTTGACGAGATAGGGGAAATACTGCCCAATTTTCATTAGATCATGAATTATTCTAGTTTGAATTTAAGAGTGTCATTAAAGCTTAACCATGGTATGAATCCTTCTAAATGTAGATTGTTCAAGCTTCGACGGTGAATGTTAAGTAGTTAAGAAGACAAAGATATATGTAAGGCTAACCTTTCTTTCATTAAGGCATGGTTCCTTTGCTATATATGTTATATCCCGTATTTTGAACAACGGGACAACATGAGTGAATTACGATAAGTTGGGGACAAGACTATCCCGAGACACTTTTGCTTGTTTTAAAGGCTTAAGTTATGTATGATTTTATTGGTATAGACATGTTAAGGAAACACTTGGAGGCAAATTCCATTTTTAGTAAGTATGTTATTTTTGGAAGGTTGAAAATTCAAAAAAAAAAAAAAAAAAAACATGGCACCATGTGGCCGGCCACTTTGGTGTGGGCCATGGACACATGGATGGTGAATGTTAAATATTTAAAAGATTACTTAGTCATCTTATTCTCATTCCACACTTAAGAGTTTTCAAGAAAAATCAAGAAGCTTGAGGAGGAGAAAAAAAGGGCCTATTCGGCCAAGCTCTTGGAAATTCAAGACCAAGAATCAAGCCATAAAAATTATTTCTTCAAGCAAACTTGCTAATTGAAGGGTGCTAAGTAACGTGAGTCGTTGTTTTAAAATAGCTTACTCATTTTCTCTATCTACCACCTTAGGCAAGTTGAGAAGTTGAAGAAGAAAGGTGAGTTTTAATCTTATTTTATGTGTTATAAATGGTTTATATGTGTCGTAGTATGCTAAAATGAAAGAAATTCATGATAGAAGTCAAGTTGAAGTTGGGCCGTGTGGAAGGTGTTTGGCCGTGTGTGTGTAGGTTGTGTTTAAAGTAATGTATTAATGCTAATTAGCATGTTTTGATTGTTGTAGAGTGAAGAAAAGAATGAAAATCATCTTTGTGTGTGGGTATGGTGTTGGCCGTATGGTCCCCCTTTGTGTGGATTGAGAATGAACGAATCGTCGTTAGTATTTTAGTTGTCGTCGTTATGGATTCTACGATGAAAAATGCAAGTTTAATGACTCAAAGTGATGTTGTGTTGGTTATGGGTTGATTTGGAAGTTAATGTGAATTTTATGTAACTTTTGTATTTATGAGAATTGCATTGTTAATGTGCGGATTAATGGTGTAAATTATGAATTTGGAAGAGAAGAATGTGTTTGGTGTTGTTCTCGGGTTTGGAGACAATTTCGGGTGAGTTGGGATATGGTTTTGGTTGTTTGGAAAATTGTGTGAATTGTTTAAAGCGTTCTTGAATATTGTTTGTATGGTTTTGGATTAGTAATCGAACGTATAAACGTTGATATTGGTTTGAATGTAAGTGGTTGAAGTAAGTATATCGGAATATTATGAATGTTCTGAAGTTATGTAAAAAGAGCTATTAATGTTAGAATGTATTTTGAATTGATTATTGATGTTGTAGTTTGGTTGTTGGTGTTGTTGTTGATGAATTTGGCCGAGTTGAAATCTCGGGGTTGGTGTATTTATAGGGGAAATGCTGCCGAAATTTCTGTAGAATTTGATGTTCGTTTGGAATTAAATTCCTAAATGTCTCCAACTAATGTTCGATATCTATTGACGTTATGTAGACCTTGGAGAGCCGAGACTTGAGTTGGATTAGCTTAGGGAGCGACCGAGGTATGTAAAGCTCACCCTTTCTTTCTTTGGCATGTCTTAGATGTAAGGGGAAATATCCTACGAGCCTCGGGGTAACTCTATTCTTGCGATCCGAGCGTGTTTACGACCTTTTATTCGCTTCTCAATATTACATTCTTAATGTAGTCATGTTATAATCCTTGTGACTTTTGTATGATTAAATTCCAAATGTTACCTAAAGAAGTGTTCTTAAAAAAGATCCCGAAACTACGAACGAGCGTAACTTTCGCACAAGGGCTCGGATCGCCTCGATATGCTCGTAGGAGGTTCTGTAGCGTATGATGACGCTAACTTCTATAGTTGGGCCCGAATTGGTTTGATACTTGTCCGAGGGCCCCCGAGACATTCCGTTGTATAGTTCTATCGGTTTGACTGAAAGAACATATTATGCTTACTATTCCGACTCCCAAGTTTGGTTACTTACTTATTTATTTACCGAGTCTAAAACGTGGATTGTTCCGCATATAATTTCAATACGTAGCCATGACTTCCAAAGTTCGATTTGACATGTCCCGAGAAATGTCCGAAAGGTACTTGACATAATTCTTGTCCGATTTTCAAATGATAATTCGTTTAACTTATTTCATCGAGTCTTTGATATGATTTATATGCATGTGATTTCTCATTACTCTGCTCGTGCAAAGCTCAATATGTCTTTCACTGAGTCCCGGGCCAGGACACGCATTCGTGCACATTCTACTGCATTATTCACCGAGTCCCTCACTAGAGGGCCGGGACACGCTATATATATATATAGACATATATGATGGTGTGATGGTGTGATGAGACGGGGATGGCGGCCAGGATGGCATATGATGATTCTATTCACCGAGTTCCTCACTAGAGGGCCGGGACACGCTATGTATATGCATATGTATATGATGATTACTTATGTTTATGACATGATCATGCATTGTCTATGTTCAAAGGTAAGCCTTTTTGTACCGTACTCATGTTCCATACTCTTTATTTTGGTATGGTTTTGTTTACTGTATTCCATGTTTTACATGCTCAGTACATATTTCGTACTGACCCCCTTTCTTCGGGGGCTGCGTTTCATGCCGCGCAGGTACAGGTACTCGTTTGGGTGAGCCGTCAGCTTAGGACTCCTGTTCAGCTATTTTGGAGTGCTCCTTTGTCCGGAGCCCATATTTGGTACAGACTCTTCTGTTATGTACATATTTGCGTATGCTTATTCTGGGTACGGCGGGGCCCTGTCCCGTCATATGATTCTGCTATTACTCTTAGAGGCCTGTAGACATGTACGTGGGTTGTGGGTAGCACTGTTCAGTTATGTTTGTGTTCTGTGCATTCCCAGATTATATGTATGATATGTATATATATAGGTATGTATATGCGCCACCGTGTATGTTTTATATATATAAGTTTCCAATAAATTACTATGAGCGGGTTATGATTAGTAAAGGGTACGAGTGCCCAGCTCGGGCACTAGTCACGACCTACGGGGTTGGGTCGTGACAATATATCCTTTCATGAGTTCCATAAAGTCTTCCAAATGACTCTATCTCTAAGATTACCGAAGCTGATGATCCTTGATACTTTCACGATTCTACCGCTTTCCTTATATAATAGTTGATCCTCTAAAGATAGATGTAACGAAAATGATGATGGTAATGATGATGATGATACAAATGGACTCTTATGTATACGGGTCTAAGTATGTATGACCATTATGTAACACCGAGCTTATACGGCAGGGTATGATACCTAAAGCGCGCACACTACTGTAGTTGGGTACGGATAACACTGAGCCTTGGTAGGGCCAGGTATGCATAATCACCGAGCCTTGCTGTGGCTGGGTATGTGAACCACCGAACCTTCATGGTCGGGTATGATATGGATACGAATATGGATACGGATATGGATACGAATATGGATAAGAATATGGATACGAACATGGATGTGAATATGGATACGAATACGAATACAAATACGAATATATATATATATACACACATACATACATACATACATATATGAGTAAGCATTAGAAATGGAAGGTCCCTATAAAAGATAAGTAAGTAAATATAACGATGGCTAATAGAGGTACAAATGGCTCTATTACCCCCTGATTCTCCCATCTTATGCTATATTTTATGCTACTTCTTACTTTATTTATTATGCTCCTATTATGATGTTGATTATGCTTTACATAATTAGTACATTATTCGTACTGACGTCCTTTTGTTTGTGGATGCTGCGTCATGCCCGCAGGTGGACAGGGAGACAGGCTTAATACATAGATCTCTTATTCAGGGACTACATAGAGGAGCTCCATTTCATCCGGAGCTACAGCTTTCGGGTATTATTCTTTTGTGTACATACATATGGGCATGGCGGGGTTCTGTCCCGCCTATATAATGATACATACTCTCCTTAGAGGCTCGTAGACTGTTGTGTGTGGTTAGATGTATTGCAGCCTTGTCGGCTCATATTTTGTATATTATTTTGATAGCCTCTTCGGCTTGTGTATATGGATATGGGCATTGTTGTCGATGATGATATAAATGTGTTGTTGCCCAACGAGATTAATATTGTTGATGTGTAGAAATTATGAATAAGCTATGTGGTCCACCTAGGTATGAATGTGAATGTACGATGAGAGATGCCCGAGTGGGTAAGCATCGGGTGCCCGTCATGGCCCTCTGGTTAGGTCGTGACAGTTATAGCTTACTTTTGTTAGACTTTGATTAGAGAAACGTATGTATTGTGTAGAATTCATGGGAGAAAGCATGATTAGGTCCTCAGACATGGTATTTTGGTTGGATATTAGCTAGGTTGCTATGACTTCTGATTTTGTGGGCTCGTCATCATTACTTTATGTACTGAAATATAAGGTGTAGTTATATTCATATTGTGGTGATTCAGGATGGATTTCTATTAGGATTGATTGTTGTTGATGGTGGCTTGTTGCCCTGTTTTTGTGATTAGACTTATTGCCTAAATTGTCGTGTTGTACTCAGTTCTCTCTTATTATGACATATATTATCGGAGAAAGGAAGAATAATGAGTTTAGGCTTGAATTGTGATATAAAATTATGACAGTACATAGATGAAAACTTGATGTATGATTTATTGTTGATCATAATATATAGAAAAGTGTAGCATCTTGGTGAAATAAGGTTTAGTTGTGAGGCATACTCACTATGTGTGGAAGTAAAGAGGGACATAGACTCTTATGTTGGTGAGACAGTTTGTATGATTCATTTCATGGTTGAGTTGATCCAAGTCTTAATATGACTTGTGGCTTTGTGACTCATACCTTTACTGTTACTTTATTGGTTTGCATTGATTTACCATGTTTATAATCGTTTATGCATTCATACTGGCGGGGTCCTGTCCCGCTTATATAATGATACATACTCTCCTTAGAGGCTCGTAGACTGTTGTGTGTGATTAGATGTCTTACAGCCTTGTCGGCTCATATTTTGTATATTATTTTGATAGCCTCGTCGGCTTGTGTATATGGATATGGGCATTGTTGTCGATGATGATATAAATGTGTTGTTACCCAACGAGATTAATATTGTTGATGTGTAGAAATTATGAATAAGCTATGTGGTCCACCTAGGTGTGAATGTGAATGTACCATGAAAGGTGCCCGAGTGGGTAAGCATCGGGTGCCTGTCATGGCCCTCTGGTTGGGTCATGACAGTTATGGCTTACTTTTTTTAGACTTTAATTAGAGAAACGTATGTATTGTGTAAAATTGATGGAAGAAAGCATGATTAGGTCCTCAGACATGGTGTTTTGGTTGGATATTAGCTAGGTTGGTATGACTTCTGATTTTGTGGGCTCGTCTCATTACTTTATGTACTGAAATATAAGGTGTAGTCATATTCATATTGTGGTGATTCGGGATGGATTTCTATTAGGATTGATTGTTGTTGATGGTGGCTTGTTGCCCTGTTTTTGGGATTAGACTTATTGCCTAAATTATCGTGTTGTACTCAGTTCTCTCTTATTGTGACATATATTATCGGAGAAAGGAAGAATAATGAGTTTAGGCTTGAATTGTGATATAAACTTATGACAGTACATAGATGAAAACGTGATGTATGATTTATTGTTGATGATAATATATAAAAAAGTGTAGCTTCTTGGTGAAACAAGGTTTAGTTGTGAGGCATACTCGCTATGTGTGGAAGTAAAGAGGGACAAAGACTCTTATGTTGGTGAGACGGTTTGTATGATTCATTTCATGGTTGAGTTGATCCAAGTCTTAATATGACTTGTGGCTTTGTGACTCATACCTTCACTGTTGCTTTATTGGTTTGCATTGATTTACCATGTTTACAATCGTTTATGTTTATACACTCATACATGATGGAAATGGTTCGGAATACTTGTGGCATGATGCCTTGTGTTTGACATTGATATTACTAATTGTTTATAATCCATACATACTAATGAACTGGAATACGTTGAGACATACATTGTGATGTGAAATTAGTGAAGCAGTTAATATAATCTCCTTGTTGAACTTGTGATACTATTTGATACATGGTACTTGATGAATTAATCATTGAGAGTGATGTGATAGTGTTACTATACGTATGAAAAGGCACATTCGATTGGGGTGAGGATGTGGCCTAGTTGTGAGCTCGTGGTCCGAGGTTCATTCCGAAAATGAGGGATATATTGATATGGCCCGCGTCTGAGGTTCTTTTCAGAGCGGAGATTTGTGCTCGGGTCCAAGGAGTGAATTCAAAACGAGTAGTACATGGACACCATAGGTCCCTGCAGGTCATGATTACTAAGCTATGACATCAGTAGCATGTGTGTACAGTGTGTAGTTAGCCAGGGCACTGCATTACATTGCATTGCACATCATCATATTTTGCATTGCAGATCATTACATTTTATTCTGCATTATTATATGGATCATTTAGTTTTGATTTTGGTGTGTTTGTTGAAACGACTGTTGTGGTATTGATATGATCATTGATTAAGTTAAATTGTGGATTAGTGACTCTACCTAGAGAAGAAACTTGGGCTTGTGCTTATCAGGTGAGATTGTTGAGACTAGACAGACTTGTGGTTTAGAAGCTTCATCTTAGGTTGTGACTCTGTTATGGGATATTCTGTGACTTGGATTTGAGTATTAAGTGCCTATCTGTTTATCTTGTTAATTTTATACTTATATGTGTGAACTAATATTAGTCGGCCTATGATGCTTACCAGTACATAGTGTTTGTACTGATACTACCTTGCTGCACCCTTTTTGAGTGTAGATTGTGTTCCAGAGATTTCATCCAGATTACATCTCTAGCTTGATGCTAGTTTGCTCGATCAGATCTGAGGGTGAGATTCTATCCATTCCATGCCACCTGAAGATCTCTCTTTCCAGATGTCTATTTTTATTCCAGACATTATTTGTTATTATAGTTGAGATATACTTCATTCTTTAGACATCGTTGGTTAGAGTCCTTGTACGATGACTTTCAGATCTTAGGGGTGTAATAGTTAAGACTTCCGCACTTATATTGTTTATTAATTATGAATTGTCTTATTTATTTATTTATTTATTTATTTATTTATTTATTTATTCATTCATATGTTCATTGATTGTTTTAGTATAAATGATTAAAGAAGTTAAAATTGGCTAGTGATTAAAGGGTTAACGGGTAAGGGTTCGCCTACTAGTGATGATAAGATAGGTGCTCGCACGATCGGTAACTTGGGTCGTGACAAAACATCCTAAGGAGTCTACAGGCCACAAGCCCGAACACACAAATCACACAACAATACCATCCTAGGATTCCATCCCAAATATCCAATTTCTACGCATGCATTCTCCGTTCCTTCTAATACACGAATATATGAAACTAACCGGAGTCTACCGAAAGGGAAGCCATAAATTACCTGGCATCCGAACAAGTGCCACGAACCCATATCTTGTTTCGTATTTCAAAGCGTCTCCAAACAATCAAACTCTATCACATATGAATTTTATGTAAGAAACCATGAATAATGATACTTGTATTGACTATATTCTATTTGGGTCAAAAACCCACTCTTTAATTTGGAAAAACAGAACTCAAGGGCAAAACAGAAATTTTATGACCAAAATACCAAATTCAATACCAAAGGGTCAAAACCCATTACTTTAATCATAGGAATACTTAATTAATTCTCAAAATCATCATTAATGTGAAAAGCCCCAAATTTGAGTCTAAGAATCCTAACTTTAATCCCACAATCTTACCTCTAAAAATCGAAGAAACATGTTGATATAGTTTATAATCATCAAATTCATGCCTAATGAAGCCAACCCAACCAATGATACAAGATTCTACAGCCAAGAACTCATTAGGAAGAAAAACCCATAAAATCCTTCTTTTAATCACAAGCTTTTATGGAAAAATATGAATCTAGCTAGTCCATTCACAACGTTTTCAAGCATATTCAACATTAGTCTTACTATTTATGAAGACTCTAGGAAGCCAAATTGATTTTAGAACTCAACTCAAGAAACCCATTTAAAGACCTATTAGATTCTAGGTGATTCTAAGGATTAAGAGAGGTCAAAGAACCAATAGCTAGTTAGAGGAGTTACCTTCATGAAGAATCCTCTAGGAAACCCTAAAATTCGCCTCCACGAAGCTCTCAAACGAAAATAGACTAATGAATAGGGTTTTTAGGTCTCAAACTTGTAAAGTAGGTTCAGACTCACTCAATACCGCTACAGAGTTCAAATGGCCACCCCAACGGTGCCACCCTAGCGGCTGTGTAGGCTGCTACGGCGGTCCTAGCCAAATATGCACTATCGCTGCAACGGCTATCCCACTGCTACAACGGTGCCTCCCCAACGGACACCAGACACCAGAATCCTAAAAATCAAGTTTCATGATTTCCTTCCGAAATCGGACAATCATCCGAGGCCCGATACAGACAATCAAGATATGCCCACATATGCAAAAACACGCTACGAATACACCCGTGGCCTCAGATTTTCCAACGGAGGCTTCATTGATCAAGTCAACTCCCGATTGCCTAAATATCAATTTTCGAACCCAAGTCCCAAAATGAAACTGAGTGCATAAGGAACCAAACCAAACCCACCAATCAATCACAAATGGTCATTTGGACCTCTTGGAATTGACAGATTTTCAAAAAAAGTCTGTTTATCCAAAAATCAATTCGCAGTCAAACGGTTTTCGGTTAAAGCCAAATTTTTCTAAAAAACATTCTAAAGCCCAAAACAATGCCTAGGACGTCATGCCAACTATCTCCTCGGGTCAAAACAGCTCTAACGAGACTCAGGAACGGGTCAGTGAGGGTAAAATTGGAAGAATCACGGTAACCACAAAACGGGTCGTTATAGTGTAATGCTCGACTATTATTCTATATTTCGAGGGAGAGGGGAGTATAATAGTAATTGGTTTGAAGTTTGTTCATTAATAACCGAGAGTAGTTGTGTAAACTATTGGTAAGGGACTAGGGTTGTGGTTCCAATGGAAAGTAATGGGGTTGGGTATCAATTCAACTTCATTTATATGCGTAGATGTAATAGACCAAGGGTTACTACGTTCTTGCTAAAAGTATTCCAACCAAATTAGCAGATTTCATAACTAAGCTTTTCCAAGCTTTAGAATGTTGCACATGAGAATACCCATTTAGTCTCAAATAGCTTTCCTATTCCTAGCTCAAGCTATTAGATGGGTGTAAAACCCTAAATTATTGCTATTAACTCTTTTCCTAACCAACACTTTCTTTTCCAAGCAAAATGTAGGTGACTAGGCACAAATAATGTTTGCAACCATTAAAAGACATTAAAGCTTGAAGAGTTAATAGAAAACATCTTTGACATATAAAGTAATGTATGAATATGAAACCCATTCACATAACTAACACATTTGGTCCCACAACCTTAGCTAAATGGTTTAGCTACTCATCTCCATTAAAAGCAAAGCAAAAGAAAAATGAATATCCATAAAGCTTACAATGATTAAATAGAAGAAGATGACAAAAGGAAGAGAATCTTCTTAAAGGCACCAACAACCAATATTCAATGCTCTTTGATGTGCTAAAAGACACAATAAAGTGCTGTGTAAGGAATATTGAAATATTGTTTCACAAAAACCAAGGACTAGTATTTATAGAAAGAAGACAAATAAGTGAAAACGTGGGCTTAAATGACGCATTGCGGACTAACTATGCAGTCGCATCAGGAGTATGCGATCGCACACTATGCATAACCTCTGCAGCTTCGATCTTCTGGATAGTCGGTATGTGACCGCATAACAGGTTTGCGAAGCCACATATTCATCACATCCTTGTGCATTTAGCTCCAATCAATAGTTCATTTGAGGCTAAGTATGCGACCACATAACATAGTTTGCGATGCCGCATCCTTGTGCTTTTGGCTCCACTCACTGGTTCTTCTAAGGATGAGTATGTGGCTGCATATCAGAGTTTGTGGTGCCGCATACTGAACGTGTATTCAGCTCTTTTCCTTCTTTTTATTCCATTTTGTACTTTTTATGCTTTAGACTTCGAAATTATAAAAACACACGACAACCTAGTAGAAATGCAGAAAAATACTTGTAAAGACTCACAAAAAGGCATAAGTAGTGGATGTACAATGCCTAAAATCCACGACTATCATTTAGCCGAATCACTTGTCATACAAACATACCATCTTCTACTGTAGAATAACATCATAGAGCTTGATTATCTGTTCAAATAATTTAGATACTTATTTGTGGGTTGTCTGTTTTGTTTAGTTTGCTTATTTTAGCCCTCTGAATAAGTGTTCAAAGATGATGTATTAATCATGTTTAATTCATTTGAGCATTTTGTATATCTTAGGTGCAAAATTGATAGTTTGAATGATAGGTGTTAGGTCAAATGACATCATATTAGCTATATGCTGCTGTTTTCACTGAGAATAAGGTCTAATTATTAGTATAAGCACTCCTATTTAGTTTATTCAGCTCAAGTTAGCTGTGATAGCCTGTTCACCTGTTAGATACATGAAGTAGAACATCCTGTTTCCCTTCAAATGTTAATGACATTAGTTATTAGTCTAATAAACATGGATTTCAAGATGTTAACAGGGATCAGATTTAGCTTTTCCCTTTATGTGATTTGTTAATATTTATTGGAATGATGCTTAAGTCGATTGAAGGAGCTCTGCTTTGAAAAATGAATTTGGACTTTGTATGTATCAATCCCTTCATCATTTTTTTTTCTTGTTTTGTGTTGACATGCATGTTCAGTATATTCTAGATATACGAGGTATACATTGCTTGTATACACTTTGATGTATACAAGAAAGTTATATAGGTATATCGTGTATATCATTGAAATTAAGCTGTGTATTTAGCCTTGTGTTTTCTGTAGCTTAAACTATGGGTCCAAATCTCCCTATGTGACCACTTGTTGGGCTCGCTCCCTTTGTTCATGATCTGAATGCTTTGTTTCTTCATCTGATTTTATATTTCGGCCTTCCCCTTTATTTCTTATTATTGAACTGGGCTGCTCCTTCATGGTTGTTGCATCTAGGGTTGTATATTTTGAATTTCCTGTGTTTTGGGCCTTCAGTTCTGGTTCATTTGTTTTGGCTGAAAGTCTAAGTATATAGTTCCACACTTATACGCATACATGTGTGTCTACAATGTGATTATATTTCTTCCCTAAGTTATTGTTAATTAGTTGATTAAGTATAGATACCCTCTAACCGTATTTCCTTCTTACCTCTTAGTTGCATGAGACTTCTTTACGGGCCACTTGAGCCATCTTCTGTTGAACAAACCTATTGGGCCTGAGGCCCAACATTCTTTCTTGATCGAGTCCGAGGAAAATATGAAAGGGAAGCTAATATATTGAAGTGCCCAACCATAGGTGAAAATGGTCAATGAAGGCCCAACAATGGGTGAAAATTGTAAATATTTATGTAGATGGGTTTGGTAAACCCATCAAGCATTTCCTCTCTTCTTTTTCATATGCTATATGTATGTGTAAACCATACTTGTGAAATATTGAAATCCTAATGAATGCTTAGAACTCAGGAAAACGTTAGTATTATTAGGAACTAGCTCAAATGATTTTCCAATTCGGCTAATTCTTAAATACAAGCATGAAATTGGTATCTATTTTTTCAAAATGTTTTCCTTAAGTTTAAAACCGAATTTTGACAAGTATAGATTAATATTGATTTGAAACTAAGTTATAAAATTTTGGGCTTCTCCCCTTTGCAAAATCTGAAAACAAACGGATAAGAAAGGAAAATTAGCTTTTGGGCCTTCGGCCCATTTATGGACTGTTTTCAAAATTGCATAACTGGTTTTTCCCTTTAGGCTTTAGCATTAAATTGGACTGAAAATTGAACTGCAAAGATGATTTGGGCCTAGGACTTATTTATAAAAAAGGGAATAATTTGGAGTATGATTTAGAAACTAAGTTTCAGATTTTAGCCAACTTAAAGGAATTTTGTAACAATGTTTGTTTGGACTTAACGAATAACTTACCAGAAAAAAAAAAGAAAAAAAAGGTTTTGGGGCCAAAAGCCCAACAAAAGGGAGGAAAATAAGAGGAATTATACTTGGATCAAATTGTGAGTAAGATGACTTTGGCACGAATGCGACTTGACCTATTTGGGCTTCAATAAAATAAAAATGGACTTAATAAACTTTATACTTTCCTACTAAATACTTATACTAAAACATAGGAGATATACTCCATATTTTCTTATGTATACAACAACAAAGACCCAGTAAAATCCCATAACGTGGGGTCTGAGGAGGGTAGAGTGTACGTAGACCTTACTTCTGCCAAGGTAGGACAGCTGTTTCCGAAAGACCCTTGGCTCAATAGATATTTTCTTATATATGTATTGTTAAAATCTATAAGAACTAAACTCATTTTATTAGGACCAAAATAGTAGTGACTCGACTTGAGAGAAATCCCGAGTGTGTCTTGGTCTGATAATAAATTGAGTGAACACTTATACGGATTTTGAAACCAAAAACCCCCTTTTGTAAGGGGACATTTTGCCGAAATTTCAAATTTATGATAAAAAATGACATTTTTGCAATAAAGTAAACACCCTTAAGCAAATAATTACACTAATCACACATTGAAGCTCGTAGGTCAATCGTATTCTACGGATCCTTAATACTAGGGTGCTTAAAACATTTCTCTAGGGAATTACCAGAACCCTTACCTCGAACTCTGGTCTAAAAATATTTTTTCTTTTATTTGAATAAACCCTTTTAAACTGGTTTTCCTAATTTCCCTTAAATAAATTAGGTGGCGACTCTAAAAATACTAAAATCCAATTAGAGCACCAACAACCTCTTAGTAGCTTTTATGCACCTATGTAAAAGTGAACCGTAATAAGTGGTAAATGTGATTCATTAAGCTAGATCAATTTCATACAAGTATATTGCTTATATAACAGTTGTATACATAACTAAAGATACAGTTGTATCAGTGATATAAACAGTTGAACCCCTTAACTGTTTTCTGGAAACTAGGCAGTTATAACTAACTGATCCTAACTAACTTAACACCTAAAATGACTAAACTACCCTTTATATGTATTTCTATCTTCAACACTTCCCCTCAATCTAGGTGAGATGGAATATATCAAGAACACCTAGCTTGGACTTCAAATACTCATGTTGTACTTTGGATAACCTTTTAGTCAATATGTCAACTGGTTGTTCTTTGGTAGAAATTTATTGTGTAGTTACCAATCCTTCTTGTAATTTTTCCCTTATGAAATGATAATCAATCTCAATATGGTTTGTTCTTTCATGATATACAAGATTTGCTGCTATTTGCAAAGCAGCTTTGCTGTCTGTAACATCCCATAAATTTGAGTTAAGAGTAAATATGTGAAACTAGTATTAAGATAATATTTTAGCTATATGAATCCATTCGGGATGAATTCGGGGATAAATAGTCATTTTGAAGTCAAACCAAAAAAATGAAGCTCGTAAGGGCTTCCAAATCCGTCTAAGTCTGAAGGACTTCTTACTATTTCTCATTTTTCGGATAGTTTCATTGTGAATCTAAGAGAACTCAAAGAATAAAAGTTATAGATCTTTGAAATACCTTTCTAACAATAGGTCTCCTAGTTCAAACAGAGCTACGTACAAAAATATATGACTATTTTATTGAGAAAAGGTTGGCAGTCGCGTTGCAAGAGTGCCGCGATTAGAACGTTGTTCTGACCAAAATATTGCCTTGTGTGGCACCAATGAGTCATAGGGGTACCACAGGTGGTCTCATCCGTGATGGATCTGTGATGCAAGCGTAACATGGCCTATTATTTTTTTGGTTACGAATTTTATAAGTTTCTCACTTCGTTATATTCATTCCCACTTTGTTTTAGCCTACTTTTTGAGAGGAAACAACCCTAAAAATTTGCCAAAACATATAAGGTATGTTTTTGAGCAAGTCCCATCATTACTTCATCATTCTAACATTAAGTTAACACTAGTTCATCTTTCCAAACCCTAGACTCTTGAAAACTCAAGAAAGAAGAAGAAGGGGGCGTGTGGAATTTTTCTAAAAGGTAAGATTTCTAATATTTATGGGATTATTAATGAGTTTTGGACTAGTGTAGAGCATACTACAAGATTAAAATTCACTAATGGTTCACATGAGGATTCAAGAACAAGTTTTAAGGCTAGAAAAATCTTAGTTTTTCCATTAAGGGTAAAAATCCCTAGAATCGATTAAAGTTCTAATCTTTATCATCTAAACCTATTGTAGAGTGATTGTTGAACCTTGAAAATTCTATAGGTACCATTTTAGTGGGATTTGAGGTATGTCTCTTTTCGAACATACTTTTTCAAACGTTTAAGGTGTTGTTTGGCAAGATTTCTGTGAGTGAGGGACAAGCCCGCATTAAACCTTTATGTGTAATATATTTTATATATATGTATACGTGATTTTCTCTTATTGAAAGATGATTGGAATTGAAATATAAAGCTTTAATCTTTGAACATTAATTACCCCATAAGGGATGCTTAAACTTGATTTCGGAAAGCTTGGATATTTCATGTGGTTTGCCGTATAAACGGGTTTCATTGAACTGAAATTGAATAATGATTTGAACTTGATTTCCAAATCAGTTAATGATATTGGTATATCCCTATTAATAGGATGATAAACATAAAATTCAGCTATCATGATGTGATTTGTAATTCGGCTATTATGCCATGATTCTATTATTTGTATTTTGCCTAGCTACTCAGGAGGAAGGGTAGTCACTATGGATCCTAATGGGGTTTGCCTAGCCGTTCGGGAGGAAGAGTGGCCATTGAGGGTCAATAGCCTCGGTGTGGTCTTTGCCTAGCCATACGAGAGGAAGAGTGGTCATTCGAGGGTTCATAACCTTGATGTGATTTTACCTAGCTATTCGGGAGGAAGGATAGCTATTGAGGGTTCATAACCCCGATGTGATTTTGCCTAGCTATTCAGGAGGAAGGATAGCAATTGAGTGTGACGAACCCCGATGTGCTGCTTCTATGCAGTTTAGGAAACCTTAAGGTGGTCATCCATTCGTTATATTGATTTTGGCCTCTATTGGTATGTGTTATACTTTGATTGCCTGTGAGTGGCTTGTTGGTGATCTTGAGTTCATGAGTGATAAGACTTAATGTGATAAATGGTACAACAAGTTGAGATTGATATATCCTTGGGTTGTTGGATTTTACTGGTGATTTTACTGAGGTTATTGGTTTACTCTATCTTTGGATTTCGAACAATTTTAAAGAACATAAGATAACGGAACGACTTAAGGACTCAAAGTAATTTAATTCTTCATCATTGTCTTATATTGGATATTCATGAGATGTTATCATTCGTTTTGAATTGTTTCTCAATAGTCTTTGAGTATACTTATTACTCATACATTTTGCTATTAATTATTGTCCTGGAGACACTCATTGAGTAACCAATACTCAGGCATACCATTTTTTTTGATGGTATGTTTCATAACGAAGAAGAACAGGTACAGACAGACCTCGCGGATTAAGAGTACTTGCTGCTTTTCAGATTGTTGGTGAGCCCACACATTTATTCTTGGGTTTTCATTGAGTCATTTATTAATTCTTAGAATTTTCCAGCCTGCGTCCCGATGAGTTAGACATTTATTCATTATCTTAGAAGCTCCGTAGATAGTTGTCAGATTGTGGATAGATGTTGAAAGTCTTATATGACTCGTCGAGGCATTTGGCCACGTTTTATGACTAAGTATTCTATTAGACTTCCCTTGTGTTATTTCATAAGTGCTATACTGATTTTATTTAGATATTTATAGCTTGTTTAATTAAGTAATGGAAGATTACTAAAAAGGGACTTGTTGTTATTAATTTATAAGGTGCTTCCGGTGTTGTTCATAGCATCAGATGCCTGTTACGTCCAGGGTGGATTTAGGGGTATGACATTATCATTGTAAGTAAGCACAGGCTGAGTAATTTCTTCACCTAGTTCTTTTAGTAATCCTAATAACCTAGTTAGTTCAACCACAGTAGTTTCTATACTTCAATATTCAGATTCGCCAGAGCTTCTAGACACCACAGTTTGTTTCTTAGATTTCCATGAAATAGGAGAGTTTCCAAGTTTAATTATAAAACTTATAACTGATCTTATAGTAATGGGACATGCTACCCAATCTGAATCACAGAATGCAGTAACATAACTCTTGAAGTTATTAGATTGTAACAACCCTTGTCCAAGTTGATTCTTGATATATCTTACTATCTTTAATGCTGCATCCATGTGGGATTTCTTGGGTGTTTGCAGAAACTGACTTAAGGTTTGAACCCCAAAAGAGCTTCGTTAGTTTTATTTTCGTATTGCTTTGAACTGTTCCTACTTATCTGACCTTTTCTCATCATGTTTTCTCTTGAGCCGAGGTCTTCTCCGAAACAGCCTCTATCTTCCGGATGGAGGTAAGGTCTACGTATATTTTACCCTCCTCAGACCCTACACTGTGGGATTTCACTGGGTATGTTGTTGTTGTTGTTATTTTAAGTATAACAGTTTTCCTATAAGTCTTTGATAACCAGCTTGATCAGTAGGAGGATCTTCTTCAATGCATTGTTGGTCTTTGACAGTTTCATCATACTTCTTAGAGGTCAGCTTAACATTGATGTCAATTGGTGTAGTTGCAGGGTTTGCACCTGCTAATCCTACTTCAGAAATAAGTTCTAAGGCATATTTTCTCTGATGCATAGTAATTCATATACTTGACCTTGCAACCTCAATACCAAGAAAGTATTTTAATTCACCCAAGTATTTTATTTTGAAAGCCTGTTGTAGAGTAGCTTTACTTTCCAAAATCAGTTCCTAACTGCCTCCCGTGATTAGCATATCATTTGCATATACTAGTATAAGAGTAGTGCCTTGTTCTGAATTTCTAATGAAAAGTGAATGATCATGCTGACTTTGTTTAAATTGAAACTTAATAAGAGCTTCGCACAACTTGTTGTTCCATTGTCTAGGTGCTTGTTTCAATCCATATAAGGCTTTCACTAGTCTGCATACTAATTTCTCCCCCTGACTGTGAAAACCTTGTGGCATATCCATATTAATTTCATCAAGTAAATCTCCTTGAAGAAATGCATTGTAAACATCCATTTAATGGATGTGCCAATTCTTGGCTGCAGCTAGTAAAAGCACAGTCCTTACTATAACCATTTTCACTATAGGTGAAAAGGTTTCCTTAAAATCAATTCCTTCTTTTTAGCTATAGCCTGTTGCAAAAAGTCTTGCCTTGTATCTTTTAATCTCCCCATTTGCTTTGTATTTGATCTTATAAACCTATTTACAACCTATAGGAGTCTTCCCTAGTGGTAGTGACACAATCTTCCAAGTGTTGTTATATTTTTGTGCTGTAATTTCTTCCTGGATTGCTTGAATCCACCTTGGATCTTGTGTAGTCTCAGCTTGACTTTTAGGTTCTGTAGTAGAAGAAAAAATAGCTATATAGGCTTGATATTTGGGTGAAAGATGATCACAAGTGATGTTGTTGTTCATGCTGTAAGGAACATCTTTATTAATGTTGAGTGACACAAAGTCTCTCATCCAGATAGGAGGCTGTTTGGCTCTTGAAGACTGTCTTGTTTGTTGGTTTTGTCTGCTTGTGGTTAAACCACCTGAATCTCAGCATTTTGCACCTCATTCTACAATTCTTGATGAATATTAGCTTGCTTTGTAATTCAATGTGATGCTCATTATGAGGTATCACCGCTGGATCTTGTTGGTGATGATCTGATATTGCTTGTTCCTCACCAGATAGATCAGAAATCTGAATTGATGTATTTGATGGATTTGTTTGTGTAAAATGAATAATAGGGGAATCATGCCACTAATCTACATTGCTTTGTCCTGATAAACTATCCAAAAATATAGATTGTGATTTGTTACTTTGGTTATAAAAAGGTAATTTTGTTTCTCTAAATATCATATCTCTACTTACAAAAAAGGAATAATCAGTTAAGTCATACAACACATACCGCTTTTGTACTTCTGAATAGACTATATGCACAATAGGTTTTGATTTTGACATTAACTTTTCCTTTTGATTGAAGTCTTTAGCATAGCGTAGACACCCTAAAACCCTTAGGTGACTCAAAGCAAGTTTTCTATCATGAAATTTTTCATAAGGTGACTTATTTTACAATACAGCAGTAGGAAGCATGTTTATTAAGTAAACCGCTGCTAAGATGCAAAGGTCACCAGAATTTGACAGGAATTTGTGCTTGTAGTCTAATGGCCCTTGTTACTTCTAGTATATGGCTATGTTTTCTCTCAAATGAACGCCATTTTGCTAAGGAGTATGTACACAAGTTCTGTGGTGAATTATTCCCTGTTATTTGAACATGCTGTCATAAGTACTTTTATGAATTCCGTGCCATTATCAGTCCTGATCACTTTTCCTGATCACTTTTATTGTTTTGTTGTATTGATTCTTTTCATAAGCCAAGTAATGATGTAATGAGACACATACATCAGACTTTAGTTTAAGCAGAAAAATCCATGTCATTCTTGAGAAGTCATCTATAATAGTAAGAAAATATTTATTGCCATCAAAGGTAGTCTTATATAGGCCCCAAAGGTCAACATGAATCATATCAAAACATTCCTTACTTCTGATACAACTAATTTGAAATGGAATTCTAGTTTGTTTAGCACAAGGACAAACAGTACAGGTATCTAGTTTATTCTTTATTTGATCAATTCTACTAGGAAACAGTTTATTCATGAGAGTAGATGAGCTATATACAAGCCTCTTATGCAAGAGAAGTATATCTAGGTTGTTTTCTTCATTATTCTGCACTGTAAGACTAAGACTCCTTCCAAGCCTTGCAACATGCATCAACAAGTATAGTCCATCTTCAAGCTTACCAATCTCCTTCACTCTTCCAGTGAAGAGATCCTGAAAAACACAGAAGTTAGGAAAAAAGGAAGCAAAACACTGCAATTCCCTTGTTAGTTTTGAACTGAAAGAAAATTAGACGTAAATTGAGGTACATGAAATACATTTGAGATAGTACTTCTGCTTGAGATTGAACTATCTCCAATGTGTGTGACCAGAGAGGCATCTCCATTTGGTAAGTAAAACTTTTTTGAATTCACTGATATATTGACAACCTCTTTCTTTAACAAATTAAGATATGAAGCCTTGTGATTTGTAGCTCCAATATCTATGATCCATTGTAGACCATTTGGTGTTAATAATACTAGACACCTATCAATACCTGAAGTACCAAGATCAGTAGTAACACCAGCATTAGCCATGAAAGGAGTGGAAGTTGATATAGTTTTGGACTGATTGAGCAAATTGACCATCTGATCATATTAGCTCTGAGTAAATAGTCCTTGAAACCCTCCTTGATTGACTTGACTATTCTGGATGTTTGAATTACTGAGATTTTGAATCATACCACCACCAGCAACTTGAGCATTATTTAACAATCTTGGAGCACCAACAGTAATATTCTAACCATATGTGAAACTAGGCTACTTAGTATTTTAACCATATGTGAGACTAGGTTACATGTTATTATCCTAATCATTTTGTCTATAGTTCTCATAATTAATTTCACCTAGCACATTATATGCAGCACCATGTCCACTACCAGTTCCTTCTTTCTTTTTTGACTTAAAATAAACAGGACAACGACCTAACTTGTAATAGGTTTCTCTTGAATGCCCTTACATTTGCAGAAATCACAAATTCTATTGAAATTCTTTTGGAACCTCTAATTATTACTGTTGTTACTATTTCCATTATAGTTGTTGTTTCCATGATGGTTATCAGAATACAGTGCAATATCGTAGTTTGCCACTGTAGGATTTGGACCTAACACACCAAAGAATTCTGCAACTGTTTTTTTTTACTCGTATCACTGATCACTATTGAGTATGCCTTATTAATAGAAGATAAGAGGCTCATCATAAGTATTTGGCTTCTAGCCTGATATGACACCCCGTAAACTTGAACGAGGTGTGAATATGTAAAAATCTAGTGTTAAGATGATATTATATCTATATGAATCCATTCTTGATGAATTCAGGTGGTAGATGGTCGTTTTGAAGTCAAACCAACAATTGAAGTTCCTAAGGGCTCTTAAATTCGCCTAAGTTTTATTAGGTCTGTCTTCTGGGCGATGTTTATGAAAATGTGTTACGAATTTGGAAAAACTTCCTTGATTAAAGTTGTATATCTTTGAAATAGCTTTCCAATGGTAGGTAGCCCAGCCCAAGAAAAGTTATTTACAAAAAGTTATGTCCGTTTTACTGAAGGGCGCAAAAGCTGGAAATTTCGCCCCGAAAGTACGGGACATCCTTTTAGGCCGTACTTCTTCCATTCCTCACTGTTTTTGGTAGCCAAAGTACAGGCTACCAGTACGGGATGTACTTTAGAGTACGGGATGTACTTTGTGGCCGTACTTCCACCGTTTCTGGCAGAAAATTTGGTTTAAAATGGGTATGGTCTTATTTTGTTCCGCTTTTTTTTTCATTCTCCCAAACCCTAAGGACGAAAATTATTCCTCCAAGTCTTCAAACCAAAGGTAAGAACACCCTTAACATTACTAATCCATTCTAACATCAAACTCATGATTCTTAACATGATTCTTGTGACCAAAACCTAGGGTTTACAGCATAATTCTTCCCAAAGTGATTCAAGCTAGGGTTTGGGTGTCCTTTATTAGGAAAGTGAATTGTTATACTTTGTTTAATGTATTAAGGTATGTCTCTTTTAAAAATCATTTTTGACTATAAAGGTGATTTGTGTGTCTCTCTTTTGAAAACTTATTCTGAATGAAAATCACTTTTTGAAACTATTGTTGGAAGTATAAATTTTATTCAAGATTATTTAATGAATGAAAGGAAAAGTAATCTTTTCATGTTTCTTGAACTCTAATTCATGTCTAAATGGAGGTTAATGTGTGTGAGGGGACAAACCCACGTTAAACCTAGATTGTAACAAACCCTATATATGTATAAGATATTATGAATGTTTTCCTTTATGAGAGATGCTTAATAATGATGGTTAAGAGTTGGTAATGACATTCTCATTGATGAATTGGGACATGAAAATCTTTTGTAAAGAAGTTATACGTTTTCAAAACATTGATTGGAATGACTTATTCTTTCGATATGGCATAATGAATCTTAATGACAATTGATGATGTGGCTACCTTACAAAGGCATTATGAATTGGCCTCTATGCTACGAAAACTGGTTGTTGTGTTTTGCCTTGCTATTCAGGAGGAAGAGTAGCCACTATCGATCCTAGTATATTAATTGCCTTGCTATTCGGGGGGAAAAGTGGCCACTTCCGGGTTCGCTACCTGGGGTGTATTAATGGCCTTGCTATTCAGGAGGAAGAGTAGCCACCGTGAATCCGTATTCTGGTGTATTACGCAGTGTTGTGGATATTGAGTTGGGCTTATTTGGGCGATTTTGATATCCATCTTTATTATGGAACTGGTATTTATGCCTGATTGATGTAAAGCATAATTGAAACTGGGATTTTGCAATGGCTTTGTAAACTGTTTAACAAATGATATTAAGAATCACAAAGTGAAATAACTATTTTTATACTAACTTTTCAGGACTGATTTCTTTATGTATTAATATAATTTATTTTTGTTTTACTTGTTGTTCCTGAGGCACTCACTGAGTACGAAGTACTCAGGCATACCAATGTTGTTTTTGATGGTATGTTAGGCAACAGAGAAAAGCGGGTTCTTGATACTTCAGGCGCTTAGGAAGGACTTGTTGTTGCTGCTGATTTGGTAAGCCTACACGTTCATTCGTGGGACACCCTATTTATTCGTTCATTCATTATTACTTTTTAGGCTGCGTCCCGTTGAGTCAAACTATTAATTCTTTATCTTAGAAGCTCCATAGTATACGTTCTTGTGGGTAGTTGTTGAGTTATTGATTAACTCTCAGGCATGTTGTTACGTTTGATAAGTATTGATTACTAAAGACTTCCGCTGATTTAATTCATATATGCATTTGATGTTTACCTTCATTTTATAAATTGTTGGAGTTGAATGGTTAAACCTGGAGGGTTCAAGTGTTATTATTGTGTCATTTAGGTTCTTCCGATGTTGTTCATGACGTCGGATGTCGGTCACGTCTAGGGTGGGTTTTGGGGCGTGACACCTGACTATAGGAATCATTAAGCCCCATTACGAATTGAAACAGTTTTAACTTCTGTAAATACGATACAAAATCCTAGACTTCTCACAATTACAACCTGGGGCAGGTACTAGGGCCTCAAATTCTTCACATAAGGCTTTAAACCTTGAGAATTATACAGAAACGGATGTTATACCTTGGTTCAGAGTTGTTATTTGTTTATAGATGCTGAAAGTTCTTGAACCATCCACTTTATTGAATCTTTCAACCAAATCTTGCCAGATCGTTTGAGCCTTTGTAGCATACATAATACCCCCAAGCAAGTTCTTGGAAATTGAATTCATCAGCCAAGAAAAAACAATAGCATTGACTCTTTCCCGATGATCTCCCATTTCCTCAAGAAATTTTTCTTTGCTGCCTGAACCATCGACTAATGCGAACTTATTTCTTCCCAATAAGGCAAGCCTCATAGATCTGTACCAGGTAGAGTAATTTTCTATGATAGTTAATTGTAATGAGATTATATGTATCCCACTGACATTATTAGAACTCAAGGAAAAGGAGTGTGTATAATTGATCCCCATAGCTTGATTTGCATTTGAAGAATGACCTTGAGATTGACTTCCTCCAACTGGAACTTTACTGTCGATTGAAATAGGCAATCCATTGTTGGTAGAAACACCATTATTGGGCTGAATTCCTCTATTAACAGTAACTTCATTGCCATTACCAGAAGTCATTTTTTCTCAAATTTGAGAATTGCAGGATTTTAATGTGAGTGGAAGCAACAATTGATTCTTTCCAGAATCTTTAATTGTAACTGAATATGACGAGCAAATCAGATGTATCAATGTGCCTGCTCTGATACCATGTTGTGAATTGAATCTTATGAAATTAACAACTAATCATGAAGAATTAAACCTTCATACCAGAAAGTATGCAGGTCATATGAACACAAGAAACTCAAGAATGTATAAAGCAAAATGATGAATTAGAGAGAGGAAGAGACTAGTAAATGTGATTCATTAATCTTGATCAATTTCATACAAGTAAACTGCTTATATAGCAATTACACAACTGTATACAATGATATACACAATTAAACCCCTTAACTTTTTCTGGAAACTGGGCAGTTGTAACTAACTTAACACCTAAATTGACTAAACTATTCTTTAGGTGTATTTTGATCTTCAACAGTGGGTGATAATTTGGTTCCTTAAGTTTGTCAAAATTTAATACTTTTAGTGTCCGTCAAATATTTACCGAATGTCTGTTAAATTTGATGGGAATTATGAAAAAAATAATTAGTGGAGCTCACATTTAGAGGTACAATTTTTGTAGTTTATTTCTACTATTTTTAATTTATTTCTAGAGTTTGGTGTTACTTTTTGAGGTGAACTTTTGCTACTTTTTATATCTTTCTAGTGTCTAGTGTAATTTTTTTATGTCGCATATATTTTAGGATTTGATGAGACTCTCTTGGTGTTTATAGCTAAATTGTTTTCATCAAATCTAACAAATACATTATAGTAAATATATTATGGAGACTAAAAGTTCAACAATTCAGAAAAAATTGGACAAATAGCCGTTTTCATATGGTAATCCACATTTAGCAATTATTTTAAAATAATTTAAACTTTAGCTCTTTTTAATACTCGTAAGTATGTGCTTAAGATCCGCAACTACAAGATAACCTATACCGTCTTTATCTGTAACCTTAAATGTGTCGCGAAGCTGTGGATCAAATGGCTTAGGTTTAAGATGTTTGGACATGAGTTTAATGAATCGATTGAAATTGAATGGGGAATAGAGGTTTTCTTGGGTTATTATGGATTTGAGTTGGGCTTGGGTCTTGTTACCACCTAATGAATGCATAAGGATACCTAGCTCCGATAGGGATATTTTACCGTCTTCATCGACATCAAAGAGGGTAAAAGCCTTTTCATAGATTTTGCTTGATTGTTGCTCATATCTTTTCCCATTTGGTCACTTGAAAGTTTACGAATTTGTTTATGAAAATAGAATTCAAATTTGATTATGTGAAGTTTGCAAAATTTTTTTTGGATAAATAACTGCTTTTCATATAGTAATAATCAATATTTGAGAAGAGTAACAGGAGTATTGAAGACATTGCCAGGATGGTTGCTTGCACTCGCAACTTCAAAGCTAAAACAAGAACAAGGAACCTGATGCAGACCTTTCAATTTTGAGAAATTTGGTAGGCTGATTACATAATTCTGGGGTGTACTGGGACTCCTAGATAAGAGAAACTGTTATGACCCAACCCGCCGTGACTGAGACCCACTGTCACGACCCAACTCGCCATGACTGGCACCCACACTAACTCCTAGTGGGCGAACTAATACGCCTAACTATCTATTCATCTGAGTCCATTTTTATATTAACCAATTCAATCAGTTTATAACCAATTCAATCAGTTTATAACCATTCAAGCAAAAAATAAATGAAAATTTAGTCATGCCACAAAATAATAACGTGAAAGCGGAAGTCCTAACTATTACAAACCCCAAAATTTGAAAGTCACCGTACAAGGACTCTAATGCAAAACATGTCTAAGGAATGTATACTGTCTAAAATACATGACCATCAATGTCTGGAATGGAAATAGACATTAGCTAAAGAAGATCTTCGGGAGGCCTGGCATGGATAGAAGCTCACCTTGAATTTATCAACGAACGACCTCAATGCTAAATAAGAGGTGGGGAAGCAGTCTCTGGATCACAATATACACTCAAAAGAATGCAGCAACGTAGTATCAGTACAAACACTATATACCGGTAGATTTCATAGGCCGAGTAAGATTAGTATCATGCATGAATCACAAAATTAATAAAACAGACAGACCAATCAACAACACATTATCAAATAGCCCGACAATAAGTCAACCAAAGATAAACACAATCAAGTCATCCAATGATATCAAATCAAGTCAACGGAAACAAACAACGGAAATAAGTCTACCAACAACGAATGAATACATGCTGTACACACATGCTAACTGATGTCATTGCCCAGTAGTCATGACCTACAGGGGACCCATGGTGTCCATGTACCACTCGTTCAGGATCCACTCCTCAGATCCGAGCTCACAACCAGGACACACCCTCACCCCTGGTCAAATGTGTTTGTTCATATTTAGGCCTCATCCTCACTCCCGGTCAAGTGAGCCTTTTTAAATAGATTCATATTTATTGTCATATCACTTTCATTAGTCAATTTTATCATTTTGTACCTTAATCTCACCACGAAGATCATATTAGCTTTTCCCCACAACATCATCAACCTGTAGGTTCCAACATATCAAATAGTGGCATGAACCCCACAAAATCACTCAATCAATAGCATATAGGAATTTCAACCACACACATTATGCTTGAAGACTAGACATGCTTTCTTCTATCAATTTCACAACACATACAATCAACTAATCAAAGTCTAACTCAAGTAGACTATAACCTACCTCAACTGTAGAGCTGGAACAATGCAGATTACTCTGCTATAGCCTTTCCCTTTCGTAAAGCCTCGGAACGCTCAAAGTCTAGCAATTAAGATGCTAAATAAGTTACAAACGCTCTAGTCAACATTATCAATTCAATAAACACCCTTCCACCTTACCCCTTTCTAATGGGTGAATGATTACTAGGTGTAAATCATCCTAACATTGGCCTTAACAACCACAACTATCAATCTATGAGGCTATTTAATCAAATTATCTCATACAAACAGTTTCTATAGTCAAGCTACTATTTTTGTGAAACCCTAAGTCTTAAATCACTTAGTTCATGCACCTAATGGTTTAATTCTTGACTAGAAAGTGATAACATAATATTCATAACCCACCAACAATTGGAAGTCTATTAAGTTCTAGGGTTATTATTCCCAATTCACCATTGTAGACCCATAAAAGGGATGATAATCATAGAGATGAAATCATAAGGTGGAAGGAATGGTTGAGACTTACCTCTCAAGGATACTCTTGCCCTAGCTTAGAATTTTGCCCTAGGTGCTTGTGAAGAACTGTTTTGGAGTCTTATGAATAAAGAATTCGGAACAATGTGTTTAAAAATCGAGATTCTATCCCCGTCGACCGCTGCGGCAGTCCACGCGTCACTGCAGTGGTCCAACTATAGCGGGTAAGTGCCCGCCATAGCAGACCAACCCAAAATCAATCCTCCGCTGTGGCGAGCCTGGTCCCGCCGTAGCAGACCAACCCAAAATCAATCCTCCGCTGTAGCGGTCCAGTGCCCGCCATAGCGGACACCTCGATTCCCAAATGACCGCGACGGCGAGAGGTCAGTCGCTACAGCGATCCCACCGCGCGTGATAATCCTTCCCCGTAGCGATGATACGAACCAAAGATGCTCGCTAATTTTACAGTTTTTCAACTCTACCATGCAACATTTCATCCGAGACCTCACAAACATAAACAAAACATACACATAGACATAAAAACACCATACGAACTCACCCGTGGCCTCGGAATTCCCAACGGAGTTCTAATTTCCTACGCTACCCTCAAATGGACTAAACACAACCAACAATAATCACACACAAGCCAAGTTTTCAGCTCTTAGACTTATACAATCGAGTTTCTATTAGCTCGTTCTACCCTTGGGAAGGTTCTATTTAGTAAGGTGATATTATATTTTACATAACAACCGTGAGGGTCGTTACACCAGATACCAATTAAGACACTGTTTGTCCCCGAACGAACAAGCGTGAGGAATCTATGGAAGAGTATCTGTCTCGGCAAAAAGCTAAGGATACTTGCTACGCATATCTGATCTGTCTCATAAATAGCTTTCTCGAGTGGGCCATTCTTCCACTGAACCTTCACAAAGGATATTTCCTTTGATCTCAACTTACGAGCATCTCTATCTAGGATAGCCACAGGCTCTTCCTTATATGCCAAGTTCTCGTCTAGCAAAATCGAGTCCCAAAAGATTATGTACGAACCATCGCTGTGGTACCTCTTCATCATCGAAACGTGAAATACCGGATGGACGCTGATAAGTCCAGAGGTAAAGCCAACTCATAAGCTACCTCCCCTACATGCTTGAGAATCTCAAATGGCCCAATGTATCTCGGGCTAAGCTTGCCCTTCTTCCCAAACCTCATCACACCCTTCATGGGAGAGACTTTCAACAACACTTGCTCTCCCTCCCCGAACACAAGATCTCGGACCTTATGGTCCGCATACTCTTTTTGCATGCTCTGTGCTGCCAGAAGCTCAGCTTAGATCACCTTCACTTTCGCTAAAGACTCTCTTAGAAGGTCTGTACCCCAAGGTCTTACCTCAAACGCATCGAACCATCCAATAGGAGACCTACATCTTCTCCCATACAGCGCCTTAAATGGGGCCATGTCGATGCTCGAGTGGTCGCTGTTATTATATACAAACTCTGCCAAAGGTAAGAGCTAATCTTAGTGACCACCAAAGTCTATCACACATGCCCGAAACATATCTACAGGAACCTGAATAGTCCGCTTGGACTGCCCATCAGTATGAGGGTGAAAAGCTGTACTAAGGTCCAACCTAGTACCTAATTCCTCATGCAGGTGCTCCCAAAATCGAGATGCGAACATTATGCCCCTGTCGGACACGATGGAGATAGGAACCCCATGTAGCCCAACTACCTCACGAATGTCGATTTTGGCTAATTTCTCCGCGTCATAAGTTATCCGCACCGAAATAAAGTGGGCAGACTTAGTCAACCTATCAATAATAACCCAGATAGAGTCAAACTTCCCTAACATTTTTGGAAGACCAATTACGAAATCTATTGCTATTCTTTCCCACTTTCACTCAGGAATGGGCACCCTCTGAAGTGTGCCCCTAGGTTTTTGATCCTCATACTTAACTTGTTGGCAGTTCAACAATTGAGCAACACACTCCACTATATCACGCTTCATCCTAGTCCACCAGTAATGTTGTCTCAAATCGCGATACATCTTAGTAGCGCCAGGATGAATAGAATACCTTGAACTGTGAGCCTATGCCAGAATAATCTTGGTCAAATCACCCTCATGGGGCATGCAAGCTCGCCCCTTAATCCATAACACCCCTTATGCGACAATCACGGCCTCTTTGGCCTTAACATGTGACACTTTGTCATGAATTTTACACAACTTAGCATCCTCAAATTGCTTAGCCTTAATCTACTCTAGAAACGATGACTGAGCCTTAACACAAGCTAATACTCTTCTCGTGTTAGAAATATCCAGCCTCATAAAACTGTTAGCTAGAGTCTGAACCTTTCTAGCTAACGGACTCTCCGAGGAGTTCAAATAAGCCAGACTTCGCATACTAGCTGACTTCCTGCTCAACGCGTTGGCCACAACATTCACCTCACTAGGATGCTACAAAATGGTGATGTCATAATCCTTTAGCAGCTTCATCCATCTCCGCTGCCTAGAATTCAGATCCCTACGGTGAACACATGCTATAAGCTGCGATGATTAGTATACACCTCACAATGGACACCATACAAGTAGTGCCTCCAGATTTTCAATGCGAACACAATTGTTGCTAATTCTCATGCACCTTCAACTGCCTAGAAGCGTAAGCAATCACCTTCTTTTCCTGCATCAAAATAGTACCCAAACCAGAGCATGAAACATCACAATAAATAACAAAATCTTTGCCCTTTACGGGCAATGCTAGAATAGGAGCTGTCATCAACAATGTCTTGAGTTTTTGAAAGCTTTCCTCACACTCGTCAGACCACTGAAATGGTACCTCTTTCTGAGTCAAATGGGTCAAATGAGAAGTAATAGAGGCGAACTCTTTTACAAACCGACGATAATAGCTAGCCTGACCCACGAAACTACTAATTTCGATCACTGATGTGGGTCTAGCCCATTCCCTGACTGCCTAAATTTTCTACGGATCCACTATAATACCCTCCTTCAAAATTACATACCCCAAGAAGGACATAGAAGACAACCAAAATTCATACTTGGAGAACTTAGCATACTACCTCTTCTTCCGCAGTACCCCAAGAGCAATTCTCAAATGTTTCTCATACTCCTCCTTACTTCTATAATACACCAGGATATAATCAATGAACACTATCATAAAGGAATCTAAAAAGGGCTTAAACACACTGTTCATCAAATCCATTGTAACGGCCCGTTTCGTCATTACTGTGAATTTTGAAATATTCGTGGCGTTGACTCCTTGAGACATACTTGGTCTAGCTTGCATTTTTAAAATCTATTAACTTAATCAGGAAATAGTATTAGTTGCAGGTAAAGGAATAGGATGCGGCGACCTGGGCCCCGTAGTGCCGCTATAGCGTTCTCCATGACGCCCTAGTGGTGGCGCAGTATCGAATGGATTACCGCAAAAGCGGTATGAACAATTTCCTTTGAGGAATGCCCCAGCGGTGCCACGGTCGCAAAAGCGGTATTGTTGGAGTGGTTACTCAGACCGTCCCAGCAGTTATGAGTAGTAACATCCCTAATTTAAGTGACATTTCGGGAATTGACCTTATTTTTCAAAACCCTAAAGAGTCCAATCGCCCTTGGAGAATTTATGGAGCAAAAATTGATATTCTCTTGGAAGAGTTAATTCTTCTAACTTCTTCCATTCATCCTTCCCATTAGTGATTCCTATTGAAAAAACCTTCATCTAACCACAAGAATGGGTATCACAATCTCCTAAGATTTAAAAAGATGATTGGTTAGTTGTTCTTAATATGGATTCGTTGAGTTATTTCTCTCTTGTTCATCACCTTAGAATGGTTACTAACCCAAGCTCATTTTCCCTACTAGATCACAAATGGGTCTCTACTATGAATCTTGAAAATTGATTTCTAAAGGATAGGTAAAAATGGCAATTTGATCTAGCTAGTGGCTTGAATATTGACATTAGTCATGAATGAAGGTTGATAAATCACCTAGTGTTTTTATAAATGAAGTCTAGAGGTAGGCTAAATTCCTAAATCAACCTTATCGATTTAAAGTCTTTTAAAAGAGTTCTAATGATGATTCCTATTTTGGGTTTCAGGATGGTATCGAGTTCCTTCTAGCGGATTACTACGTGGTGAACGAATTGAAGAATCAACAGATGTTCGTGGCACCTACTCAGCTTTGAGGTAGGCTACGACTTTCTTTCGGTAAACTCCAGTTATTTTTTCATATTCATGTATTAGAAGGGACGGAGAATGCATGCGTAGGAATTGGAGATTTGGGATGGAATCATAGGATGGTATTGCTGTGCGATTTGTATATTCGGGATTGTGGCCTGTAGATTCTTTAGGATTCTTGATTTGGTTTTCTTGAGTATCGGTGGATTTTATGTGACTTGGAAGTAGTGGGTGGTGCTTATTTTCTATGTCTCACGATGAGAATTTTCGTAATATGAAATTAATTGTGCTGTGTTATTAATAGTGTATCTAGTTGATGATTGGAAGGACAAAGTGTACCAACAATTGTGGATGAATTCCAGACTGAGTAGTAACGAATGTCTTGTGAGTAGAAGGTGAGTTACTTGTACTAGGCTAATAGGCTAATAAAGGGAAAGTGCCAATAATGTAATGCGTCTTGATTGATCTATTGTGTTGGCTTGATGCCACGTGTGGTTAATAGTTATTAGACACTGTCGTCATATCCTGATTGTTATATGGTGGCACCTTAATTTGATGATTGATACGAGGATAGAATTCTGTATGACTTGTGTAGTTAATGATAATATTGTTGGCGTACCCACTGTTGGTACTTGTGACTCTGATATATTGTTGGCGTGCCCACTGTTGGTACTTGAGATTCGGACATATTACTGGCGTATCCATTGTTGGTACTTGTGATATTGAGCATGATTATTGATGTCGATACATGTATTGCACGCACTCTTATTCTTTATGATATACTGTTGAGATACTTATGATACTTGATGAAACACTGTGATGAGCTGGGCTCGATTTTTACTTGAGTGATGTGAGAGTCCGATATCTGATGTTCATTCCGAAATTGTGGATTGAGTGAGTACATGGACTCCATGGGTTCCCCAGGGTGGTGCCAGTGAGAACTCTTGTGGGCAAAGATCCGGGGTCCTATCTGTCTGTTAGGCAAAGATCTGGGATGGGTGGCACTTATACTTCGCGAGTCACCTTGGGTTGTGCTACCGAGATATCGATATTTTCGTCCGGAGTACATGTGTACACAACAACAACATTTGCATTGCATTGCACTGCATTTATACATCATTACATTGCATTACATTATGTCTTATATTGTGATGACTTGGTGTTCTACTTGTGATGTCTGTTTCGAATTGGACCTATGGAGACTTGATACAATTGGGTTTAGATGCTTCACTTAGGCAATAACGTGTACTTGGTTCCAGATATGGTTGCCTTATACTTGTTGATGTATCTCGTAATTCGTTTGTAAAGTCAGTTATATGTTTGGTCTCTAAGGGATGTAGAGTAAAAGATGTCAAAATGATGAGTTGATTCTAGACTAAAAATGAATCGTATAATGATAAATGAGTTTGTGAAATTGACTTGTGGTTATTAGAGGAAAGTTAATGATTTAAGGGTATGGATGTTTAAGGAGCGGTAGAAAAATGTGTGACTTGATTTAATACTTATCATATGTATTTGTGAATTCTTTTACTGATATGTGTTTCTAACCATTGCAGCCTATGATACTTACTCAGTACCGTTGATTGTACTAATACTGCTTTTGCTACACCCTTTTCGGAGTGTAGTGTGTTTCAGGTGATTGATTGCGACATGTTCGGAAATGCATGGTGCCTATCTTGAAGGCCTACTCCCACTTCATTTCGGGATGGAGGTTAAGTCTTGGAGTGTTATTGTAATCTGGGTCATTTAGTTGCTTTTGTACTAGTCTAGATCAGGTCTTGGGAAGTCGGATTGAGTCTGTAATTATTTAACTGTTGTAATCATTTCAATCTAGAGTTATTAAATGATTTGATTTCTGCTGTTAATACTGCTTACTTATTGGTTTATTCAAATTGTCTTTATTGATTGAAGTGTTATTCAATTGAGGGTTCGCCTACCGAGGAGGAAAAGGTAGGTGCACGCGCAATCCTAAATTGGGCCGTGACAAGTTGGTATCAGAGCCTAGGTTACCGGTCTTATGAGTACAAGAGCAATGTCTAGTAGAGTCTCATGAAATAGTATGTAAACATCCGTGCCCATCCTCGGGAGGTTATCGGGCATCGAGGAAAATTTCCTTTCTTTCTCTCAAATCGTGCTATTTCGGTCAAATTGGTATATCGGTGGATCCAATTAGTATCTGGACGATTCCAATTGGTATCTACGCACGAAATCATGTCGTATTTCGGGATCAGATCTAGTTGTGTTGGAAGAGGTTGAGTTAGATTTCAGTTGCGAAAGAAATTCGGGCATGGTGTGACGCTACTGCCAGGCATTGTGCCCCAGCGGTCAGTCCACCACTGTAGCGTTGCTGTTGGAGCGGGTAGACCACCGCTGAAGTGGTCGCCCCATTTTCTTCTTGAATAGCTCCTGCGGCTTCTCTGCCGCTGAAGCTGGACCACTATAGCGGTGTGAGAGACCGCCAAAGCGGTACTGCAGGATTCAGAGACCTGAACCCTCCCCTGTTTTCAGTTGCTTTTCCCTGTTTGCGCCATTCAATAGACTAGATAAAACCAACAGCAAACCCAAACCATCAGTGAAATAGAAATAAGCCAAACAAGGGCAAGGATCACTCAAGTCATTATTACGAACACCACTATCATTACCAAAACAGGAAACCAAATAGTCCAACTTTCAACACAAAATATCCGAACATTAGCCCAAATAAGGCTAGCCAAAAACCAAAGGATATCATCCAAATAGAAAGAAGCAAACAAACCAAACAAAACAAAGAAAATTGTCTAAACAGCAAAGCCCGGCATGGACAACCATAACACCATTAAAGGATAAAGGGGTGGATGCTTATGGCGTCATCATCGTCAGAGTTTCTAACTACCTCCACCTGTCCAACTGTACCACCCACCTCTTGTGGCATCTTCAGGAAAGAATACCTGTCAGAGTCATTCTCATCTCCTATAGGAATAGAGACACCGGGACGCCTACAGTGCCTTAGTTCCTGCGCAAGGCCCAGGACGAACACCTTATCCGGGATGCGATTTCACAACAACCTCAGCATCAAACTCCTCTCGAAGTTCCCTGTGGTCTGTACCCAAGGTAGAGTAGACTGTCTGCAAGGAAGAAAGTGACTCACCCATGGTCTTCTGGGTCTCAAAATAACCCTTCATCTCATCCCTGGTGACAAAGGCTGCAGCATCCCCCGATGAACTAGAACCCTCGAAGAACGTAGGCAATTTTTGGAACATACCTACCATCTCGTCAAAGCGCACATCTATGCACTCAAATGGCCTCTGAAGGAGAGAAACCCCAGCCCCGATCACCTGACCACCCTCGTCACCGACCTCATTATTAGCCCCAGCCCCATTGCCTTCCTTTCGGGCACCACTGACCTTTCTTTTCTTCCTACCCTCCCTACTGACAATAGTAGTACCCCAACCCTTTACCAGAATTGGGTGAAATCACTGGGAACCCACTCATCTGTCGCATTCTCTCTTGGCACCTTAAACCTCTTGCATAGTGAAGAAAATAATGATGGAAACATCAAGCTGGTACCCCCATCCTTCAAGAACTCCTCCCACTCAGCAACCACACAGCACCTAAATTAACCGAACTTTTGGCAAGGACACAAGTAAAAACCAAGGCACGAGGGAAGGTCGCATCCCGAACATTCTTCGACGGCTGAACCCTACAAAAAATAATATTCAACCACCTTTTCGCCTCCGCAGTAAAGTACTCGCTGATAATCGCAATCTTACCATCAGCCCAAATAGCATGCTTCATCTCACTCTCATGAACTAGCACCGAAGCCAACCACATCGAATCCTGCTTCGCCGCCTTAGCAGCAAAGGGCGCCTCTAGATAGTTTTCATGTTTGTATACCCTATTGATTGATTTGGGTCCCACTCTCACTCTAGTACCCCGAATGACAATACCCCGAATGACAATCTCTGGGTTAGGAGAATCCCAGTCCATCGTAGGTAGCACGGTGTAAAATTCCCTCACCCAGGTTTCATTGCAAAGCCTGGGGTCCTCAACCAAGCAGTTCCATTTGATTCGCTCTAATCGGGTAAGAAAATACGGAGCCCGTTTGTCTACATTGGTCATGTCAAAGCCCCACTCTAATAGTAAGGACATGGACAGCTGCTGCAAGTATATTTGTTTACTCTCGGGAGTTAGAAGTTTCTCCTACGCTGAAATCTCCCCTCCGATTTGAACTTGTTGACCCTTTTCTTGATTCTGTGACATTTTATCTGCAAAGGAATTAGGAAATCATTAAATTCATATCTTATCGGTTTCGTATCATTTTAGAAGAGAACAGCTTGAAGACCCGATCGAAATCCCTCCCTGTCACCGAATACATTAGGCTAACCACGGCATCAGCGCGCAGCGATGATGCAGACATTCGGCGCGACGCTATAACAATCCACAGACTGCCACAGCGGTCATATGTAAATATTCCTCTTGACTGCTAAAGCGGTAGATTAAACACTGCAGCGGTATCGCTGAAGCGGTATCATCGTCCCAGAGACCCATTAAAAAATTTCAATTTCTCAACACCAAAAATTCAATTCAAACACTTGCTTTTCAACACAGATCGAGCAGGAAACTAGTATGCATGAAGTCTAATTCTATTGAAGGACTATTCTAAATAACAAACCAACCTAAATTTCGAGGAAATTCGAAAATCTCCTTTAAGGGATTTCTTTTACTATGTTCAAGTTTTGTGGCCTAAATCAGCGCTATAACTATGCTACGTTCAATAGGGGGTTTATTCGAACAAAAGGGTTCCAATTCCTCTTAAATTTTATCTTATTGGTTCATCAACCAAAACCCAAAAATCCTTAACTTTGGAATTAAAATTTCAAATCATGTGTGCATTATTTCTCAAAATTCGAGTCTACTACCTATCTCCAAGTGAGAGACTATGATTTCTTACCTTTATTTTGGGGAATTAAGTGAGTGAATAGAAAGTTGAGTTTGCCTTCTAGAGTCTCCCTCTTGCCTTGGAAATAAGGGTGAGGTGTGAGTAGTGTGGTGTTGGGTTTGAAGTGGAGAAGTAGAGTAAGGATTATTTTGGGGTAGATTAGGGAGAGGAGGATGAATTTTTGAGGGATGTGGAGAGTTTTTCGTTTGGAAGTTGAAAGGAGATGGAAAGAAATTAGGCTACTGCCTCTTTATATTCTGACCAGCCACTGCCGCTGTAGCGGCAGATATACTGTCGTTGTGGCAGCGCTGCAGTGGTCTCCTATGACACTGCAGCGATTGGCTTGTATTTTTGTTCCACCACCATAGCGTCCCCTCCACTACCATAGCGGCGTCGCCCCAGCGCCCTGAAAGACGCTGTAGTAGCCACGTCGCAAATTTCGTCTCAAATCCCGATGCATTTCAAATACTCCGAGCTTTATGGCCACGTGGTGGACCCCTAGTTGTTGTCTCACTGTCTTTGAACTCTACCCATGATATTATTATGAGAAAACGTATGTAATCCAACGACCCTTAATTATTCGTAAATATAGTTCGGTTGGTGAGAATCAGTCGCAAAAGTTCATTAGCTACGTTATTCATTCTATTCCTTTTTGTTGGGTTTGAGATACGAGGGTATGGACGTATATATTATAATCCTGGCTGCGGAATATGCTTCCCCATCCGCGCTTGTTCGTCTCCTTGCCATTCGAGGATGAACAGTTGTTTAATTGGTATCTGATTTAATGACCCATTTCGTCGTTACTGTGAATTTCGAAATATTCATGGCATTGACTCCTTGAGACATACTTGGTCCAGCTTGCATTTCTGAAAACCGTTGACTCAATCGGGAAATAGTACGAGTTGCGGGTAAAGGAATAGGATTTGGGCCACCTGGGCCCAATCGTGCTGCAATAGCGTCCTCCATGCCGCCCTAGCGGTGGCGCAGCAGCGGATGGATTACTACAGAAGCGGTATAGACAATCTCCTTCAAGGATCGCCTCAGCGGTACCGCTGGAGCGGTGACTCAGACCGTCCCAGCGGTTACAAGCAGTGATCTCCCCTATTTATGTGACATTTCGAGAATTGACCTCATTTCTCAAAACCCTGAAGAGTCCAGCCGCCTTTGGAGCATTTATGGAGCAAAAATTGATATTCTCTTGGAAGAGGTAATGCTTCTAACTTCTTCCATTCATCCTTCTCATTAGGGATTCCTATTAAAAAAAAACCTCATCTAGAAATCACAAGAATGGGTATCACAATCTCCTAAGACTTAAAAAGATGATTGGTTAACTGTTCTTATATGGATTCATTGAATTATTTCCCTCTTTTTCATCACCTTAGAATGGTTACTAACCCAGTTTCTCATTTTCCCGACTAGATCACAAATGGGTCTCTACTATGAATCTTGAAAATGGATTGCTAAATGATAGGTAAAAATGGCAATTTGATCTGGCTAGTGGCTTGAATGTTGACATTAGTCATGAATGGAGGTTGATAAATCACCTAGTGTTGTTATAAATGAAGTCTAGAGGTAAGCTAAATTCCCAAATCTACCTTATCGATTTAAAGTCTCTTATAAGAGTTCTAACAGCGATTCCTATTTTGGGTCTCATGATGGTATCGAGTTCCTTCGTGCGGATTACTACGTGGTGACGAATTGAAGAATCAACGGATGTTCATGGCACTTGCTCAGATCTATGGTAGGTTACAACTTACTTTCAGTAGACTCCGATTTGTTTCCTATATTCATCTATTAGAAGAACGGAGAATGCACTCATAGGAATTGGTGATTTGGGATGGAATCATAGGATGGTATTGCTGAGCGATTTGTATGTTCGAGATTGTGGCTTGTAGATTCTTTAGGATTCTTGATTTGGTTTTTTTTAGTATCGGCGGATTTTATGTGACTTGAAAGTAGTGGGTGGTGCTTATTTTCTATGTCTCACGATGAGAATTTTCGTAATGTGCAACTAATTGTGCTGTGTTATTAATGGTGAATAGTTGATAATTGGAAGGACAAAATGTACCAATGATTGTAGAAGAATTCTAGACTGAGTAGTAATGAATGTCTTGTGAGTAGAAGGTGAGTTACTTGTACTAGGCTAATAGGCTAATAAAGGGAGAGTAATAATAATGTAATGCGTCTTGATTGATCTATTGTGTTGGCTTGATGCCACGTGTGGTTAATAGTTATTGGGCACTGTCGTCATATCCTGATTGTGATATGGTGGTACCATAATTTGATTATTGATACGAGGATAGATTTTCGTATGACTTGTATAGTTAATAATGATATTGTTGGCGTACCCACTATTGGTACTTGTGACTCTCATATATTATTGGATTGAGCATGATTATTGATGTTGATACATGCATTGCACGCACTCTCATTCTTCATGATATACTGTTAAGATACTGATGATACTTGATGAAATACTGTGATGAGTTGGGCTCAATTTTTACTTGAGTGACATGAGAGTCCGATATTCGATGTTCGTTCCGAAATCGTGGATTGAGTGAGTGCATGGACTCCGTGGGTCCCCCAGGATGGTGCCGATGAGAACCCCCTGTGCATAAAGATTCGGGCTTCCGTCTGTCTATTGGGCAAAGATCCGGGACGGGTGACACTTAGACATCGCGAGTCACCTTGGGATGTGCTACCAAGATTTTGATATTTCTGTCTGGAGTACATGTGTGCACAGCATTTGCATGGCATTCATACATCATTGCATTGCATTGCATCATGTCCTATATTGTGATGACTTGGTGTTCTACTTGTGATGTCGATTTTGGATTGGACCTATGGAGACTTGGTACAATTGGGTTTAGATGCTCCACTTAGGCAATGACGTGTGCTTGGTTCCGGATATGGTTGCCTTATACTTGTTGATGTATCTCATAGATCGTTTGTAAAGTCGGTTATATGTTTGGTCTCTAAGGGTTGAAGAGTAAGAGATGTCAAAATGATGAGTTGATTATAGACTAAAAATGAATGGCATAATGATATATGAGTTTGTGAAATTGACTTACAGTTATTAGTGGAAAGTTAATGATTTAAGGGTATGGATGTTTAAGGAGCGGTAGAAAGACGTGTGACTTGATTTAGTACTTATCATATGTTTTTGTTAATTCTTTTATTGATAATGTGTTTCTAACCATTGTCGGCCTATGATACTTACTCAATATCATTGGTTGTACTGATACTGCTCTTGCTACACCCTTTTCGGGGTGTAGAGTGTTTTAGGTGATTAAGTCCGACATGTTCGGAAATGTGCGATGCCTATCTTGAAGGCCTCCTCCCACTTCATTCCGGGATGGAGGTTGAGTCTTGGAGTGTTGTTGTAATCTGGATCATTTAGTCACTCTTGTACTAGTCTAGACCAGGTCGTGGGAAGTCAAATTAAGTCTATAATTATTTCAATCTTGAGTTATTAAATGATTTGATTTCCACTGTTAATACTACTTACTTATTGGTTTATTCAAATTGTCTTTATTGATTGAAGTGTTATTCAATTGAGGGTTCGCCTACCGAGGAGGGAAAGGTAGGTGCCCACGCGATCCTAAATTGGGTCGTGACATCCATGAATGCAACTGGGGCATTAGTAAATCCGAAAAACATAACAAAGAACTCGTAGTGTCCATACCTGGTCCTAGAGGCTATCTTAGGAACCCTGCCCGAATTTTTAACTGGTGATATCCTGACCTTAAGTCAATTTTAGAGAACACAGAAGCTTCCTGTAATTGGTCAAACAAATCATCAATACGGGGGTGGGATACTTGTTTCGTATAGGGACCTTATTCAGCTGAAGGTAATCAATACACATGCGCATAGACCCGTCCTTCTTTTTAACAAACAACACAGGGGCACCCCAAGGAGAGGCAGTCGGGCGAATAAACCCCTTACTCAAAAGATCTTGCAACTATTCTTTCAAGTCCCTGATTTCTGTTGGCGCCATCATATAAGGTGGAATAGAGATAGGACGAGTCCCTGGGTCTAAATCAATACCGAAGTCAATGTCACGATCGGGTGGCATACCTGGCAAGTCCGCGGGGAACACATTCGCAAACTCGCGTACCACTGAAACCGAATCAATAGATGGAGTATCTGCGCTGGTATTACGGATATGTGCCAAATAAGCTAAACACCCCTTCTCTATTATCTTCTTAGCACGAACAAAGGATATTATTTTCTTAGGGAGGGAACTAAGGTTACCTTTCCACTCAAGTCTAGGTGTCCCGAGCATGCTAAGGTAACTCCGAGCATGCTAAGGTAACTTTTTAGAGTGACAATCAAGAATTACATAATGCGGAGACAAACAACTCATGCCCAAAATGACATCAAAATCTACCTTGTCTAGGATCATTAAATTTGCCCAAGTACTATATCCCATAAATGTAATCGCGCAAGAAGGAGTGAGACCCTATCTACCACCACCGAATCTGACGGAGTAGATACATAAATAAGGGCATCAAGAGTATCACATATCATATCCAAACCCACAACAAAATATGAAGACACATATGAAAAAGTAGAACCCGGATCAAATAAAACAGAAGCCATCCGGTCATAAACTGAGATAGTACCTGTAATGATAGCATCGGAGGCCTCATCCTCGGGTCTAACTAGGAAAGCGTATAAGTGACCGCGCCCTCCTATCCAGTCTGAGCCCCGCCCCTACTGGGTTGTTGTCCACCTCTGCCTGTCTGAGGACTGCCTCAGTTAGGCTGAGCACCACCCCTACCAGCGGTGTACCCACCCCGCCCTGCCGGTGCACGGTCCTTACCTCCTCTATCTGGTGCAAATGGAGCTCGAGAAGCCTAATACTATGTCCCCTGTGTTGACACTTAATTTTTGACCTCCCGTAATTTATTTCAATCACTCAGAGTCCTTGGATAATGAATAAAATGAGTTGAGCATCTTGAAAATTTAAATAATTTTTATAAATTGTCCAAGTCAATATTTCACTCCCTTAAATTGATAAAAGGGGATTTTTCATGGCATCATAAATTTATTTGGAAATTAATGAGTGCTTTTATGAGAGGTTTGTTAAATTTAATTTAAAGAGAGAGAGAGAGAGAGAGAGAGAGAGATAGAGAGAGAGAGAGAGAGAGAGAGAGAGAGAGAGAGAGAACAAGGGTCTTTGTTTAGAAGATAATCATTTATTCAATTGTTTAAAATTGTCAAGAAATCAAAATTTTGTAAATGCTTTATTTCCTTTTAATCCATGAAGTTTGAGTAATTTAAATCAGTGTTTTAAAAGGCAGTTTCAGGGCTTTGCCCCGGGCGGGGCACTGGCAAAACTCCCCGGGGCTCACGTGCGGGGCTTAGTTCCTATGAGGCTTACGCCTTAAGCGCCCGACTGTACGCCCTAAACACGCCCAACGCTCGGGGCTCGCCTAACAGTTCTTATACAAATTATATGTTAAATTCCTTAATTAGAATCATTGACCCTTATAATTCTTTAACAAATGAATTATACTTAATAGTTTTTTCATCTATAGAAATAAGAACATTGGGTGTAACTCAAATAACAAGTCGTAGTATTGCATACATTTGAGAACATCGTGAGGGTGAATATCACTTTATATTTCTTTTAAAAATACATAACTGAATTGTACATTTTTACTTGTCATTGGTCTTTTGTCCTATCTATCAAAATTATCATATTTCATTATTTCGCTATTTGAAAGTGAATTTATTTTTATTCACGAAGGAGTTACGTTTTAATTATAACATTGAGATAAAATGAATAGTATGATAGCAATATTGTTTTAAGAAATTATAATTTTTTCATTGTTTGAAAGTTAAGATGTTATAGTTGATTTGCATTTCATAATAGCTTTTATTTCATTGTATTATTTATACTTGTAAAATTATGTTATGTATAATTACAAGTTGTAAGTGGCGTATAATGGATTGCTTTGATATATATATATATATATATATATATATATATATATATATATCATTTATTTACATTTTTCTTTTATTTTTTATGTAATTTTACCTATTTAAAAGTATTTATTGTAATTATATTATTTTATGAAATACTAAAAATTAAATACTCATGGGGCTTATGCCCCGTGCCTCGGGGCTTACGCCTAGCTGAGGCATATGTAAAACGCCCTGCCTTACTCCCCCGGCTTTTAAAACACTAATTTAAATAATTTGAGTAATTAACTATTTAACCCTTTAAATCTCTAATTTTTATATAATTTGCATGATTTGTCAAAAAGTATGCATAATTGCCCATAAATATTTTAGTTAGGCTAATTAATTAATTAAACGATAATTATTGCATACTGATCCTTTTTTTTGTGTATAAATAGTTCGCCATGGCCACAATTAAAATAATCAGTTCATGATTTAAAGAAATTGGAGTCATTTTTGCAGAAATTGTCCTATTAATGGTTTTATTTAAATAACCAGTTCAATTTAATTTCAAAATTTGCTGATTCGGCCAAACAAGGCCATAATTGAAATAATCATGTCAGATTAGAATTAATTGAGGCCATGTTCATAATTTTAGGTGCATTAACAATTTGGTCAATTTTCTAGACTATTTTAATAAAATAATTATGTCCTAATTTCTTCTAATTAAAATTTCATCAATTTTGATCTATTTAATTATTTATCTTTTTATGTGTGCTAGATATACATATGTATACACCAACTATATATATATATATATATATATATATATATATATATATATATATATATAGACACACACACACTTAGTGTATACATAAACACATAAGGGCCTCTTTTTAATATATTCAAATTTGGACGGAGTCCAGCCCAAGGCCAGACCCGGCCTAATTCGTTTAAACAGATAAGAGGGGTATACCCCCCCCCCCTTTATTTCTCATTTTTCTCTTTTGCAAAAAAGCCCCCGCCCCACCTCGCTTCTCTCTCTTCCATTTTAGTGTAACCCTAGTGCTGCCATGACTTTTCATCGCCTCTCTCTATCAAAAATGGCAAGGTTACAGAGCATGGCTGACAAATACAGCTACTTCATGCTTATTATGGTGAAAGCATTAAATGTTCCACCCGATTTCGTGTTCTTTTTAACCGAACATGGTAATGAATCCTTTTTTTACTTATTTTTCAGATTTTTCAGTCAAAAGTTGAAGAAGTTGGAAAATTTCGATTTTCAAAAGCTTCTTAGTAAATTTTTTTTTACCTTGATTGAAAATAGTTGGGGTTTTCTCAGTTCTAAAATATTGTCTTGCTTTTTTTTACTTTCACGTGGCTGAGTTGTTGAGATTGGACGCACAAAGCTCCCAAATGCATTCTTTTCTTAGCTGCGCACACAAAAGGTAACTCTTAATTCATTTTCTTTCGTTATTTAGAATTTTGCCTGGTTTAAGTGTATTTACATTAGTTAAATTGCTTGTGGTTTGATGCTTGCTAATGGTGGTTCTTATTGCTAAGGGTTGTCCTATTTAGTTGTGTGCTTAACTTATGGTTTACTTGAGTCAAACACAGTAGAATTAATGTGAATTTTGTATTGAAACTCATTAGAAAGTGGGCTGGTTGGACTTCCTATTTATTTGTTTGTTCCATGTCTACTGTAAATAGAATAAACGCAGTGAAGTTCAATTCATCTTCCCCTACTCAATTGCTAGGTGTTATTTAAAGGAGATGAGGCAGTTTATATGTTGGTTTAGATGAACATGAATAGATTACTTGCAATGTGTGCTTGTGTTTATAATCAGAAACCACATACCTTTTGCTAATCAGCCAGTGAACTCCCTCCCTTGCAAAGCAAAGTCTTTTAGCAATATCTTCTTAACTATAAATGTTTTAGCTTAACAATTGATTTGGATACAATTTCTGGTGTGTTCTCTTCTTTTAAAATAAATAAGTACTTAAGCGTAAGTTGAATCTGTTTGCTGGTTCTCTAAAGATATAGCAGTTGATCATTCCATTTTTGCTTTTCCTTCCCTCTTAAATGATCTTGCTCACATAAGAATAGAGTAAATACAAGATAAATCAACAATTTGTTTGTTTTATCAATTAATATTCAGATTAAAATGGAATCAGGTCCAGTTTGAGTTTGCGGGTTGGTAGACCGTTAATGGAAACATTTGTGATCATGTTTCTCCCTTAGTTTAGGCCATAGTGTGTACTAAATTGTCTATGTTTTGTAGCAAATCTTAAAACTAGTGTGACTGAAGATTTTAAGTATGAAATTCGTTCTTTCTTTGGTTTGATCATAGCTTTAGTTTCTTGTTTATACTTGTTGCTTAAGCATATAATATTCATAGCTTGTCTTGTGTGGTCCATCTCATAAGTCTTAACTCGAAAAATGGTCTATTCCTAAATGCTCAGAGTTTGGCAAAAGGAAAGGGTCAACTTTATGAACTATAAGATCAAGTCATCATTTGAAGATCAATTGGAGTTAATCTAATTAGTAACTAACTAACAATGTCACGACCCAACCAGTGGGCTATGAAGGGTACCCGGTGTTGACTACCGAGCACCACTTATCATGCTAACCATCATACCCAATCTGTACACACGTAATCACCAAAACAATACATATATGTACACATAAGCCCTTACGGCTGTAAAATGATATATATAACAATATACACGGGGGTGATCATAAGACATCTACTACCCACACATATATATCTATGAGCCTCTAACTGGAGTACTGAACATAAGAACGGGACAGGACCTCGTCGTGCCCGAATATATACACAAAAGAATATATCAAAAACTACACCTCCGGAGTTGGGAAGTGCACCTGTGCAAGCTGATCTGGCTCGTAAGGACCTGGACCGTCCCCCTGTCTACCTGTGGGCATGAACACAGTGTCCAAAAAGAAAAGGACATCAGTTCGAACAATGTACTGAGTATGTAAGGCATACATGCTAACATAATAAGGAAATATAGAATGCATGAGAAGAAGAGATAACTGTAACTGCTAATCGCCTCTTGAGGCGGAATCATGCATGCTTAATTTTTACCTTTATAACATATCACACACACATATATAAGCTGTCTAAATCAGTAACATCATTAGCCCGCGTCCGGGCCTCCCCCGTCTGGGGTAATCATGTCACGCCGCCTACTAGTGGTGTCATGTTCGGCCAAATAGGCACGGTGTTATCATAAGTCGCTCGCCTTAGCGGTGTCATGCCCGGCCATCTAGGCACGGTGTAATCATAAGCCGCCCGCCTTAGCGGCGTCATGCCTGGCTATCTAGGCGTGGTGTAATCATACATATATACTTATCATGAAGCATGCATAAGAGCTCAAGTAAACATTGTAACTCTATCGCAGTGACGTAAGGTCGGTTACCTCCGATTACATTATGGAACATCTTGATCGTCATCTCTCACCTTGAAGGAACTAGTAGTGTAAGGTGAGGCTATCAACAATGAATAGCATTGAGGAATCATGTAAAGATCATTAATGTCATAATAACATCATATCATTACCATGGAACACATCCCATCTCTATCTCGTAGGAAACTTTCATACTCTTTAGCTTTCGTCTTTTGGAATGTAAGAAGGTCATGGGAATTACCGCAAAGAAGTATATATATATATATATATATATATATAAGAATCATGCCTTTGATGAAAGGGCTAGCCTTACATACCTTTATATATTTTTAACTCTATAGTCTACTTACTTGCCTTTCGAACTCGCGATTCTACCTTCAAGGGAAGTTGTACTAAGATTAGACAACCGGAAACATACTTAAGCTTTAGCTAAAGCAACTAAAAGTTAATAAAAATTTGGTGACACTTCCTTTGTTTCGACAACTTCTTCCATAAAATAAGATAACCCTCAAACATCAATAAGAACACTTATGATAACATAATCAATAGATTTTTTAAGTTAGACATTTTTTTCTTCTTAAATCAACCTTCAAGATCATCCATAACCATACCTATATTACAACATCATATTCATTCTCATATAATACTCCTTTAATATCATTCGTATCATTCACCACAAGTTTGTACTCATAACATATCAAGAACTATTATTCAAGTTAGGTCATCATTCAAGAATATCACTATTTCCATATTTGCACTCCATATCCTCCTCCCTTCGATAATCTAAGTCTTTTAACCTCTCAATATTATTACTAACATGAATTGAACACAATACTCACCTTTGATGATGTAGGAATGGACTTTGAATGGAATTACTTCGCTTGGAGAAAACCTCACTTCAACACCAAAGAGATTTTTGGTTTCCACAACCCTAAAGGGTATCCTTGCACTTGATTCTACTAATTTTTTATGTTTACTCCTTGATTTCCCTTGGATATATGGTAATATGATGAGAGAATTTTTTTAGAACCTTCAAGACTTAGAGAGAGGCTGCAATCTGAAAATTTGCAGCTCAACTCGTCTATTTATAGCTAAAACTGGAAAGTTCTGGAGAAGCGGTTTAACGAGCAGGTCAACGACCCGTCGACGTGTTGACGGTTCATCAAATTTCTTCGTCGACGTACACCTGAGAATCTCTGATGGCAGAAGCATGTTGACGATTGGGTCGACTGTCCCATCAACGTGTCGACGATCCGTCGACTTGACCCGTTGAATTGCGCCTGCAGATCTCAGTCTGTAAAAACTTGTTGACGGGCACAGTGACGGTCCATTGACATGTCGATGGCCCGTCGATAGTGACTGGTGTCTGCAGAATTTCCCTGATTCAATTTAGATTTCGCCGATTCGATCCGTTCAACTTCTAACCCCGTAAATCACCAGGAATACCTGTCGGTACGTTTGTATTCAGGGTAAGATATTCTCTGCCTTAACTATCTCCCACGAGCTTTCTTCTCTTGCCTCAAATGTCTTTGGAATTTTAATTAGAATTATTAAGTATCCTTTCTTACTGGTAGGAACATCATCTACACCTTAACTTACTTTGGCCTATTCATCGCGTAACGACATGAAATTTTCCGAGGTGTAACACTCTCTCCCCCTTAAGAACATTCGTCCTCGAATGTTAAGTTCTCGGGGATTTTACATAAATTTCGCCAGAGTTTCCCCTATAATATGGCACTACCACCCTATCACAACAACGCACAATAACATCGCCTCACAAGGCTACAATACAATGGCAAGAAAATATGGCTACACACGACCAAAAGCATTAGACAACATCACATACCTTATGATAATGGCGTTTCATCTTGAACCTCTTATGGGGTGGAAACAATTGCGGATACTTGGACTTCATGTCTTTTTCTGCTTCCCAAGTCATTTTCTCTCGGTTATTATTTCTTTACAAGACCTTGACTGAGGCTACTTCTTTATTTCAGAGCTTCCGTACTTGCCTATCTAATATGGCGATGGGCACCTCGTCATAAGCCAACTTCTCGATAACTTGAACATCATTCATTGGCACGATTCCAGCTGGATCTCTAACACATTTGCGAAGCATTGATACATGAAAAACTGGGTGGACTGATTCAAGTTCTGGAGGTAAATCTAGTTCATAAGCCACGCGACCCACCTTGCGTCTAATCTGATAAGGTCCGACATATCGAGGGCTCAATTTTCCCTTCTTGCCAAATCTCAGCACGCCTTTCATCGGTGATACCTTCAGAAATACCCACTCATCCACTTGAAATGCTAAGTCTTTCCGACGATTGTCCACATAAGATTTCTGGCGACTTTGGTTTGTCAACAATCGATCTCGGATAACCTTGATCTTTTCCACCGCTTGTTGAATCAACTCTGAGCCTATTAGTTGTACCTCTCCTACTTCAAACCATCTAATTAGGGATCTACACTTCCTTCCATATAGAGCTTCATACGGGGCTATCTGGATACTAGAATGATAACTGTTGTTGTATGAAAACTCAATAAGAGTAAGTGATCATCCCAATTACCTCTAAAATCTAGCACACATGCCCGTAACATATCTTCCAAGGTCTGAATGGTGCGTTCAGCTTGTCCATCCGTCTGTGGATGAAATGTTGTGCTGAGCCTCACCTGAGTTCCTAAACCTTCTTGAAAGGACTTCCAGAATTTAGCAGTAAATTGGCCACCTCTGTCTGTGATAATAGCTACTGGAACACCATGAAGTCGCACTATCTCCTTAAGGTATAACCTTGCATAATCTTCTGTTGAATATGTAGTTTTGACCGTAAGAAAATGGGCTGATTTTGTAAGTCTATCCACGATTACCCATATAGAATCATACTTATGCCGAGAACGAGGCAAACTTACAATGAAATCCATGTTGATCACTTTCCATTTCCAGGCTGGAATTTCCATGGCTTGTAACAATCTTCCTGGCTTCTGATGCTCAATTTTCACTTGTTGGCAGTTTGGACATTGAGCTACAAATTCGGCTATGTCCTTCTTCATTCCATTCCACCAATATATTAGCTTAAGATCATGATACATCTTTATCGCTCCTGGGTGAATAGAATACCGAGAATAATGAGCTTCTTCTAGAATCTGACGACGTAGTCCTGCCACATCTGGCACACATAGTCTGCCTCGATACTTGAGAACTCCATCTGCAGAGGCTTCAAATGGCGACTTCTCTTTCTCAGGAAATGCATCTCTATAGTGACTCAGCTGGGGATCTTCATATTGGCGCTTTCTTACTTCCGTGTCTAAAGATGAAATAGATGAATTATGAATACCAACCCCTGCATTGCCTGAATCAATTAAACAAACTCTAAGGCTAGCTAGCTGGTGAAGCTCACGGATTAATTCTTTCTTCTCTGGGGGGACCTCACATAGACTACCCATTGATTTGCGGCTAAGTGCATCAGCTACTACATTCGCCTTTCCGAGGTGATATAAAACACTAACATCATAATCTTTCAGTAGTTCTAACCACCACCTCTGCCGAAGATTCAACTCTTTCTGTTTGAAAATATATTGGAGGATCTTGTGGTCTGTATAAATATCAACATGTATACCATACAAGAAATGTCTCCACATTTTTAGCGCATGAATAACCGCAGCCAATTTAAGATCATGGGTCGGGTAATTCTTCTCATGTTTCCGCAACTGTCTTAAAGCATAGGCAATAACTCTGCCGTGATACATCAATACACAACCTAACCTAACACCAGAGGCATCACAATACACAACATAACCATCTGGTCCTTCGGTAAATGTCAGGACGGGGGCCGAAGTTAATCTCTCCTTCAGTTCCTGGAAACTGCGTTCCACAAGCATCGGTCCACTAAAATTTTGCTGATTTCTGAGTTAGATTCGTTAATAGTGCAGAAATAGAAGAAAATCCTTCCACAAATCTTATATAATCGCACCAAGAATCTTCGAACTTCTGTTGGTATTATAGGCCTTGGCCAATACTTCACAGCCTCAATTTTCTGAGTATCAACTCGAATGCCATCAACTGAAATGATATGGCCCAGAAAAGTTACCGAATTCAGCCAGAATTCGCATTTTGAAATTTAGCATACAATTCACGAGCCCGAAGAATTTCGAGGACAGTATGCAAATGATCTGTATGTCCTGTTTCAGTCCGAGAATATACTAGAATGTCATCAATGAACACTGTCACAAATAGATCTAAGAAAGGCCTGAACATATTATTCATCAATTCATGAATACCGCTGGGGCATTTGTCAACCCGAATGACATTACTCAAAATTTGTAATGACCATATCTGGTTCTGAAAGCTGCCTTTGGAATGTCTTTTTCTCTAGCTCTCACTTGATGATAACCTGACCTCAAATCTATTTTGGAAAACCACTTTTCACCCTGTAATTGATTAAACAAATCATCGATTCTCGGAAGTTAATATTTATTCTTGATCGTCACCTTGTTCAGCTGCCTATAGTCAATGCACATTTGTAAAGAATCATCCTTCTTTCTCACAAATAAGACAGGTGCTCCCCATGACGATGAACTGGGTCTAATGACCCTTCTCAAGAAAATCTTTCAATTGCGTTTTTAGCTCTTTCAATTCTGCAGAAGCCATTCTGTAAGGAGGAATAGATATAGGTTTAGTATCCGGCAGCACATCAATAGCAAAATCAATCTCCCGCTCTGATAAAAGGCCTGGAAGTTCATCTGGAAATACATCTGGGAACTCATTTACTACCGGAACAGATTGGAGGGTCGGTGGCTTTACTTCGGTGTCATGAACCCGGACCAAATGATAAATATAGGCTTTGGCGATAAACCTACCTCTTGGAGATACTGTGTTACCTTTCCATTCAAGCACTGGCTCGCCCGAAAATTGGAACCGAACTATTTTCGTTCTACAATCCACATTAGCATAGCACGAGGCTAACCAATCCATGCCCTTAATCATATCAAAATCCTGCATTTCGAGTTCAATCAAATCGGCTGTAGTGTGGCGAACACATACCACCACCACACAATTTTTGTATACTTGTCTGGCTATTACCTTATTGCCAACCGGAGTGGATACCTCGAAAGGTTTAGTTAGCTCGGGTTTCACCCCAATACAGCCAAAGAATATAAGGAGTGATGTAAGACGACGTAGAACCCTGATCAATCAATGCATAAACATCATAAGAGAATATGGATAGTATACCTGTAACCACATCTGGAGAGGACTCAAAATCCTGTCATCCGGCTAAGGCATAGATACGGGGCTGGGGGCCACCTGAACTGGATGCTACCCCTCTGCCCCTACCACGACCTGCCAAAGCATAGGGAATTTATCCTACGGGGCGCACAGATGAAGAAAAACCGGCTACTGATCCTGTGGGCTGAACCCCACCTCTACCGTACCTCAAGGGACAATCACGCATCACGTGCCCAGTCTGTCCACAAACATAACAAATATCTGAACCTTGACGACACGGGCCCGAATGTCACTTTCTGCACTAACTGCATCATGGAACCGGTGGTCTCCTCTAGCTAGGATTACCCGAATATATACACAAAAGAATATATCAAAAACTGCACCTCTGGAGTAGGGAAGTGCCCCTATGCAAGCTGATCTGGCTCCTAAGGATCTGGACCGTCCTCCTGTCTACCTGTGAGCATGAACACAGCGTCCAAAAAGAAAAGGACGTCAGTACGAATAATGTACTGAGTATATAAGGCATACATGGTAACATAATAAGGAAATATATAATACATGAGAAAAAGAGATAACTATAACTGCTTGCCTCTTAAGGCGGAATCATGCATGCTTACTTTTTACCTTTTTAACATATCACACACACACACATACATAAGCTGTCTGAATCAATAACATCATTAGCTCGCGTCTGGGGCAATCATGTCATGCCGCCCACTAGTGGCGTCATGTCTGGCCAAATAGGCACGGTGTTATCATAAGCCGCCCGTTTTAACGGTGTCATGCCCGGCCATCTAGGCACGGTATAATCATAAGCTGCCTGCCTTAGCAGTGTCATGCCCAGCCATCTAGGCGCGGTGTAATCATACATATATACTTATCATGAAGCATGCATAAGAGCTCAAGTAAACGCTGTAACTCTATCGGAGTGACGTAAGGTCGGTAACCTCCGATTACATTATGGAACAGCATGATCGTCATCTCTCACCTTGAAGGAACTAGCAGTGTAAGGTGAGGCTATCAACGATGAATAGCATCAAGGAATCATGTAAAGATCATTAATGTCATAATAACATTATTTCATTATCATGGAACACATCCCATCTCTATGTCATAGGAAACTTTTAATACTCTTTAGCTTTCGTCTTTTGAAATGTAAGAAGGTCATGGGAATTACCGCAAAGAAGTTACAATCTATATAAGAATCATGCCTTTGAAGGAAAGACTAGCCTTACATACCTTTAAATCTTTTTAACTCTATAGTCTACTTCCATGCCTTTCGAGCTCGCAATTCTACCTTCAAGGAATTTGTACTAAGATTAGACAACCGGAAACATACTTAAGCTTAAGCTAAAGCAACTAAGAGTTAATGAAATTTGTCGACACTTCCTTTGTTTCGACAACTTCTTCCATAAAATAAGATAACCCTCAAACATCAATAAGAACACTTATGATAACATAATCAATAGATTCTTTAAGTTAGACATTTTTTTCTTCTTAAATCAACCTTCAAGATCATCCATAACCATACCTATATTACAACATCATATTCATTCTCATATAATACTCCTTTAATATCATTCGTATCATTCACCACAAGTTTGTACTCATAACATATCAAGAACTATTATTCAAGTTAGGTCATCATTCAAGAATATCACTATTTCCATATTTGCACTCCATATCCTCCTCCCTTCGATAATCTAAGTCTTTTAACCTCTCAATATTATTACTAACATGAATTGAACACAATACTCACCTTTGATGATGTAGGAATGGACTTTGAATGGAATTACTTCACTTGGAGAAAACCTCACTTCAACACTAAAGAGATTTTTGGTTTCCACAACCCTAGAGGGTATCCTTGCACTTGATTCTACTAATTTTTGATGTTTACTCCTTGATTTCCCTTGGATATATGGTAATATGATGAGAGAATTCTTTTAGAACCTTCAAGACTTAGAGAGAGACTGAAATCTGAAAATTTGGAGCTCAACTCGTCTATTTATAGCTAAAACTGGAAAGTTCCAGAGAAGTGGTTCGACGAGCGGTTTGATGACCCGTCGACATGTCGATGGTCCATCAACTTGCTTCGTCGACGTACACCTGGAATCTCTGATTGCAGAAGCATGTTGAAGGTTGGGTCGACGGTCCGTGGACTTGACCCATCGAATTGCGCCTGCAGAAACATGTTGACGGTGCATAGTGATGATCTGTCGACATGTCGATGGCCCCTCAATAGTGACTGGACCCTGATTTTGTTCAGATTTCGCTGATTCGATCCGTTCAACTTCTAACCCCGTAAATCACCAGGAATACTTGTCGGTACATTTGTATTCGGGGTAAGATATTCTCTACCTTAACTATCTCCCACGAGCTTTCTTCTCTTATCTCAAATATCTTTGAAATCTTAATTAGAATCATTAAGTATCCCTTTTTACGTGTAGGAACATCATCTACACCTTAACTTACGTTGGCCTATTCATCGCACAATGACATGAAATTTTTTGAGGTGTGACAAACAAGATGGATATTAATTTGAACCTTGATTAGACCCTAGTTCAATAGATGACCCTAAATGTTCAAATTCAACAAGTTTTAAGTATTAAGAGAAGGGTGAAATGAAGCAGTTTGATCATAATTTGTCCAGTCTTGAACAGTTTGGAGATTGAGGCTTTTGTTTTGAAACATGAATTCTGTTTTCTTTTCTTTCTGCGTGAATGAAGAACATGGTGATAATAACTCATGATCCTTGATTGACTAGGCTTAAAAAATGAAAACAAATAAGGAAGACCTTATAAGTCTAGTCTGGGTAAAAGAAGAGGATAAAAGAAAGAAAAGAGGGGAAACTATAGTTGAAACCTTAAGGAGATGTTTGGCTTTAATATATATGAACTGTCCAGTCTTCTTTTGGTATATACTCAAGGGTAATAAAGAGGATCATAAGTGTAGATGTACGGGATTGAAAACCACATTGCTAAATGGGGAAGTCTTTTAAAGACATCTTAGGAGAAGATTGAGAAATGGTCAAGCATCACTTGACCCATAGTATCTTTCTTCCCAAATAAGAGATTGTCATGACATTCTTCATAAGTCCATGGGGTGTAACACGTATGCCTTTGCACATTTGGTGTTTTCATTGCCATTTTGCTAAGTTAAATAGATCCTCAAAAATGAATTTTTTGTGCAATATTAATTGTTCACCTGGATTAGTAAACCTGGTCTTGCTATTTGACTCTGAACTTAAATGAATTCTGTTGGTCTGCTGTGATATGTCCTAAGGGATCCGGGTTGATTAGGCTAGATGATATATGGTAATTTGAAATATTGTAGTCTTTGCTTAAAACCGGAAAAAGGAAAAGGCTTTCAAAAAGAAGGGGATATTGTTTGTTTGGAAATAAGGCAAGAAAAGTTTTAGGAAGATAATATGATAAGGTATAACAGATTCCTTGATATTTGATTAAGTTAAGTTCATAATTAAGATCTTTGTGTAAATTTTGTGTGCATTGATGTGGTTTCAATTCGTGTTTGAATGATGGTCTATTTTCTCCTTTTTTCTTAAGTCATAATAAGACTTTAAAAGTAAAGAAATCAGTGGTTTGCATCCATTTAAAATGGCAATACAGTGTCCTGGGCGGTATATTTGACCCCTTCTTTGTGATGCTTTAGACAATATGTCATGTTTCCCACTTTGAGATATGTTCCTGAGTTGACTAGTCTAAAGTCTGAGTAAAAGATAAAACTAAACTTGGTCATGTTGGATAGATGTGTTTTCCCTTTTATACATCATTAAAAACCAGCTAAGGACATGATATACTTGTCCAGTTTTGAAGGAAATGAAAACTAGGAGTAGGCCACTACTTATGAACATGTCTAAGTCATGTGCACCCTCTTTTAAAACCAACCTGGTTCTTTCTGCAATGGAATAGGATCAGGAGAAAAGGTCTAAAATGATGTCAAACTCTGAACTTAAAATATGAATCTTATGTGCATCCATGGGACTTTTTGGCCCTTCTACTTGCTTCAGTTATGTGTGAAAATGTAGTTATTGTACCTAAGTTGTATATTCTACATAGAACCATTAGGAATTGAAAGTCCCTTGGCATTTTTTCTATAGTTGATCTTGGCTTGGATTCCATTTTTTTCTTGTGTCTTAAATTGGATTCTTCTGAGAGTAATACAATACCGCACCTGTGTTTGTTAAGGTTAATAGAGTCATGGCTCTTATGGCACTCCCTTATCCCAGTTAGACATATCTATGCTTTGTTTCTGTTGGTATCATAAGTAGTTAAGGAGAATAAGTATGCCTCCCTTGTACGCTACACTAGTAGATGGTTGTTTCAATAAAAAGAACTCTGATTTCATCTATTAGGATTGGTACATGTCATGTCTGTTAGTATTACAGTTTGGTTTCTTCTATTTATTTCTTGTATTCTCTGTGAGGATCATCTAGACTTTAGAATATAATTCCTAAAAAGTGGCAAGAACCTTTACTTGGACTGTGCATAGAACATCTAGGCTCATTTGAAGATTTTGTCTAAACAATTCTACATGTACTCTATGAATGCCAAATCTGTTATGTTGTACCATGTCTAGAAGCTGGTTGACGCTATCCTTGTGTGCCTTTATACTTTTCTATGTTTACTTGAATCAATATTGTTAGGAACTGTACTACTCATATATGATTACTTTGTCTGTGTTGTGATTACTTGGTTTAAGGTCAGTCTTGGCAACATTATGTTCATGCAAATTACTTTCTTTTTCCATGTTTAGATCATACTTGGTGCCTTAGTCTTGGTTCATATTAATTTGCCTGTTGAGTCTATTCATCACTTCTCTCCTTGTTCTCATATGTTCTTGTTGACTTATAATTGTTCTATACCCATGTATATTGGACCTATACTATTTACTCCAGGCCATGTGTGTGTGTATGTGGGCCTGTGTCTTCCATGGTTATTGTTGGTTGAGAGGCAGTTTCAGTGAAAGGGGAGGCTTAGTTTGAGCTTTCCCCTGCTGACCAACCATGCCGGAGGTTCATGAAACCTCTTGGAACTTTTGCGGCATCAGGAATAAGGGGGGTGATGACTTGGCCTTCCCACTAAGTTTGAGGTGTGAGTTTAAAGGAATGGAAATACATACACACATTATGTGAGCTTGTGAATAAATAGGATATATTGTCTGTACATGTGTATACTTGTGTACAGAATAGGAGTTGTAAAGGAACATGACACTATGTATATATGTATGTATAGTATATATATGATAAGAACAGTAAAATATAAACTAACCGGGGCCTTTTGTTTCTTTCCCCTCTCATGGCAGTTGGGCCAAGGTCAAGCCACCCTATTGGGTCAAAAGCCCAGTAGGGAAATTCTTTCAAGTTTCGCTGAGTCTAAAAGAGAAGAAAGGGAAGCTAATATATTGAAGGCCCAGTCATGGGTAAAAATGACACGAAGGCCCAACCATGGGTGAAAATAGTTGGGGTTTGGTACACCCCAGTTTACCTTCCTTGTTATATTTATGCCTGCTTTTGTTTTCTTAAAGTGTTTCCCGTATTGTATTCATATTTGTAAAAAAACCCACAAACATTATTGAAATCATTTATGTTGTGAATTAGGCATCTTAGGCAAAACGGTGCATACGCCGTTTTATTGACTCAAGCTCCTAAAAAATCCTTTAAAAAAAAATCTGGAAAAACACATACTGATATTGAAAATTTTAAAATGGAAAGCAACTGCGTTTGTCCTAATAAATAACAAACTAAAGAGGTTTTGGAAAAGAAAAATGGTATAACATATTGTGCAAAAATAAGAGGATGAGCAAATTAGGTGAAAAACTGCTTTTCAAACTATTGAAACCTGTTTCTTTTTTCTGGATTTTGAGTTGGCAAAAAAAATATGATAGTTGCGGCCAGAGCCCACCTAAGTCTTTCTCTTAAGAAACCAAATGTTCATTGAAATATTTTTTGGGCTAGAGCCCATTTATGTTTGGTCTTTTGAAAGAAAAAAAAATGGCATAAGCCATTTTTGGGGGACTAAGAATTCCATTTGACCATTTTTATAAATTTGTAGCTAAGAAAACACGACTGAGGCCCATGTTTTGATAGTTAAAATAAGGTATTTGGGCTACGGCCTACGCAGTTTGTCTTTCAAAACCCAATAAAACCGTTTCTTTGGGTCAAAACCCACTTGATTTTCTCTAAAGAATAATAAACCCATGGTTAAAGTTTCTGGGCCAAGGCCCACAATTTAAATAAATAAAAAGTGTGTTTTGGGCCTAAAAATGAAATGAACTTCAAAGCCAAAATTTTACTTTTGAAATGAATCTGTAACTTTTATCAAAAAATAAGTATAGCAAGCACATTTTTTCTAAGGGGAATATATATAAGTTATTCGATCATAAATTCAATTCACTTGTTAAGGATAAAACGTGCAAAATATAAAGAACCTCTTTCTTGTCAAAAATCAAAAAATGGTCCAATTTTCATGTCCCCTAATTATAAAAAAACAAATTTAGGTAAGGATGTACTAGAAATGTATTAAACGGATTAACACGGTCCACGTGTGAGTAAAGCATGAATAAAACCTATTCATCCAGACTATAAAAAATAAATAAACTTTCAATCCTTTTCTATAGGAAAACTACCATCTTTATATGTAAAATGAACTAATTATATCCGGATATTATAAATCCGAACCCAAATACCCTATATGTAAAGGGAATATATTCAATTCTTTTCAAAAAAATGATATGCAACATGACAGGCTTTTGCGGGAAAATAAACACTAAATAAACAGTTCATGCAAATACTCACACATTGAAATTCGAAGGTCAACCGTACAAAGACGGATCCTCAATGCTAGGGTGCCTAACACCTTTCCTAGGGGATCACCGGAACCCTTACCTAGAACTTTAGATTAAGAAGAATTTTTCACGGCGTATGAATAAATCCTTTAAAACTGGCTTTCCTAATTTCCTAAAAATTAGGTGACGACTCTTTTAAAATAAAGTCCGAAAGAGCACCAATGATTTCAAAGTAGTTTTTTCCGAGCGCTAACCCCGCTCGCGAAAATGCGAACCGTTATAGATGGTGACTCTTCTGAGGACTTAAAGGTTCTAACCATAAGGACCACAATATAATGTAGGTATATTTGCTTTAACTGTTTATATGTTTACTTTCTCGCAATTATTAACTGTCATTGCATGCATATCATAACTCCGCCACTCTGGACATTTATTTTACATTTTGTTCCAAAGGCGACTGCGCAGAGCACACGGTCGTACCTTCACTATAAAACCAAAATACTTCTTTTGGAACTGTTATGAGGCAGGGTTGGTTCGTGGTTGTCCAACAGCCCTAACCGTTCAGCCCCAGTTTTCTGCTCGGGTTCCCGGTCTTTTGCAAAAAATTCACTCTAGTAAAACTAAGATAGAGTGAATCCAAATCCCTACCGAACTAGAGCATTCATACCTAGATGAGCTTTGAGTATCTCAGACATACCTAAAGCTCATTAAGAGAGACCACCTTGTGTTCGGACGACCTATGACCCGAAGAACACTACATCTTATTTGTGTGCTGTGTGGAAGCATGTTTAGTACCTATGTGATGAACCATTGACCCTGTGGAGATGAGGAATTCTAACGGTGTTCTGTTTTGTAGATGGAAGGCCACATCCGTTTTGACATAGTTGTCGAGGCTCCGTATTTATTGAGGGTTTAGTGGGCATGTTTAGGTGATGCTCACAAAAAGACAATTAGCTGCACTCTAGGTTTCCTACCAACTATCATGACGATGAAGGGTCATCCAGAACTAATAGACGTGTTAGCCGGACATTGGGATGATAAGGAAATGTTGTTCCGCTTAGGTGAAATTGAGATGACTCCGACCTAGGAGGAGATTAGGAATGCTATAGATAGCAATGGAACCTATCTAAGGAGACGACACAAACCAGATCACCACCTGTTATTTTCACAGTGGCCCATGGTCGGCCAAATTATGAAGTTTCTTGCACTAACTGAGGCACCCTGGGCGCGGGGACCCACTGTAGCCTTTAGAGATCTGTTTCGGAGATTCGGATATGTCACCGGGTATAGTCTGTATCAGAGGGAGTCCAAGAGTACGGAAGAGTGGGAAGCTGTTAGACCTTCAGCATTCGCCATAGCCTTGCTAGGCATTATGGTGTTTCTACAGGGCAAATAGTTGGCCATAGACACCCGAGTGATCTACTTAGCCCATGCCATTTTCTATGGTATAGCCAAGGACCAGAAAACGTGGTATTTTGACCTAGCACCCATCATCCTAGCAGACATTTTTTAGGCCTTAGACAAATGCCATAATGGTTTCCGATACTTCCAAGGATGTAGCATGTTGTTACAATGGTGGATTATCAAACACATCAACATGGCTAAGGAAGTCCAGTATCAAAGCAACCACAATAGGATAGACTGTCTGACAAATAATTGCCCGAACATTGGTTATGTGTCCAAGGGGGCGTGGGCTAGATTTTTTGTGGAATTGACTGAAGATAGAATCCAGTGGATGTTTCCTGACTTCATAGTAGAAAAAATGATGGTTTGGGGTAAGAATTGTCCTTTTGTGCCATTAGCAGGGGTCCGAGGAATCTGTCCTTATTGTCCATCTCGGATTCTAAGGCAATTTGGTATGAGGCAAGTGATACCTCAGTTAGGAAATCCTGAGCAGTTCATCATTGAGTACACAGGGCAGAAGATCAAGAACGCCAGGGTGATCCTCAGAGAATAGAATGGTCGCGTGAGTTGGGGCCAGATACTTTAGCTCCAGACAGTTTCAAAGCAGGGTGTGACCTAGGGTATCATGAATCGCTGTAGGGACATTTGGCCTATGTATCCATCCCAAGGCTCGTACCTCCTCACGATGCCCAAGAAGAGGAGCGTCTAAATGAATGTCTGGAAAGCACGGATGAGCACCTAGCCCAGATTTTAGAAGAAAAAGATCCGGTGATAGTCAGGATGGAAATGTACCAAGCATGACTTCATATTCAGACCACCCTTCAGAGGGTGAAGAAGGCCAAGACAAACCAGACCTCGACATCAGCAGCTGGAGGGGAACCCTGCTGATTTATTATTTTATATTGAGCCCCTTGTCGGCTTAATCATCTTTGTAATCCTTTCGGCAAAGATATTTTTTTTACTATTTATTAACTAATGATGATTTTTTGGGGCAATGGTTCACTTTCACAAATGGCGCTTACATGTTTCAATCGATTAAAAGAGCCTTAACTCAAAAAGGCTTTAGGAACGCGAATAGTATAAATACCTGCAAATTACATGAATGCTTGCTACGTGCTTCACATGCCTATTTGCTATGTGTGTTATCATATATTAAAGTTTGAATACATTTGATTCGATGATCTAAAACTATATACTAAAAGAAAAGCCCAAAATCTTGAAACTTACCCAAAATTATCTCCATTAAAAGGCTGACTATAATGGCAAACCAAGGAGAACAAGAAACGCAGACTCTGGGAGAGACAGCTGAGATGCTGAGAGACAAAGTACTGCAAATGGAGAAGCACATCCAAGAAATAGGGAAGAAAATTGAAGAAGTGGACAGATTGCTAGAAATGGTTGGGAACCCACTAGAGGACGAACCGCAAGAACAATACTATGGAAATGCCTCGGATGCAGTAAGAGATTTGGTGCTGAATTATATACCTTTAGAGAGAAGGCCTATGACCCCTAGAGAAGGGACTCCAGGAGGGATGAATAAAAGCCAGGGAGCTAGGTCAAACCCATGGATGACGGAATCAGACCCGCCAGAGGAGTTGGGGCCCCAACAACAAGCCTCTGAACCTGTCAAGGAAGAGAGAGAAGAAGAGCCTCAAAACATAGAGGAGAAGGAATTAGAACCCATTGACATAGAGGCTAAGGGGGAGAAATACCATTTGAGATGCTTCCTGAGTTTGCAGATGAGGAGAATGATGCCAATGAGGAATCTGATTATTATGCCCTGACCAATGACGGATCTGACTTCTATGCACCCTCACCCATGCTGGTACCTGCAACCTCCACTATAGCGTCAGAGAATTTTAGAAGGGCAGGCCTTAGAACCTGCTTAGTGGGGAGTAGCCTTCAAAGCCCATTCCTCCCCATTCAGAGTGGCTTCACGGCCTATCACCTGTAAGGAGGTATACGAATGGATGACCACCACAAGAGTACCTTGCACCACTAGGGCTAGGTCCAGTGCCAGCCATAGCGGACACACTGTTGCCTTGACGACCGCGGCAGCGAGAGGCCGGCCGCTACAGCAGTCCACCGCAGCGGTGCCACAGAACCAGTGAGCTCGCTAATTTCACAGTTTTTAACTCTACCATCCCACACTTCATCCGAGGCCTCACACACACAAACAACATATGCACATTAATTAAAAAAAAAACACCATACGGACTCACCTGTGGCCTCAGAATTCCCAACGGAGTTCTAATTTCCTACGTCACCCCCCTAATGGACTCAACACAATAAAAAAATAATCACAAACAAGTCAAGTTTTCAATTCTTAAACTTATACATTCGAGTTTCTACTAGCTCGTTCTACCCTTGGGAAAGTTTTAGTTGGCAGGGTGATCCTAGATTTTCCATAATAACTGGGAAGATTGTTACACTAGATACCAATTAAAACAACGTTTGTCCCCGAATGGACAAGGATGAGGAATCTAGGAAAAAGTACCTGTCTCGGCGAAAAGCTGAGGATACTTGCTATGCATATCCGATTTTGTTTCCCAAGTAGCTTCCTCAACTGGGCGATTCTTCCACTGAACCTTCACAGAGGCTATTTCCTTTGATCTCAACTTACGAACATCTCTATCTAAGATAGCAACAGACTCTTCCTCGTATGTCAAGTTCTCATCTAGCAAAATCGAATCCTAGCAGATAATGTACGAACCATCGCCGTGATATATCTTCAACATCGAAACGTGAAATACCGGATAAACGCCTGATAAGCCCGAAGGTAAAGCCAACTCATAAGCGACCTTACCCGTACGCTTGAGAATCTCAACTGGCCCAATGTATCTCAGGCTCAGCTTTCCCTTCTTCCCAACATCATCACACCATTCATGGTTGAGACTTTCAACAACACTTGCTCTCCCTCCCCAAACTCAAGATCTCGAACCTTAAGGTCTGCATACTCTTTTTGCCTGCTCTATGCTGCCAGAAGCTTAGGTTTAATCACCTTTACTTTCTCTAAGGACTCTCAGAAGATATGTACTCTAAGGTCTCACCTCAAACGCATCGAACTAACCAATGGAAGACCTACATCTCCTCTCATACAACGCCTCAAATGGAGCTATGTGAATGCTCGAGGGGTAGCTATTATTATATGCTAACTCTGCCAAGGGTAAGAACTGATCCCAATGACTACCAAAGTCTATCACACAAGCCCGAAGCATATCTTCAAATACCTAAATAGTCCGCTCAGACTGCTCGTCAGTCTGAGGGTGGAAAGCTGTACTAAGGTCCAAACTAGTACCCAATTCCTTATGCAGATACTCCCAAAATCGAGATGTGAACGTTGTGCCCCTATCAGACATGATGGAGATAGGAACCCCATGTAGCCTAACCACCTTACGAATGTAGATCTTGGCTAATTTCTCCTCATCATAAGGTATCTGTATCATAATAAAGTGGGAAGACTTAGTCAACCTGTTAGCAATAACCCAGATAGAATCAAACTTCCTTAACGTCTTCAGAAGACCAACCACAAAATCTATTACTATTCTTTACCACTTCCACTCAGAAATGGGCATCCTCTGAAGTGTACCCCCAGGTTTTTGATGCTCATACTACACTGTTAGCAGTTCAAACATTGAGTAACAAACTCCACCATATCACGCTTTATCCTAGCCCACAGTAGTGTTGTCTCAAATCGCGATACATCTTAGCAGCGCCAGGATGAATAGAATACCTCGAACTGTGAGCCTCTGCAAGAATAGTCATGATCATATCACCCACACGGGGCACACAAACTCACCCCTTAATCCGTAACACCCCTTCTGCATCAATCACGACCTCCTTGGCCGCACCACACAATACCTTGTCACGAATTTTACATAACTTAGCATCCTCAAACTACTTAGCCTTAATCTGCTCCAGAAACAATGATCGAGCCACAACACAAACTAATACCCTGCCCGTGTTCGAAATATCCAGCCTCATAAAACTATTAGCCAGAGTCTGAACCCCTCTAGCTAACGGACACTCCGAAGAGATCAAACGATCTAGACTTTCCATACTTGCTAACTTTCTGCTCAACACGTCGGCTTCCATATTTGCCTTATCTGGATGATACAAAATGGTGATGTCATAATCTGTCAGTAGTCCAATCCATCTCCTGTAACATCCCGTAAATCTGTATAGAGTGTGAAAGCATTGTATGAGTCCTTTGGAACCTTATATTTGCGTTACGTGCATGACTTTAGGCTAAAGACCCAATAGGAGATGGTCAAAATGAAAATTCATTGTATTTTCACGAAAAAGAGGTTTGACGGTCATATTTTGTACCGTCGATCTGTTCGACGCTCCGACCTTTGCACCGTAGAAAGTAAGGAAAAGAAAGTTGCTCACTGAAAATTTCATGACATTGACGGAGCGGGGGGACGACACTCGCCGGACCGTTCGACGCTCCGTCGAATTG